>NW_027507903.1:87493107-87530607 GCF_037356315.1 Lithobates pipiens | reverse complement strand
AACCACTTGCTTACTGGGTTAAACCCCCCTCTTGCCCAGACCAATTTTCAGCTTTCAGCGCTGATGCACTTTGAATGACAATTGCGCGGTCATACAACACTGTACTCAAATGAAATTTTTATTATTTTTTTCCCACAAATAGACCTTTCTTTTGGTGGTATTTAATCACAGCTGGGGTTTTTATTTTTTGCTAAACAAACAAAAAAATTTGGAAAATTTTGAAAAAAAAAATCATGTTTAATAGTTTGTTATAAAATTTTGCAAACAGGTAATTTTTCTGCTTCATTGATGTGCGCTGATGAGCTGGCACTGCTGGGCACCGATAGGCACAGTTAAGGTGGCACTGATGGGGACAGATAAGTCGGCACTGATGGCCACTGATAAGATGGCCCTGATGGGTGGCATGGAAGAGTGGCACTGATGGGCACTGATAGGTGGCACTGATGTGTAGCACTGTTCAGGCACTGGGCACTGACAGGTGGCACTGTGGGCACTTGTAAGGGGTACAGGTGGGCACTGAGGAGCTGGGGCACATCGCAGTGATCGTGACTGATGTCCCTCTCACTGCCGCCGGGGCTCAGCTTTTTTTTCTTCAAAAATGGTCGATTGCCAGCTATGTTGACATCACATGATCAGCTGTCATTGGCTGATAGCTGATCACGTGGTAAGGGGTTAGGATCTACCCCTTACTCAGATCTGTGATCCAGTGAGTCTCGTAGACTCGCTGATCAGAGTACTCCGTGCGCACCCTTCAAATGCATAGCTCCCAACTGTCCCTGACTTGAAGGGGGACTGTCCTTTTGGAACAAAGCCCCTCTGTCCCTCTTTATTCCTCATTTGTCCATTTTGGTTCTGATTTTTAGGCTAATATATATAAAAAAATAATCAACTATAAGAGTGGTCTCCAGTGCTAAAACGTTCAGGCCCTGTTCACACCTGAGCAATTTTCTGCTTCAATCTTGTAGCTCTAATATGCTGAGCACACAAAATCCCATTCATTTCAATGCCCTTGTTCACATCTGGCCATTTTGGAAGTTTGAATACACATGTAAAATACTTTTAATACACTTCTAAAATACTTGTAATACGCTTGCAAAACTCTCAAATTAAAACACCTCATCCAATTTCTAAACCGTTGCATTTATGAATGAATGAATAACTTGTATAGCGCTACATATGTGAACTAAATCCACCCCAGGGTGCTTTTACTGCCAGTGTCCGACTGGGTTTTCAGAAGAGATGGGTCTTGAGCTTCTTCCTGAAGTACAGATAGTTTTCCTCCGAGCGGATGTCCGCGGGTAGAGCATTCCATAGCCGTGGTCCTTGTACTGTGAACCTTCATTCGCCTTTTCATTTGTAACGGGTCTTGGGGATGTGGAGGAGGTTCTGGTTAGTTGACCGGAGAGTGCTACCTGGGGTGTAGGGCTTTATTTTGTCGCAGAGGTATTGCGGGGCTTTTCCTTGTGCACGTTTGTGAGTGAGGCAGAGGGTCTTGAATATAAATGCTGCCAAATCAAAAGTGATCACCAATCGCATGAAGACTGAAATGTAATGTACATAAATGGCGCATAACCTTTGCGATCTATTTACTGCACAAAATATAACGATAATAATTTACCATATGTGCATCAAAAAACATTTAATTTAAACGTGCTCAATAAATAAAGTGCATCCAATAGTCCAGGCTTTCTCAACCTTTTAACCCTAAAAATATTTTTCAAGTCTCGAGGAACCCTTACTAAATCCAATTAATCAGGGGTCAATAGAACAATGCCCCTTATACTGGTGGTCAATAGGAAGAAGGTTCCCCTTAAAATGGTGCTCAGAATGCCACCCTTAAAGACAGCTTAACATATATTTTGTGTCATGCTACTGGCTTTGCTAAGTGATGCTGAACCTTGAACTCTGTAGGCACCGTCAAAAAGGTGGTTCTTCAGCCACAGCTAAAGGAACCCCTAGCAACCTCTGGAGGAACCCTGGTTGAGAATGGCTGCAATAGTCCAATGTATAAAGTGCACTCCTACTGGTAATAATACTGCAATGCATCCAATATAGTCTGGTGATAAGGTGAATTCATAAAGTGCACTCCACTGCAGGCAAAGATAAAGTGCTAACAAATAAATGTGTAAAATGCAAATCTTAGAAAGTGCAAACAAATTCTGTGCCAAAAAATAGAAAAATCTAAATCTTTTATCCATTCACTCCCAATTGCAGTGATTCGGGATGCGTTGTGAATCCAATAAAGTGCTCTCAATGCCCTTACCTCATGGTTTTGGGAAAAGTGCTCTAAAAGATTACACCGATCTTGTCCCCACTTCCGTAAATGTAGGTCAATCAATTCCGCAATAAAGGTTAGGTATGGGAGATGAATAACAGCTTAGGTTCCATAGTAGTAGCCTAACCAATATGTGTCTTCCATTTTATATCTGAAAATGGGTCAGATATGGAATGACCCGGCAATGTCTCTGGTAGGAGAGTCAGGATAGATCTCGATCTATAGAGATCTATCCTGACTCTCCTAACATTCAATTACAATATGACTTGTGTCACTGTTGAATATGAGATTTTATTTTTTCCCTACACTAAAGACGTTTCCCTTTAAGCTGGCCATAGATGGATCAAAATCTGTCCGGTTCAGGGTTCTATGCCCAGTCTCACTCAACGGAAATGTTGAAAAATGTTTCTTGATCAGCGGGCTGCAGCCACATGTCGGTGTATTAACAGAAGAACAGTCCAGGGGGAATATTGCCTCGATCCACCTTGCTTGTGTGGATGTGGTAGTCCGTTATTTTTTACATTTTTTTTGAATCAGTCTGCTGAATAATCTATGGCCAACCTTACTTTGTTAATAAAGAAGAAGTAAACTTCCTCTGCTGACATTTTACCTATAGGCAAGCCTATAATCGGGCTTCCCTATAGGTAGTGTAAATATCTTCTAAACTTGTGCCGTTTAGGAGATTTTTGCATTGTGACATCACTGTAGCATGCACTCTGAAGGAACGGCCATCGGTGTCGTTCCTTCTGAGCCCTGTGCTGTGAGCGCCCCCCACCCCGCCCGCGTGCATGCCGTCGTCATGACTCTAGTCAGCGCCAGAGCCCAGGAACCCGGAAGCAAGACGGGTGAAAATGGAAGCAGCGGCAGCTCTGACATTGCGGCACTAGAACAGCTTCCTTTTAAAGCAAGTTTCACATAATGTGCTAGTATGCAATGCATACTAGCGCATTATGACTTTAACTTGCAGGAAGAAGGAAAAGAAAAAAAAAACTTCCAGCGGTATACAATTGCTTTAATTGCTGTTTTTCCTCAGTTATTTTATCACTCAATAGCTATATTTTAAAGGCGATAAGCCATGCAATATTCTATGTAAATGTGAAGTTTAATGTCAAAATAGATAAGATAACATGTGCAGTAAGTGCACCACTAACATGCCAGGATAGAGATTTATTTTTTAAACCTTTCATGACCAGTGCTAAAACCAACTTTAAGTCCAACCCAATTTTGCAACTTTGAACTGTAATTATTTTAACCATTTTTTGTACAGTATCCAGGTGGATTATACATTGTTTTTTTTTTCAGGATAGCTTGGGCTTTCATTTGTTGGGAAATTTTATTGCATATCTCCTGATGTTGTTGTTTTTATTATTTAATATAATTAATACGTAATAACGTATTTTATGTGTTTTTGATTTTATTTATTTTTTTATTTTTTTCTTCATACCTACATGCTGACACTAAATATAAAAAATGTTTCTTCTTACCAAAACACACTTATACTGGCACTAACTTATACACTACCGCAAAGGCCCATTCCACATTTGTGCGACTGCAAAGTTGCATGACAAATTGTACCCCATGATTTCCAATGAGTACCATTCATATCTGTGCGATTTCAAAGTAGTCCCTGCACTACTTTGGTCCGACTTTGATGCGACTTGAGGTCCATAGACCTTAAGATTACACAGGCATTGCTTAAAGTCACGGCAAAATCGCGTGACTTTCAGGACCCGCAAGTGTGAAAGGGGACGAACTGTTGTGTACTCTGCCACTAACTGCCAGTGACTGATATTTACATTGACAATAGGTGAGACAGTGGGGTTGATTTACTAAAACTGGAGAGTGTAAAATCTGGTGCAGCTCTGCATAGAAACCAATCGGCTTCCAGGTTTTTTTGTCAAAGCTTAATTGAACAAGCTGTAGTTGGCTGATTGGCATGCAGAGCTGCACCAGATTTTTCACTCTCCAGTTTTAGTAAATCAACCCCAATGCCGCGAACACCGACATCTTCACTCACTAAGCTAGGAAAAATATTGGACCATGGTAGATCTAAAAAAAAATTAAACGCAACAAAAACGCAGCTTCCCATTAAAATGATTGTTATGCCTATTTGCGTTTTTAGTGCGTTGTTGAGTCACATGTCCATTTTTCACAGGCAAGCCAAAAACGCACAGGAAACGCATCTGAAACACTGTAGAATTGCATATGCATTTTACCGCACTTTTGCTACATAGCAGTGTGAAAGGGTCCTTAGTGACCACTGTGATAGCCAACCAGAGGCTATCCTAGCAATCATGTGAACAGGATCTGGTTCCTTCGGGTCCCGATCGTTAGAGACCCGTGCTTCCAGCACAAACACAAGAACACATATGCCTGGACGCCCCATATGTGTTGCGTGGTCATGGAGGGGTTAAAATAGTTTAGTGAGATTTGAAAATTACCGTCACATGACTAATATAAAGATTTTTATCCTGGCTTTTTAGCACACCTAATGTGTGTTTTTGTGTGTGGTAAATGCTCCGCGTGCTAAAGGTAGAGGATTGAAAAATCCATTCTCCATCATAAACGTGAGCAAATAAAACACTCTAATGAAAATACCTCATGTGTTCATGCTTTTGTGAATTGAGCCATTTGTCAGGGGCCTTAAAATACAACAGGAGGTCCGGGGGGGGGGGGGGGGGGTTAAAATTGGCATGTAGATTTTATTAGTGCTCACTCTTTTATTTATATATTTTTTTTTTTTTATTTGATGCATTTCATAGATTTTATGTATCACTGTTTTTTATTTTTTTTTTAATGTTTTTTTTTTTTAATGTTTTTTTTTATTTTATTTTTTTTCATAAGATTGCAGCTTTACCCTTTACTTTTTATCTGAAAGGTTCAGTGCTGCTGTGTGATAAGTTTTGATCTTAAGTTACATATTTCTATATATCTGTTGGAGTCCAGCAACATAGAAAAGAAATTAACATATGAGCAGCTTTTAAGTTGGCGTGTAACAGAAATTGGGGTCTCTTTCCATTTTAGCTGGTCACAACATCCTCTGCAGCACAACTGGTATCAGTGAAATTACCCCCCCCCCCCCCCTATTTTTTTTTTTTTTTTTTATGGTGTATAACCATTTTCAGCACATCTGTGTTCAATGTACATTACCCCATGTTTTGTCTCTTTAAACAAAATGCCTAATTTCCTGTTTAAATAACGCAATAGGGTTGATTTACTGAAAGCCAATTTACTGAAAACCGAAAGCCCCAGAAGATTTACCCTCCCCCTTCATGACCAGGCTTTTTTTTTTGCAATACGGCACTGCGTTGCTTTAACTGACAATTGCACGGTCGTGCAACACTGTACCCAAATAAAAAAATAATTTTTTCACACAAATCGAGCTTTCTCTTGGTGGTATTTGATCACCTCTGCGGTTTTTATATTAAAACAAAAAGACTGACCATTTTGAAAAATAAAACAAACCAATATTTTTTACTTTCTGCTATAAAACCTAGCCAATAAAAAAAAAATTTAAAATCTAATTTCTTCATCGATTTAGGTCAATATGTATTCTGCTACAAATTTTTTTGGGAAAAAAAATCCTAATAAGCGTATGTTGATTGTAGTGATCAGCATTTTTTAGAGGGCCATTGCATAGGTCAAATCGGACAGCTAACTGCCACTTTTGATGCTTTTTGGGGACCAGTGACACATACAGTGATCAGTGCTAAAAAAAAATAAAAAAAAATGCACTTGACATTAAAGGCGATCAAAGTTTTAGGTGTGTCCCTAGGGGGTGCTTTCTAACTTGGGGGGGAGAATGTTTGTTTGACTGGGGGGAAAACAGAGATGCATGTTCATGCTTAGCAGAAACACAAGATCTCCTCCTCCCTCCTCCTCCTCCTCCTCCATCTCCATTTTCCCCCTCTAGCAGGATACATAGGCAGACGATCGTCGAGTCCTAGCGGATGTCGCGTTGTGTTCAATCACAGTGGGAGCGGGTTGCCGGTGGCGGGTGCCCCAGACCCTGTGCACAAAGTCACGTGCAGGTACTGCCACAGTATATCTGAGTGGGGTGGTCTTAAAGTGGTTAAACGAAGATCCAGTGAGCTCCCAACTTCCTGTTTAAATGACAACACAATAAGGTTGATTTACTGAAACCGGAGTGTGAAAAATCTGGAACAACTGTGCATGGTAGCCAATTGACTTTTAATTTCAGCTTGTTCACTTAAAGGGTAACTCCACTTTCGTGGGGGAAAAATATAATATAACATATACGATTGCAACACAAGTCATATTATAATTGAATGTTATTGAATGTTATTGAATGTTATTGAATGTTATTGAATGTTATTAAAAATGACCTTTAATCTGAAGCTCTGTAATTTTCTGTAAAATGCAATATGGCTACCTGTAGATGTTCTGTACACAGAATGTGTACAGAACTCCCCCCAGAAACATTATTTCCTACTTGTGTGATTGGCTCACTGATTTTCCCAGAAGTCTGCACTAAGATACAGGCATCCTCTGCAAGAAAAATGTCATTTTTAGTGAGATATTCCCAGTAGGAAATCACATCTAAAGGGATGCAGACCCTGCAGGTTCCCTCATTAGAGCCTTGCAGATGCTGCAGCTGGTTGACAATTATGAAACCACTCCCATTAGATTCACTTACCACAGGCAAACAAACAAAAGCTTAGAATCTGCAACAAAGTTTGTTAAAATCCTTGCACTGTACATAGATCACCCACTCACAAACGTAGAGTTACTCTTTAAGCTTTGACAACGTTTTTTAAAGAAAAGTTTGTAAATGTGCATGTATTGCAGAGTTGTATTGCATTTTGATTTTTTTTTGCATAGACATACACTTTCAGTCTGCCTTTTTCACCAAACCTATCCAATGCTTAGCATATGTTTTTAAGGAGTAAAAGAATGAGGGCTTCTTCACACTACATACATTAAGTCATGGATTTTTTACCATATTCCAACCAAAGTAAACTGTATAGAAAAGAGCCCCTTGTTTTCTTTAGAATCCGGTGTTGCTTTGCAGTGCATTGGGAAAAGCCCTATATACTGCATTTTGTGTGCATTGACCTGCATTTAAGAGTCCGTAGAGTTCTTTAACAAATGTAACGCAGCAGTAAGTATTTGAATTCAAATCAAATACAATAGCCATCAATGTATCAAAGAGTTGGTCCACAGAGGATAGAACATTTTCAATTTTCATGAACACCATCAGAATTCCATAACTGGTTCATATGGGTACATTTCAGTAAAATCCATGTAAAGAACAATGACCGTGCGAAGGCCAGCAACTCAATAAAACAATAAATAATAATAATATAAGTAAATATATAAGAATAATAAATGAGTTTGGTTTTTTGCAACATAATTTGTGATTGATTGCTATGAGTTACTACTCTTTGGACTTTGCTTGTTACCATTAGTATATTAACTCAACTAATCTGTTTAGTATACATTTGTGAAATCATTTACTCTGATTTTTTTTTTCCTGTTATTTGTCAGATGATCGAAGGTGCTTCTAAGGAACAAAGGAATGACCTTGGCATAACAACCATCGATTACTACCATTATCTAAGCCAGTCTGGATCTTACAAAGTGGATGACATCAATGACAAGCGAGACTTTCAAGAAACTATGGTACCACATGTGTATTTTCTATGTACTGATGTTTTCTGTAGCCTTTTAGTAAATTTCCCATTCACATGGGTTCAAGCAGTATTAAACCGCTGAAAGCTTTATTTTTTTGTTTTGTTTTTTTGTTTTGTTTTTTGTTTTTTGTTGTGGCCCCTGCAAAGTAATGTCATAATGTGCTAGTATGTGATGCATACTAGCACATTATGTTAAACTTACCTTTAAGCCCTTTCAGCGGCGAGATGTCAGAGCTGCAGGCGCTTTTATCTTCACCTGTTTTCCTTCCCGATTTGAGGACTGTGACTGGCCGGAGATGCAATGACATCACTCCCATGCATGCATGCTGGAGCCACAGTTCACAGCACAGGGTGGCCATTCCTTCAGAGTGCATGCACCAGTGATGTCACTGGCTGCATGTACAGTAAATCTTTCCTAAACGGTGCACATTTAGGAGTGGTAAGGTAAGTCTTGGACCACTTTCATACTGGGGCGCTTTGCAGGTGCTACAGCACTAAAAAAAGCGCCTGCAAAGCGCCCTGAAAGAGCTGCTCCTTTCACTCCAGTGTGAAAGCCCCGAGGGCTTTCACACCGGAGTGGTGCGCTGGCAGGATGGTAAAAAAAATTCCTATTAGCAGCATCTTTGGATCGGGGAAGGAGCTGTGTGTATACCGCTTCTCTACCACTCCTGCCCATTGAAAGCAATGGGGCAGCGCGGCTATACCGACAACAAAGCGCTGCTGCAGAAGTGCTTTGCGTGTGGTTTTAACCCTTTTTTCGGTCGCTAGCGGTCCTTAAAAGCGTCCCACTAGCGGCCGAATACCTCCGCAAATACGACGGTAAAGCTCCGCTAAAAATAGCGGTGCTTTACCGCCAATGCCGCCCCCACCCAAGTGTGAAAGGGGCCTTATTATAGGCATATCTATAGGTAGATATCAACCAAGGGAGTTTACTCCCACTTTAAGTGCAAAACAAAACGGTTAATTGCTAAATATCTGTGATGAAGAAGCCATGTAATTCAATATGAAAAGAGGATTCCAAACTGTGCATTTAACTATAATTTATGAAGAAACATTTTAAAGGGTTTTTTTTTTTTTAATATACAATTTAAAATGTTTTGTGAATAAATGTATCATTGCAAATTATACCAATGTACAGTGCCTTGAAAAATAATTCATAGCCTTTGAAACTTTCCACATTTTTGTCATGTTGCAACCAAAAACGTAAATGTATTTTATTGGATTTTATGTGATGGACCAACACACAGTGGCACATAATTGTGAAGTGTAAGGAAAATGATAAATGGTTTTAAATTTTTTATTTTTTTTTTTTATTTTTTTTTTTTTTTACAAATATCTGAAAAGTGTGGTGTGCATTTGTATTCAGCCCCTTTACTCTGATCTAGTGGAACCAGTTGCCTTCAGAAGTCACTAATTAGTAAATCTAGTCCACCTGTGTGTAATTTAATCTCTGTATAAATACAGCTGTTCTGTGAAGCCCTCAGAGGTTTGTTAGAGAACCAAAGTGAACAAACAGCATCATGAAGGCCAAGGAACACACCAGACAGGTCAGGGATAAAGTTGTGAAGTTTAAAGCAGGGTTAGGTATAACAAAATATCCCAAGCTTTGAACATCTCAAGGAGCACTGTTCAATCCATCATCTGAAAATGGAAAGCATATGGCTAAACTGCAAACCTACAAAGACATGGCCGTCCACCTAAACTGGCAGGTCGGGCAAGGAGAGCATTAATCAGAGGAGCAGCTAAGAGGCCCATGATAACTCTGGAGAAGCTGCAGAGATCCACAGCTCATGTGGGAGAATCTGTCCACAGGACAACTATTAGTCGTGCACTCCGCTCTGGTCAAATGATAGCAAAATTGAACTGTTTGGCCTAAAAGCAAAATGCTATGTGTGGCGGAAAACGAACACTGCACATCCTCCTGAACATACCATGCCCACCGTGAAACATGGTGGTGACAGCATCATGTTATGGGGATGCTTTTCTTTAGCAGGGACAGGGAAGCTGGTCAGAGTTGATGGGCAGATGGATGGAGCCAAATACAGGGCAATCTTAGAAGAAAACCTCATACACACTATCAGATTTTCTGCTGATTTTTTTTTTCCTTCAGATTTAACAAAACCATATAATATGAGGTCAAACCTTAGGAGTTTCAATTTGTATGCAATCAGGCAGGCCCTTGCACTACATGGTTTTAGTAAATCTGAAGGAAAAAATCAGCAGAAAATCGAATAGTGTGTATGTGGCTTTAGAGTTTGCAAAAGTCTTGAGACAAGGGTGGGGTTTCACCTTTCAGCAGGACAGCAACCCTAAACCTACATCTAGAGCTACAATGGAATGGTTTAGAGCAAAGGATATTCATGTGTTAGAATGGCCCTGTAAAAGTCCAGACCTAAATTCAATTGAGAATCTGTGGCAAGACTTGCAAATTGCTGTTCACGGACGCTCTCCATTCAATCTGATATAGCTTGAGCTATTTTGCAAAGAAGAATGGGCAAAAATTTCACACTCTAGGTGTGCAAAGCTGATAGAGACATCCCCAAAAAGACTTGCAGCTGTAATTGCACAGAAAGGCGGTTGTACAAGGTAATCACTGGGGGGGGGGGGGGGTAATACAAATGCATGCCACACTTCACATATTTTTTTGTAAAAAAATTCTCAAAACCATTTTATCATTTTCTTTCCACTTCACAATTATGTGCCGCTTTGTGTTGGTCTAGCACAGTGATGGCGAACCTTGGCACCCCAGATGTGTTGGAACTACATTTCCCATAATGCTCTTGCACTCTGCAGTGTAGTTGAGCATCATGGGAAATGTAGTTCCAAAACATCTGGGGTGCCAAGGTTCGCCATCACTGGTCTAGCACATCAAATCCCAGTAAAATAGATTGACGTTATTAGTTGTGGAAAATTGCAAGGGGTATGAATACTTTTTCAAGGCACTGTATCTATAATATATAATATACTCCAGTGAAATCTGAAGCTTTTTTTTCAAATGAAGGGAATATGGCATGCTTTATGAATGGCTCCAATCTTTAACCTATTATTCATAGTCTGGCTGCTTTGATCACTATAGTTACTGGTACTGTCATACTCTAAATGCATAAAGGTAGCCCTGTGTGCTGCTTGCTCTCTGATTGGTCCTTCTGTCTTGGCTATTCCTGTGCCTACCTTTGCTTCCTTGCCTACACACATTAGGCCACAACATAGAGTTCTGGTAAAACACAACCTAGAAGCAACGTGATAATGTTACTGACACTCATTGTAAAAATGTATGGACTTCCTTATTACAGTTTCAGTGTTTTATTGATATCCCTTCATTGGTTTTAATTGTTAACGGCTAAATATGACTGATCAAAGGTTTCTGCACAACATTGTAGACTATTGAAGTACAGGCATGTGAAAAGGAAGTACACCCCATAGAAATGATTCACTTATAAACATAGTTAAAGCAGCAAACACACTAGATCATTCAAACATTGCCTACAGATGAAGGTGATATACTTGAACAAATGATATATAACTGTAATATGGTATATTCAATGAGGATGTTTGCCAGCACACCATGGATCAACAAGGTAGCGTCCAAATAGACGAGTAGTGCTACCCTGCTCTGTGATGTGATCATGCAATACAAAAATCAGTTTTCACACTACCTTGTTGATCCAATGTGTGCTGGCAAATATCCTCATTGTGACTTTCTAAACCAGTTTCTAGCTGGTGGTTTCTGCAGCACCTAAATTTTCTAGAACTTTATCCAAAAACATGTATGATGGGAATTTGGAGTATTACTTGTGGTGTATTCATTCTCATAAAATGCAATAAAAGGTAAAAAGTAAGTAAACCCCTACATTTTACCACCATTTCAAATCAACGAACACTAAAATGGTATGTTCCAGATTGGGTGCCAATGTTTAGAACCTCCAAAAGGAGAAGGCAAGTGGAACCTGTGATACTTACACCACCTAACGCTAGAGTCTGTCATTCTCTTTGCTATTGATGGAGGTGATGCCATTGTTCTAAGACCAAAAGAGCTCTCCAAGACTCTCAGAAAGAAGGTTGTGGGTACACAGGAGTCTGCAAGGGATTTAGAGAGATCCCCAAATTATTTGCGTTGTCCTTCTACCATAAGAAAAATAAACTACAAGTGGCACCAGTTTCAAACAACTGGTCATTTTGTACAGGACTGGCCAAGAACTGACAGTGCTGAAAGGAGCCTCTAAGGACCCCAAAATTTGAATGTAGGATCCTTCAGGTGACTCTTATAACAGTTTGTGTCAAAGTGCACTCATGTACAATCAGAGCTATAACCAATTTAACCTTAATGGTAATTGTACCAGGAAAAAGCTTTTGCTGTCCAAAAAACAATACAGCAAGACTAGTTTGGCATTGCTCATATAAGTAGAGACCATGTCTACTGCAACAATGAGTTGTGGAACGACTAATCAAAGGCAGTTGTTTGGCCATAGTTCCTATAGACATGTTTGGCACAAACCAAATACAGCATTTCGGGAGAATAACCTCACCAACTGTGAAGCAAGGTGGTGATAATAGTTTGGTTTGGGCTGCTTTGCTGTTTCAGGGTCTGGGCAGCATGTGGTCATTAAAAGAAGTATGGGTTTTTGTTTCATGTGGTCGGCTCAGGCTCTCATCAGCTTGCTGAGAGCTTGAGCCAGGTGCTGGTCCAGGCATCTAGGCAGATCCTGACTCCATGGTCTTGATGCTGAGCCTGGACCAACTCTGTGATGTCAGCAGAGAGCGGACTTCAGCCCACTCTGCTGAAAATGGGTCACAGAAGTGCAAAACGAACTGTGAGCCATAGAAGTACAGCAAAACAAATAGGTCGACTATGATTTCTGTATCAAAGTGTGCTTAACGAGAATGTGAGACCATCTGTCTAAGGCTGCATTCACACCTGAGCATTTTAAAGTCTGGCAATTTTGCCACATTTTTTACTGCGTTTTTACTACGATTTTGTACAGACCACCAATGTAACGGGCAGAAAAATGCTGTAATCTGCCTCAAAGAAGCTTATGTTCTTTTTTGAACTTGGGGCATTTTTGAGGCGTTTTGCTTCAGGTGACAAAATGATCAGATGTGAACATGTGCCATTGAAATAATGGGATTTTGCTTGCTTGGGCATTTTTTCAGGCTTTTTGGGGCGTTTTATGAGCTGAAAACCCTCAGGTGTGACTGCAGCCTTAAAGTTGAAGTTAAAATAGAAATTGATCTTTTAACACACTCTGAAGCACACGAGAAAAGATTTGAAACAGGCAGTTAATGCAAGGAAACCCAGAAATATTGTGCAATTGCAGACGTTTTGCTTGTAACAATGGCCAAAAAAAAATCAGAAACTCAAAGTTGGTGGACTATTAGGCTACATGCACATGGATGTTTTTACAGCCGCTTTTTTGAGAGTTTTTAGCAGCTTAAAAACACCTGTCCATGTTAGTCTGTGGCTTCATGCCCACCTAGGCGTTTTTGAGCTGCAAATGGCATAGGTGTTTTTAAGCTGTAAAAAAAACCCAGGACCAGTGCGTTCTGAGGCTCCAGCGTTAGAGCTGTAAAACGTCAGACGCCAGAATAAGGTGTTAAATGCAAATTAACAAGGCTTAACGCTGTGTTAAGCCTCAGTTTGAGGGCAGATTGCTGGTGTTCCTGTCTCTATTCAAAATCAATGGTTCCCTATGGGAGCCCATTGATTTGAATAGAGGTTGTACCAGAAGTCGAATCAAGATGATCCGACTTGCGGTGCGACTTGTGTGCCGAGAATCTTGAAGGGGAACCCCGCCAAAATGGTAAAAAAAAATTGCGGGAGCCCCCCCCAAGACTATACCAGACCCTTTGGTCCCCCCATGGTATACCATACCAGACCCTTATCCTAGCACGCAGCCCAGCTGGTCAGGAAAGGGGTGGGGATGAGCAAGCGCCCCCCCCTGAGCCATACCAGGCCGCATGCCCTCAACATGGGGGTGGGTGCTTTGGGGAAGGGGGGCACCTTTCGGGACCCCCACCCCAAAGCACCTTGTCCCCATGTTGATAAGGACAAGGGCCTCTTCCGGACAACCCTGGCGTTAGTTGTCGGGGTCTGCGGGCGGGGGGGCTTATCGGAATCTGGGAGCCCCCTTTAATAAGGGGGCCTCCAGATCCCGGCCCCCACCCTATGTGAATGAGTAAAGGGTAAATATCGTACCCCTACCCATTCACATGGGGGGGGGAAATGTCAATAAAAAAAAAACACACTACACAGGTTTTTAAAGTAATTTATTAGGCAGCTCCGGGGGTCTTCTTTTCCGACTTAGGGGGTCTCTTCCGACTTCTCCGGCCTCTTCTCCCACTCTCTTGTGCCTTCTGCTGGGCTCCTCCGCTATCTTCTTCCAGCTCTTTTACTAGCGTTGGCCCAGTCTTCTCCATTGTTGTCGTCTTCCCTCTTCTATTTTTCCGATTGTTGACACAATGCTCTCTCCCGCTGTAATGCAGTGTACACCGTAGGCAACGATTTATCTAGGAATGGGGTGTGGTCACCGGGTGATGTCACCCTGTGACACCGCCCCCTTATGACGTCACAGCCCGGGGCATGATGGGACTCTGACGTCATAAGGGGGTGGGGTCAGCAGGTGATATCACCCGGTGACCACGCCCCATGCCTATATTAATCATTGCGCACTGCGTACACTGCATTACAGCGGGAGAGAGCTTCATGTCGACATCGGAAGAACAGAAGAGGGAAGACGACGATAGAGAAGATCGGGCCAACGCTAGTAAAAGAGCTGGAAGAAGATGGCAGAGGAGCCCGGCAGAAGGCACAAGAGAGTGGGAGAAGAGGCCGGAGAAGTTGGAAGAGACTCCCGAAGTTGGAAGAAGACCCCCGGAGCTGCCTAATTACTTTAAAAACCCATGTACTATGTTCCCCTTACTCATTCACATAGGGTGGGGTGCCGGGATCCGATAAGCCCCCTGCCCGCAGACCCCGACAACCAACAGCCAGGGTTGTCGGGAAGAGGCCCTTGTCCTCATCAACATGGGGACAATGTGCTTTTGGGTGGGGGGGCCCACAGGGTGCCCTCCTTCCCCAAAGCACCCACCCCCCATGTTGAGGGCATGCGGCCTGGTACGGCTCAGGAGGGGGGGTGCGCTCGCCCCTCCTCATCCCCTTTCCTGACCAGTCGGGCTGCGTGCTCGGATAAGGGTCTGGTATGGATCTGGGGGGGGACCCCATGCCATTTTTTTTCGCTGTGGGGGGGTTCCCCTTAAGATCCATACCAGACTGAAGGGTATGGTATTGTCTTGGGGTGGAAACCTCACGCAAATTTTCTTTTTTTTTTTTTCAATTTTCGTGGGGTTTCCCCCTTCAAGATTCTCAGCACACAAGTCGCACCGCAAGTTGGATCATCTTGGCTTAACGTGTATTGAATTCAATGCAAAACGTGGAAAAAAATAGCGTTTTTAATGCTGCTTTTTTCCTGGCATCTGTACTAACTTTACAGCACGTTTTTTTAAAACATCCGTGTGCATGTAGCCTTAAAGCAGAACTAAAGCCATCTTTTTAAGTTTGCCAAAACCATTACTGTCAAGGCTTTCTGTTAAGGATGAGCCTAACACCCCCCCGGTTCGGTTCGCACCAGAACCTGCGAACAGACCTAAACTTTGTGTGAACTTTAGAACCCTATTAAATAAAGTCTATGGGACTCGAACGTTCAAAATCTAAAGTGCTAATTTTAAAGGCTAATATGCAAGTTATTGTCCTAAAAAGTGTTTGGGGACCTGGGTCCTGCCTCAGGGGACATGTATCAATGCAAACATTTTTTTTAAAAACTGACATTTTTTGGGAGTAAGTACTGATTTTAATAATGCTTAAAGTGAAACAATAACCTGGGGGGTGTGTATAGTATGCCTGTAAAGGGGCGCATGTTTCCTGTGCTTAGAACTGTCCCTGCACAAAGTGTAATTTCTGCAGGAAAAAGTCATTTAAAATCACATGGCTATAATGAATTGTCGGCTCCCCATAATACAGAGTCATTGATTAAAAAAAAAAAAAAAAAAAAAAAAAAGTTTCTGTTACATCAGAGGGAGCATTGGGGAAGCCAGGCTTTCCCCCCAGCGTCAGATGGGGCGGGGTCAGGTGATGGGTAGCCCCACCCTCCTCATAAGAAACGTCAGGCTGCCTGGATCCCCGCAGTGTCGCCGTCTGTGGAGACAGAGGATGGATGGACTGGAGGGAGAGATCACCCGTCACTGGATCAGGTCAGCCATCGCTGGACCCTGGAGAGACGATCATCCGTCGCTGGATAGCAAGAGTGGATTACCACCGCTGGAATCTTTAATTTTTAATAAAGGACTTTTTCAAAAGTGTGTTTGTATTTTTTAACATTCTTTTACACTTTCTTTGTGAAATGGTAGGGGTACTTTTGTACCCCCTTATTTCAAATGGGGGGCGGGATCTGGGGGTCCCCTTGTTAAAGTGGGCTTCCAGATTCTGATAAGCCCCCCGCCTGCAGACCCCCACAACCACCGGCCAGGGTTGTGGGGATGAGGCCCTTGTCCTCATCAACATGGGGACAAGATGCTTTGAGGTATCACAGACCCCCAAAGCATCCTCCCAATGTTGAGGGCATGTGGCATGTGGCGCTCTCTCGTCCCCACCCTCTTTTCCTGTGGCCTGCCAGGTTGCGTGCTCAGACTAAGGGTCTGGTATGGATTTTTAGGGGGAACTCCACGCCATTTTTTTTTATTTGCTGTGGAGTTCCCCTTAATATCCATACCAGACCTGAAGGGCCTGGTAATTGAGTTTGGGGGAACTCCATGCTTTTTTTTTTTTTTTTTTTCATCAATGACTGTTCTCTGTATTACGGAAAGGCCGACAATTCATTATAGCTGCGAGTGATTTTAAATGACTTTTTTTCCTGCAGAAATGACACTTTGTGCAGGGACAGTTCTAAGCACAGGCATACTATAGACACCCCCCAGGTACGAAATTTAAAGGAATATTACACTTTTTTATTGTTTCACTTTAAGCATTATTAAAATCACTGCTCCCAAAAAACAACCGTTTTTAAAACACTTTTTTTGCATTGGTACATGTCCCCTGGGGCAGGACCTAGGTCCCCAAACACTTTTTAGGACAATAACTTGCATATTGGCCTTTAAAATTAGCACTTTAGATTTCTTCCATAGACTTGTACAGGGTGTTCCGCAGCTTTTTGAATTTGCCACGAACACCCCAAATTGTTCACTGAACTCGAAGCTCATCCCTACTTGCTATGAATTGGTATCTGTCACTTTTGGAGACATTTCTGCTCTCCACGGTAATGTCAGGCCCTCAAATAGCTGGTGTGATGACTGATGATGTATGCAGCACCATGGCAACAGCAGATCAAACAAGGGCTAACATGGTAACTCCCTTTGCATACAAAGGATAGGAGGGTTTGAAAAGGCAAAATGTCCACGCGTTTTCATTTGTTTATCACCATTATCAATGAAGATCTAATGTTTAGTTAGTTATGTTGAAAAAGTTGGCAAATGAGATGGGTGTACTTCCTTTTTTCACATGATGGCATAAAAATATAAGCGCAATATATTCCTTTTTTTGCAATGCAAGTTAACATTTAGCCACATAATCGTACCATTCAATATTTTCCATAGTAAGAAAGCCAGGTAAAACCAGTATTCAAAAATATTTCTAGCAGAGTTAACTGGAGACTAAATCAATTGTCTTTTCTTTCCTTCTTAGCATGCCATGAATGTTATTGGAATTTTTGCAGAAGAGCAAGCTATGGTGCTGCAGATTGTAGCTGGAATTCTACACCTGGGCAATCTTAGCTTCAAGGAGAAAGGCAACTATGCAGCAGTAGAGAGTGAAGAGTGTAGGTATTTCTTACTTCTCCGAGTAGCTGTATCTTGTGTCAGCTACAGATTACTTCGCTATGGCTTAAAAGGAACAAAGTTGCAATTTAGTGCAACATCGCATAAGATTTTTTATTTTATTTTTTGTCTTGAAAACGGGTTATAATTTGAGTACAGAATCTATTGGGAAATCTTTTGGTGAATGCGACTTACAGATGTGAAAACAGAGGAAAGAAGTGATCGTATATGCCCTTACTCTCTAGAAATGAGATTGGCAACCATATATTGCCATTTTGAGAATCTTGGTAGAACTCAGTAGTTCTGGTACTAGGAAGGGGCCTTTCTTTTATAATCCTCTTGCTTCCCCTTGGCGATCCCAATATGGTTAGAGCAGTCAAGTAATTGGTAATTCCCATTTCCGGATGCTATCCTTAAAGTGAACCTTTGAAGTTTTTTGGACTGCAAGTTGAGATCCATAGTGTATTCATACCCCTTGACATTTTCCATGTTTCTCTTTGTTGCAGCCAAAAATATAAATGTTTTTTATTGGGATTTTATGTGAGAGACCAACACAGTGGCACATAATTGTGAAGTAGAGGGAAAATGAGAAATGCTTTTTAATTTTTTTTTTTTTTTTTTACAAATTATCTGAAAAGTGTGGTCTGCATTTGTATTCAGCCCCCTTTACACTGACCCCTAACTAAAATCTAGTGGAACCAATTGCCTTTATAAGTCACCTAATTGGCAAATAGTCCACCTGTGTGTAATTGAATCTTAGTATAAATACAGCTGTTCTGTGAAGCCCTCTGAGGTTTGTTAGAGAACCTTAGTAAACAAACAGCTTAATGAAGGCCAAGGAACACACCAGATAGTTCGGGAATAAAGTTTTTGAGAAGTTTAAAGCATTTCTTTAGCATATATAAAAATATCCCAAACTTTACAATCCATTATCAAAAAAAGCGAAAGAATATGGCACAACTGCAAACCTACGAAGACATGGCCGTCCACCTAAACTGACAGTCCGGGCAAGGAGAGCATTAATTGGAGAAGCAGCCAAGAGGCCCATGGTAACTCTGGAAGAGCTGCAGAGATCCACAGCTCAGGTGGGAGAATCTGCCCACAGGACAACTATTCGTCGTGCACTCCACAAATCTGGCCTTTATGGAAGAGTGGCAAGAAGAAAGCCATCAGTAGTCCTGTTTGCAGTTTGCAAGACGCCATGTGGGGGACACAGCAAACCTGTGGAAGAAGGTGCTCTGGTCAAATGAGACCAAAATTTAACTTTTTGGCCTAAGAGCAAAACGCAATGTGTGGCGCAAAACCAAAACTGCACACCCCCCTGAACACACCATCCCCACCGTGAAACATGGTGGAGGCAGCATCATGTTGTGGGGATGCTCTTCTAGCAGGGACAGGGAAGCTTGTCAGAGTTAATGCAAAGATGGATGGAGCCAAATACAGAGTAATCTTAGAAAAACTGTTGTTCTGTAAAAGACTTGAGACTGGGGTGGAGGTTCACCTTCCAGCAGGACAACTACCCTAAACATTCAGCCAGAGCTACAATGGAATGGTTTAGATCAAAGCCTATTCATGTGCTAGAGTGGCACAGTCAAAGTCCAGACCTAAATCCAATCGAGAATCTGTGGCAAGACTTTAAAATTGCTGTTCAGACACTCTCCGTCCATTCTGACTGAGCTTGAGCTATTTTGCAAGGAAGAATAGGCAAAAGTTTCACTCTCCTAGATGTGCAAAGCTGGTAGAGACATACCCCAAAAGACTTGCAGCTGTAATTGCAGAAAAAGGTGGTTCTACAAAATAGTGACTCGGGGAGGCTGAATACAAATGCATGCCACACTTTTCAGAAATTTCTTTGTAAAAAAATGTTGGAAAGCATTTATCATTCCCCCCTCCAATCAGCCCTCAGAGCTCTTGGACAGTGTGTATCCGCAGCTCTCCGTCCTCTGCTTTTGTCTGAGTTTTACAAGGATGTATAGGAAAAGTGGCTGCAAACAAACAGGTACCACTTATGTAGGATGATTTGTTTCCTCTGTGTACCACCTGAGGATAGTCACGTCACTAGGTATAGGTAAGGGTTTACAACTACTTTAGGGCACTTGGTAAGGGGAGAAAAAAATCTTTGCAGCTGAATTGCATCTGCACATCTGCGTCCTCTTAAAGGGGTTGTAAACCCTTGTGTTTTTTACCTTTAATGCATCCTATGCATTAAGGTGAAAAAAAAATTGGCAGTGACTGGCCCCCCAGCCCTCCCATTTTACTTACCTGAGCCCTGGAATTTCCCATGCTGGAGATGCACACTTTCTCTGCCCGGGGTTCTCGGCTCTTGATTTGGATAGATTAATAGTAGAGCAGCCATTGGCTCCCGCTGCTGTCAATCAAATCCAATGACTCGGGCGCCAGGGCCAAGTCCTACATTCGGAATCTATGGACGCCGAATGCTGGAATCGGGAGCGTGCCCGCAAGGTAACCCTCCAGGACAGTGCTTCTCCTAGGGGGTTATACAATGAGGGGAGGAGCCGCCGAGGGACCCCAGAAGTCGAGGATCGGGGCCACTCTGTGCAAAACGAACTGCACAGTGGAGGCAAGTATGACAGAGAAAAAAATGGCCTGTTCTATTTCCTTATTAAATTATACTAGAAATTTAAATTTTTAGGCCTCGTTTACATACTATGGTGTACGCTCGTGCGAGGGCCATGTGTGCCCGCTTGGGGATGCACAAATGTTCCGTGCATCCCTGTGCAGGCATTTCCAATCATGTCAATTGTGATGCAGCGGCTTCATGGACACAGTTGACATCAATGGAACTGCCTGCCTGGGGATGCATTGAATACATGTGCATCCCTATGCTTTTGAACCTGGTCCTCACACAGGCATACGCTATGGTGTGCTCATGTGAACAAGGCCTTATACATAAAGGAACTTTTACCTGCATATTTCTAATTTGGTAATCTATTTTCCCTAGATGTCTTCATGAATAAAAGGCAATTTTGTTATTGGTAATGCTGTTGTGATAAGTTAAATTTGCTTCAGTATACAGCATATGCAAAGTGTGTTATGTGTCTCATTTTGCTGTTGGGTATTGGCATCGTCATGCCATCTGTAAAGACTGCTTTCATTTGCAAAGTTGTATTATATTAAATCAGGATAAATTCATCCCTGTTCTTTTTAAAATAATAACCTTTATTATGATAAAATCTGATATGCAGCTGCATTTTTGTATTTGCCCCATTCAATTAATAGCACATGTTTGATATGACATTATGCATGGTTATCAACCAAAAATATAATACATATGCGGTATGGATATCAATATTGTCTGAAATGTAGACCATAAATGTATTTATAGTAAATTAGGCGACCCCTGCTAATATAAAATGACTTTTTTGTTTGTGCCAAGATATTGTCTTATCTTCCAATAGCAGGCTTGATATCCATATGTGTAGCAGATATCCTGGTCTTGACTAATAAATCTGATCTGAAATTTCAAAGATGAGGAAGTATTAAGATATTCAGTTTTTTTTACTCTAATGTTCATGCTTCTACTTCACTATTTAAAGGGTCCTTAAATCAAAACCAGAAGTTCCCACACATGTAGAAACTATAAAGAAATGTCAAGGAAGAATGTGGGAAGTGCTTTACCTTGACCATTTTTCACAAAGAGCTTCTCATTTCTTTATAGATGAAGTAAATGGGACTAAGCCCAGGTTCACACTGAGCGGCGGGAATGAAGCTGTGCGAGTTCAGCTAAACTCGCACGATTTCACTCCCGCATATCGGTCCCGATTTCGGCTGCGATTTCAGACACATCTGTGCAGGTTTCTGCACAGATGTCAATGTAAATCTCAGCCTGAAATCTCACAAAGTAGTACAGAAATTTTTTGAAATTGGTGTCGCAAATGCAGTGCCGCACCGATTAGGATGGTGCCATTGGCAGCAATTGCTGCCGATTTGACATGTCAAATCGTACCAATGTGAACCAGGGCTAAAAAACAGAAATACTGTTTATAAATCAGAAAAAAATGATTTGTGCATTAACGTGTTACTAAACCTGCAACAGTAAAATCAGTCTGTATATGCAGCAAAGCATGCTTGTTATGCTCACTGTGGAACCTAAGGGGTTAATCCTGTACATTGTGTAAAAAGACTATTTGATCCTGACCTCTCTGATTCCCCCCCCCCTTCTTTTACTGTCCCCAATCCATCTGTTGATGAAACAGAGCCTTGGAGATGCTCTGCACATGCTCAGTTTGGTGTGTATTGCTAGAGAGGTGTTTTTTTTGTTTTTTTTCTGGGAGGGTGTATATTAGGGATATGCAATTAGCAGACCTCCAGATGTTGCAGAACTACAAGTCCCATCATGCCTCTGCCTCTGGTTGTCATGCTTGTGGCTGTCAGAATCGTGCTATGCCTCATGGAACTTGTAGTTCTGCAACAGCTGAAGATCCGCTAATTGCATGTCCTTGGTGTATATCATCAATACAGGGCCAATCGGCACTGTTCAGACAAAGTCAGGGGTCATGCAGCCTCATAGGACAGCCAAAGCAGAATGAAAACTCCTCCCACAAGCTTTAACCAGACACTGCTATATACTGTTGATGAGAAAAGGTATTTAGCAGTTTATATTTAAACAATAATAGCATTTCCGTATTCTGTGTACTGTGAGAGACCAGATATAGTGAATGCAAAGTCCTGGGTTCCAGTAACCATTTAGGTGCTTCTAAAACGTGTGTGTCTGTGGTGTGTGTGTATATGTGTGTATGTGTATATATATATATATATATATATATATATATATATATATATATATATATATATATAATATAATGTGTAAATATATGTAAATATATAAAATGTATATGTATCTTGGCCATTTTAAATCTGTACCTACCATCCATTGCAGCATACAGTTTTATAGGTATACTTTAATGAAGATATGTTGGTAGGGCACTGGATCAAAATTTTTGCAGGCATTTATATCTTTTCATATTTGAGTTAAGAGGTTGTTCTTTATTGTGGTTAGAAGGCCTAAACATTTTTTCCAGTAAAGGAGAAGTACAGCCGAAACTCATTTGGCTGCACTTCTGTGGTCTGCTCTGCACTCCCGTGACCTGTTTTCAGCAGACACCGGGCTGAAGCCCACTGTCAGCTGATGTCACAGAGACGGCTGAGGCTCGGGAAGGATCACGGCTATATGGTCGGGATCTGCCCACATGTCTGGAACTGCATCGGTTAACAAAGTATTATGAAAGAAATTTAGCATAACTATTGTAAAAAAAAAAATTATATAATATTCTCAAATAAAAAAATAGGGTAGAGAAGAAACATTTCATTCTGCTTGAATTTCTTGTTTTATTGGACCTTTTTTAGCCTTCAGTCCAGCCATTCTCAACTAGGGTTCTGTGGAACCCTGGGTTTCCGCCAGAGGTTGCTAGGGGTTCCATGAGCTGTGGCTGATGAACCACCTTTTTGATGGTGACTACAGAGTTCAAGGTTCAGCATCACTTAGCAAAGCCAATAGCATGACACAAAATATATTTTTAGCTGTCTTTTAAGGGTGGCATTCTGAGCACCATTTTAAAGGGGAACATTCTTCCTATTGGCCACCAGTATAAGGGGCATTGTTCTATTGATCCCTGATGAATGGTTTTAGTAAGGGTTCGTCGAGACTTGAAAATTATTTTTGGGGTTCCTCTAGGGTTAAAAGGTTGAGAGCCTGCTTTAGTCATCGAGATTAGGGATCGGGGATATCATGTTCATAATGGACTGATTTACAGGAAGTGTATGTGAATTGTATCTGCTTGGATGACTCACTAGTGGTCAGCTTTCTAGCTTTCCATTATCCTCTACCCATTATTAATGAATTGAAACCAAATATAGTCTTTTAAAAGCTGATATCTCACCTATATAATGAAAGCAAGGCAAGTAGAGAGCTAATTGTCCATTTACTATTGAAAAAGGCATGTAGATGTCATGCCTGCCCCATCATACTTTTATAAGGGTAATTGGCCCATTTAATAGTTCTAAGTGCAGTAACGTGGCATCAAATCTCAAATCTGCTTCCAAGGGTCAGATTGATAAAAAGGGCTTTGTATACAGTATTGCACAGTAGACTTTTTGTAAATAAGGTCAGCTTTGTTAATGCAAATACTTCCTCAAACTATTTATCCAAAATGAAATTAAGTATTTGAAAAACAGTTGGTAAATTCAGCAATGAGATTCAAATTTTCGGCTTTTGGTGAAAATGTGGCAATCAAACGTTTGCCACACAATTTTCTTTGCCAGTTGTCTTCATTGTACTCCATTGTTGTGTTGCAACATTAGCAGTAATGTGGCCTGCAGATCTATAAAGACAATGATGCTATAGTCTGCTATTAATTGAGAAGAAAGGGCCAGGGGGAAGTAAAGTACTTTTTTTGCTCTTAAATTGTTTCCAGAATCCTAAAATGATTATGGCCTCTACAGTCTTGTTAAAAGGAAGTGTGTTTGAAGCTCATTTAAAAGGGGGGAAAAAAAGTATCATACAGAGGAAACATGTCCTCCTGCTTGTATAGAAATCTTAGGAGCTGTGTAATGTATTATAATAAAAAAATCTGTATTTCAGATGTGTGACCTCCAGTCAAATGTTAGAAATCCCTCTTTCTTGAGCTCCACAGCTGTTACAAACTTGTAAGAAACACAGTTGGAGGCACCTAAAAAATAAAATAAAATAAAAACATTTTGAAGTCTGAGCCCCTTCATTATAATCCTAGGTAGTTCTCCCCTCATTCTATTGTGAATGGAACATAGTTCAAGTAAAATGTGGACTAAAGTGCACCAGTATGCGAAACCTGAAGTTATATAAAAGTGGCAGGCGAGGGAAAATGACTTCAGCAATATTTTTTTAGTTTCTCAACCATTGACAAGTCCTATGTACTTGTTACAGGACGTGTGTGTGTGTGTGTGTGTGTGTGTGTGTGTGTATTTTTTCTCCTTTGTATATTGTCTGAACGGCACATGAATGGTTATACAGAAATGACGCGAATATTTGCCCTGGATTGTAAAGGTCTTTTTTGTTTACAGTTCTAGCATTCCCTACATTCCTCCTGGGGATAAATGAAAGTCGCTTAAAAGAGAAGTTGACGAGCAGACAGATGGATAGCAAGTGGGGTGGCAAGTCTGAGTCAATCAATGTGACTTTGAATGTGGAGCAGGCCTGCTATACTAGAGATGCTCTCGCCAAAGCACTTCATTCACGAGTCTTCGATTACTTGGTAGATGTAAGTCCTGACTCAGGAGATGTAACAATGACATTGCTTATAGATTTTCTTTCTTTTTTTTTCTTTTTTTTTTTTTTGTTTGGTCCTGTAAAATATAGTAGTCCTGATAACCTATAGTGTACAACTGTTTTATAATTGACTGCAAGAAGTAAATGTAGTTAGTATAGAAGTAAATATAGTTCACTTGCATGCCAGTGCCCACTTTAACTTGGTTTCTGCCAACTGGTGCTGGGATTAAAAGTGTTTTAGTGACTTCTGTTGATTTGCCAAAGTTTTCTTTGCTTATAAATTGCATCTGCCTTGAGTGTCTATGCAGCCTCATACATAAGATGATATATGATCTGTACGTCTGCCTGACTGATTGTCATACATAATAGATTGTAAGCATGCTTCCTGTCCATGTATTTCAGTGGCCTCTTGTAGCATTGAAGGATAAATCCACTTGTTTTAAAGTAGACCTCTACTTTAGGGGCTCTTTTTTTTCCCCCCCAATAATCCCACAAACCCCAACCCCCTTTACCTTTCTTAAGAGTGCCGTCCCTAGCTTCTACCTCAGTTCAGCACAGCCAATCATGAGTGTCATTCTGCCCATTTCCAGTTTACATCCCCAAGTGGGAAAAGCTCTAGTTTTGTTTTAATTAAACTAAGAGGTACATTTTAAGCTACTGTATAAAAAAATAAAAAAAATAATTGGAGTGCTTTACAAATGTGCGTTATACTGTGCTGGTAAAGTAAAGCCCATTCACATGACCTGTAGAACACTACAGCTACTACTTGTTAGTATGATTTTCTTTTTCTTAATACATTTAAGTGCAGCAATCCCCTTTTGATTATTTTATATATGGCCTATGGGATGGCCTGATTGCTTGCACCTTTATGCTATACCCATGTTGCACGTCACCCTGCACTTATGTATTTGTGTGTATATATATATATATATATATATATATATATATCTCATTTATATTAAAAAAGTAGGCAATAATGCTTGGGTTTTAGTTTTGTTTTGTTTTTTTACTTGTTTGCATGTTTATTTTTTAGTCCATCAACAAAGCCATGGAGAAGGATCATGAAGAATACAATATTGGTGTTCTTGATATTTACGGCTTTGAGATTTTTCAGGTAAGTTGCACTTTAGGATTGTAGCTCCAATGGTATAAAGAAGTTATCTGAATAACACATGTATTTGTTTTGTTTTTTTGTTTTTCAGAAAAATGGTTTTGAGCAGTTCTGCATCAATTTTGTGAATGAAAAATTGCAACAAATATTTATAGAATTGACACTAAAAGCAGAACAGGTAAATCAACTGACCTAACCCTGTAGCGTTATAGAAGGTTAGCGCAATATCCGTGATGAGAGCTAGTGTTAAAAGCATAGGCTTTCTGAGGTTTACGGGAGCTTGGCATATGCAATGCTTAAGCTAGGAAGGCAAATGGTTTTCTATGGCTTTTCCCAGTGCCCCATCTCTGCATTAGTGGTCCAGCTGGGCTCCTGTGCATCCAACATATTACGATCAACATTACAACTAAAAAAGTGCAAAATATCTTTCACTGGTCATAATACAGTAAACTCACTTGTGATTGTTTTAGGCTGCCTTGCATTTTATATCGTAATTGCTCTTTGTGTTAGTGCTGGAAACCTATTTTTACAAGCATTACAAATATAAAAGAATATAAATACATTTGAAGCCAAAGGCTTATAAAAAAACAGTTTGTCTCGCGATTTACTGTTTATTGCCAAAGGCAAGAAAACTATACCATAGTTTAAAATAATACATCATACTTTGTTACATTTTGAGAAACCTGTTGATAGCAGCAAGGAATCTCCTTTGAATATTTTATCACCTCTATAAATGGTTACAAAAAAATATCCTCTATATTATAGTATAATTTCACTGTTAGGCCTCATGCACACTGGGCATTTTTGACGCCATTTTGAGGGGCATCAGGCATTTTTTCTTTTTTAGTGCCTCTAAATTCCCCTGTAGGTTATCCTATGTGTTCATGGATACATAGCAAACATATATACAGTTCCTATTAGCGCTACAAACTATTAGTCATGTGCATTGGCATGTACAACCTGAAAAATATAACGTAAACTAAGTTCCAGTGCGGCTACCAACCACTGGAAAAATGGATATCGGGATACAGAAAATAAAATGCAGCAACGATGGAAATCGCATGAAAATTCATTATGTTACTTAACAGTCAAATCTAAAAAGCTGCAGCAACAGTCAATATTAGTATAAATACTTGTAGATGGTTGCAAAGCAGTCATAAAAGCATATAGCTAAATAAAATACTGGCATAAATAATAAACTATACCACTGCTAAGTCCAGATGAGAGGGGTTTAACCTCAACCAATCGGCTTCAGGCTGGACCTTGGAGAGGGCTGTCACAACTCTAAATAGATGGTAAGAAAATCCCAGTATTACAGGGGGGAAGATGGTATCTCACATCTTGTAGCTGCCAGCCTACAAACACACGTGCAGACACGGTAAGGAAGATCCTCAGATGGGCACAGCAAGCCCTACCGTGGAATGTGGGATGCCGCTCCTATGAGGATGCTGTGTAGCTGAGCTGAGCTGTGCGAAGACTAGACAGAGACAACCACAAGGGGGAAGGAAGCCAAAAGAGCCGAGCAGGCAGACTAGGAGCTGGACGCACTACGTGACGTAAGCGTTACCACGGAAAGAAAGGGAAGCCAGAAACAGGAACTCCTCAGTAATCAGCAGTGGAACATCGTAAGCTCAGGGGAAGCCGTGACTACATGTTTCACGCTTCAGCGCTTTATCAAAGACTTGTACCCACCCAGAACCTTATCCAAGGATGCAGCCTGGCAGGCCAGAAAAGGGGGGGGGGGTGGCAAGCACACGCCTCCTGAACTATACCAGGCCCCCAGATTCTGCCCCCATCTGTATAAGTGCATATGACCTACTCATTCACAATAAAAGTGTGCACAAGTGAGTAAAAACACAACAGTTTTTAACAAGTCTTTTTTTTGAAGATTTATTTATTTATTTTTAAACTGTGGCCGTCAACCTGAACAATAAAAACATGCACTGGGCGATGACAATGACACAGCGTACACCAAGGGACAATTTTTATTTATTTTTTTACCAAAGGACTTGTCAAAATGTTGTGTTTTTTACTCACTTTTGCACACTTTTTTGTGAATGAGTCGGGGGAATCATTCAGTTAGGAGGGGGGGGTACAGGATCTGTGGGCCCCTTGTTAAATGGGGATTTCAGATTTTGAGAAGTCCTCGCACCCTCATAGCCACCGGGGACACATATGGGGACAAGGTGCCTTGAAGGGAGCTCCTCATGCCAAGTAAAAAAAAAAATTGCCATTGGGTTCCCCTTTAAAAATCCATACCAGACCTGAAAGGGTCCATCCGTAACAGCTACTATTCACTGGTTGTTAGGTTTGCCGGCGGCTCCACTCCTTAATGCTAATGCTCCTAAATGCTCCTAAAGCTTGCAAAAATGCTAAATATTATTCGCTTTCTTATCCAGTTTATTTTTTATTTTTTTATCAGTTTTTAGCTTCCAGTGTTCATTGGGCCTTATGTTGTGGGACTTATGGCTGCCACAGGTTGGCCAGAATAAGATCTACATTTTTTGGCTATTTGCATTGCAGCAATATATTGTACACATTTTTACATTTTTCTGTACTTTGAATTTCAGGAAGAATATGTTCAGGAAGGCATTCGATGGACCCCAATAGAATACTTCAACAATAAGATTGTGTGTGACCTTATTGAGAATAAAGTGGTAAGTGTTGGAAGTATGATATACCTATTCATCATTTCTCAAAGTGAGGTCTAGTTATGTTCTCTTAATCTGCGTTTTATGTAATCGCTCTTCCACGTTTTATGTCACTCGTTTTTAAAGTAATGTATAGTGATTTTTTATATATATTTACGTATTAAATTCATGCACACACATGAATCAGTCAGAGTGGTCATAACTAAAGATCGGGTATCGCTTATCAAATGTCGTTTCACCAGTGTCTCAATTAGATATCCACTAATATTATCACTAGGTGGACATGGATCTAGGAGACTTGTTGTGCGGTCTGTTTAGATAACCCATATTATTATTATGTCATGTATTAAATGTTTATTTTAAATAATGAAGGTAATATAGACCTGTTTAAAAATATATAATCGTAAAATACATTCCATTTTGTCCTAAACAATTAATTTCATTTTTTACATATTCCATGAATTGGTGGTCTTTATTTTTTGCTTACTAATATTTAACACCATAAAGTACTGTAGAGTCTTTCTAGAGCAAAGTATTGACAGTCTCATTCTATTGCATAATTGAAACTAAGAATGTTCCTTAGATTATGCAAAGCTATTCAAATCATACTTGTATTTCCTGTGACTAACTGTATATCCAGAAACTGTTTGTTAGAAAGCCATTTATTCCATACTGCATTTAGGGGTTTCATACTTGTTGGCTATCAGTGCGGTGTATGAAAACCATGGCTATGGCATTGGAGACTAACCTTTAACAATATATAGTGAAACACAATTTAAAGCTAGTTCCATCAGCTTTTTCAGTTTGTCACTCAAGTCAACCTAGCCATTGATACCTGAAATACAGCAGAACATAATGTAGACTAATATGCCATCTACTTATCTAGTGCTGTCCTTATGTCTAGATCTGCCATAGCCCCCCCAAGAAATGGATTTGCTACAGTGGTGGGTGGCACATTAAGATTTATGGAAATGGTTCTGTTTAGGTCATTGATGGGACACTCATCTGTACAGAGATGTTGCCTCTTTTGCACATAAGAAGGGCAGATATGTACTATATATCTTCAATTATGAAGTATTGGTGGTTCTGTATAATAGTTGACTGTCAGTATAACTATGTTTTGTTGATCTTGTATCACTTTTTTTACTTTCCAGAACCCACCAGGCATAATGAGTATTTTGGATGATGTATGTGCCACCATGCATGCTGTGGGAGAAGGGGCTGATCAGACGCTTTTGCAAAAACTCCAGATGGCTGTGGGCACCCATGATCATTTTAATAGTTGGAACCAGGGCTTTATTGTTCACCATTATGCTGGAAAGGTAAGCTTGAATTATCTGCATGCGTTGGCAAAAATATTTGCCAGGAGGGTTCAGCCTAATCAGAAATCATTATGGTCTGAGTTTTATTTTAACAATTCGATTCAAACATGATACTCAAAGATTAATTGCTTGTTGAGGTGCAGGCTATTGGCCTTGCATCGGTCTGAAAGATGTCAGGGGCATCTGACCACCAGAGCATGTGGGAGAGGAGGCTGGTCTTGCAGTGCGGAGGGGCCTGCAGTTACATAGCATCAAGAATTGAGAGCTGCTTTTTTCTGGTTCCCTAAACATAAATGAGCATTTAAAGGAGAGGTTTGACCAAAGCTTTTTTGGTTATACTCCTCTGTGGGTCACAGGAGTGTAGTCAGTTCTGGACTCCTGTTACCTGTTTTCATCTGAAAGCTGGCTAATACCCGCTGTCAGCTGACGTCACATAGCCGGTCTAGGCTCCGAAAAAATCCCGACTATATGGTTGGGATCCATCCAGAAGACTGAACTGACAGTGGTCTCAGCCTCTCAGTGAGATGCTTAGAGCCTGAGGCCGCGTACACACGGGCGGACTGTTCGCCCAACTTTGTCCGCTGAACAGTGTTTGGGCGGACAGTCCGCTCGTGTGTGGGCTTTCAGCGGACAGTTTCAGCGGACAGTTTGACGGACAAGGTTTTTCGGAATTTCCGAAAAACTGTCCGCTGAAACCTTGTTTCAGCGAACAGTCCGCTCGTGTGTAGGCTTGTTCGTCAAACAAAGTTCCGCGCATGCTCAGAAAGGATTTTCACGCCGAAAGTTATAATGCAGTGTATAGGACGTCGTATTTTTCGTCCCGTCATACGTGCCGTTCACGTCATCGCGCGCGGTTTCAGCAAACTGTTCGTCCGTCGTGTGTGGCCATGTCCGTCCATGCTAATTTTGAGTGGACTGTTTGCCGAAACTGTTTGACGGACAAAGTTGGGCGAACAGTCCCCGCGTGTGTACGCGGCCTGAGTCAACCCCTTCCACACCCTACACAACCCAGCTCTCTAGTGAGTGCTGGAGTTGCAGAGCAGAGAGCCAATGACTGACCTTCACCAGCTCTCTGCTGGCTGAGGACCAAGAGCTGAGCAATCAGTGATGTTGTACCACTCAATTCGCAGCCTTTGAAGCGACGAGGGGCAGCTGCAGCCATCTAGGTGAATATGATTTTTTTTTTTCTTTGCGATTCCCATTGTTCCTACTCTTCCCATTCTTCTCATTAAAAGTCACAAGAAAACAAAAGTTGGTCTTTAAACAGTTTGTTTGGACCAAACTGGTCCCAATGAACTATTTGCTTCACTAACACGAGTCCACTGGGAGGGCTGTCTAAACTGTAGCATCAGCAACATACAGTATACAGGGCTGTGTTCTGGCAGCAGGGTGGGGACCTCCTCTCCCGTTCTCGGAACAATATCTATTCGAGCTGAGTGCTGCTCAGCCATTCACAGGAAACCTTATATATCATCAATGAAGGCAAAAAACATGTTCCAATATTAGGAAAAATTGTTTCAGAACTGCTAAATTTCAAGGTTAATCAAAATTAGATCTCCTATTTCTGAAAGTTCTTTCTATGGTGACTATTTTTAAAAGTGTCAGTGAATCAGGTTACATGGGCTAGATATAATGTGGTGAATGTGGCACCCAGTAAATGTTGGCAGAGGTTTAAGTGGTTGTAAAGTCACATAAGTTACTTATATCCTCTCTGTTTTAGTAAGAATATTGTGCAGTGAGGTTTTTTTTTTTTTTTTTTCCAATTGTAAACTTAAATACCTTCATGTGACCCCCCCCCCCCCCTCCTGCTCTCCTTTCCCGATTTAAGAAAAGCAGCAGGAGGGGCTGAGATTCCCCTCTGATGCCAGCCAGCATGTGCAAGAAGGTATTTAGGCATTATAATTTGAAAAAAAAAACTTGTTTGTATTATTCAGCGTTATCATCATCCCATGCAATCTCATGTGGACGATATGGTCTCATTTCCGATATTCCTCTGAGTTTGTTGCCTTAGTTGCAGTCAAGGTCTGAGATTTCAGGTGTTTCCAGGAGCCTCCCATGGGTACTATTTGTTTTCTGTGATGGATGGTTGCATTACCTACCTAATCCGATGATGTTGCCAACATTTCCTGAAATGCCTTAGAGGTGTTTACTTCTGTCTTCTGTCTACCGTGTACACTGAGTTTTTTCCAATGGTCACTTTCCTGTACTCAATTAATTGATATTCTACATTTTACTGAATTATGTCTTCACAGCTATGTCTTTTAGATTGAGATTATTTCTACCTATGGTTACGTTTGTACCTATGCGCCCTGTTTGATTTGATATATTAGAATTGGAGACCTTTTTGTGTTATTTTATTTTTTTTTTTTTTCTACCTAATTTTTACAGTTTGAAAATTCCTAATAAAAAAAAAAATCAACATAATTAAGAAGAAAAACTGACATACTGTACTGAATATCTTGCTAAAACAGAGGATACAAGTAATTGTGTTATGTATTAACAGGCAGGAGGAAAGGGGAGGGGTGATACACATAGAGAGACATAGGAACAGGCTGGATTAACCAGGTATTTTAGAACATAGAAAGGGACAGATTACACTGCAAAAGCACTATGTTATTGATCATGCTTTAAAATAAACTTCTTCTTTTTTTTTTTTTTTTTTTTTTTTTTTTTTAGATTTGCAACCACTTTAAAATAATGTAGTGGCTTTTTCTTTAACATTGTACCAGTGCTCTCCATAGTGCTGAACATTGTTCCTTATTTCTCAATTCCAATTAACACTTCACCAGTTTTTTTTTTTTTTGTTTTTTTTTTCTTTGTTTTTCCTCCCGAGTTTTTTCATTTATTTTTTCCTGGAAAGCCATCCCAAAGTGCACAGTTTGTGTTTATGAACTGCATTAATCCACAATTAATCTGTGTAAAGTCTGCCTGGTGAGATTTTTTGCAGTGTCTTCATTTTTTGTACTGACATCCAGATCCTAATAAACCTGCCGCAGTGTTTATTTAATACTCCCTATGTGTATGCATTATGTTTAATTGCCCAAGAATGTGCTGACAGACATTTACACTTTGCCGTGTTTGCTCATTTCTTTAGACTCATGTTGTGGTCAACAGTAAAACTGGAAAGCAGATTTAATTTTATCAGCAGCATGGCCTCAAGTGAAAATTTCAAATCAAAGCAATCTGGGAATTTAATTAGCGCCAAGAAATGATTAATTAAAGCTCTGAATAGTTGTTCACATTCCTGGAAGTCATGGTGACACAGTGATTTAGAATGGTTCTTTACATACAGTTTACCTTTTTGTATCAAATGATTCTCTACTTTACAAAGCCAAGTATTCGCCATTTTAAACCAATGCTCATTGTGACATTGCAGTCATACCTAAAATAACAAACAGTAAATACTGTACATTGAGGCTAGGTTCACACTGCTGGGATGTCCGAGATTCGGATGTGTTTCGCACCGCACTGCAGTGCGAATCACATGCGATCTGTGCGATGCGATTTCAGCCATACAGATAGTATGGCTGAATTCGCATCACATCTGGCCCAAATTCGTACAGGACCCTTTTTTTGGTCCGCAGCAGAATCGGATCGCATGGGTGTTCACACCATGCGATCCGATTCCTGTCCGAGTTTGCAGATCGCACTACGATATGCGAACTGATTTGGAGGTGTCATTAACTTTTAACTGACACTCCCAGCAGTTCGCATAGGGCAGTGTGAACTGCCGCCGGGAGAAATGCGATGCGGGAACCCACAGTGGATTCGCAGCGTTCCCACATCGCAGCAGTGTGAACCTAGCCATAATGCTACAAATATAATTCAGTTCATTTTTTGTCATCTGCATATTAAATTGGCTGAATTCATCTTTGAAATGCATACATGCAATTGTCTTGCATGTGAATTAAGCTGCAATTCTATTAAGCCAGTCTTGTGATCCAGACACCCCTGCAGGACAACAAAATCTGATCAGTGACTTCACTTTTTTAATCTGCCGTTAAAGAGCAATATGTTTTTTGGATGGTCAGTTTTACGATAATCTGTTTTATGGATTTTAATATATATATATATATGTGTGTGTGTGTGTGTGTGTGTGTGTGTGTGTGTATATATATTGTGTGTGTAATTTTACCATATTTATACTTTACAAAAAAATAAAAAAAATGCATTGATCCCAAGAGAACTGCCGGTTAGCTAAACAGCCAAGCAATTTTCTTCTTTTAGGAAGACCGGCTTTTCTTGAGATCTCAAATGAATCTGTTGCATTAGGGTGTTAACCTTTTGTGTTATTTTCTATTTGAGCTACTGAGCTCTGCAAGCAGGCTTTTTTTCAGCTGGAGAAAAGGAACGTGCATGTGAAGCCCCCAGTTTCTGGCTGGATAAACAACTGTATTATCTTTGGATTGTAAGCTCTATTCAGCAGGGCCCTTTACAATTCACTACAAGAGGAATCATTGTAACTTTACTTCCACCCTCCATTAAAGCGCCGTGCAAAAAATTGTGCTTTATAAATCCTGTATAATCTTAATTTGCAACATTTCATAATTTCTTAAGTGAAAAGTATTTCTTAAAATGTTAGAACACATAGCTTGAAGCGAGGGATAGCTACAGCAATATTTTCTTGGGCTTAGATACATAGTTTTCAACGAAACATATTCATAATGTGTTGCATTGCAGCATGTAATGAATTATCCTCTTAGCAGTCGGTGCATATCAAATCACAAAGAAACACTGTGAGGTCTGCTCATATAGGCTAGAGGGAAGGGAGGAGTCACTGGAGCCAAGGTGCTTCCCTGTCCTTAGCCCTGTCACCTGCACATGCAGGATAGACCAGAAATGCCAGATTTTCTCTAGTTTTATTGATTTAGACATATAGCTACCTATGAACATCTCTTCCCCCCCCCCCCCCCCCCGTAAGTTTATTGAGGAATTGCACAGTACAATAACTATCAAATGTGAGCTAAAAAAGTACAGGTATGCAGTACTAATATACAATGTTTTAGCAGACCATCTCTGAGGGAATAAAATCCTGAAACATATACAGCAGTGGTAGTTAAAATTGGAAAGTTAGTGAGATAAGGCAGGGAAAGGGGTATTATGGAAAGGGATGGGGTGAAGATTCAGAGCTGAGTGGTCGTAAAAATGTTGGATAGTAATTTAGAAAACTGTGGTCTACTGCACATTTTAGTCCATTTTGTGTCAAATAATATTATCATCCTTAGTTAAAAGGATTTCTTTTCCTGGGTAGTTTTGAAGTTCCTTTTAAAGTCTCAAATAAAGGAACCAAGCCTTGCAACAAAAACCACTGCAAACTGTGTGCCAGAATTTTGATATCAGTAGGTAATTGGAAAATTGGCCAATACAACTCACAATATCGAGGGTCCTTGGCGGGTTTAATGAGTACAACAATTAATGCCCGTAAAGAGTGGAGAGCAGTTTGACCCGCTTCATTATATCTCGGTAAGTGCAGTGCCAGAATGGAGGAGTAACACTTTATAAAATTTAGCGTGTAGACCATCAACCCCAGGAACTCTACAAATAATAAATGGATATAGAATCAAGTAATTACTCTGTCATGAAAAGAGTCTAAGGTACTCACACTAGATGTTTTAACTATTCCCAGACATGGTTCAGCCCTTGGGCTAGTTGGTTTGTGTAGTTTGCTATGCCCTGGCATGGTTGAACGTACCATACCCAGGACTGCTTGCAAAAAAGTGGTCTGGTGCATGGTTCACTTGGAGTCCAGTACAGATCACTTTAGTGTGAGCACAAAGAACTCTTCATAGATCACGGAGCACAAAAACGGGGATCACTGTGGTCTGGCTGGCAGAGGTGATGATGTAAGCATGCCCATTAATTCTGCCATTTAAAGAGCAATGTGAGCACCAACCATGCCAAGCACAGAACTTGTCATGGATCCATGAGCATGGAGGCAATAAAATCTAAACATTGTGTAGCAGCTACAGGATCAGTCTGGTGGATGAGATTACACAACACACATCTTACTCCATGAACAGGTAGGCTCAGCCCCCCACATCTTCTGCATTTCACATGGTATGTTTCAGGTCAGTTCAAATGTACTCTGTATAACTATCTTGACAGCAGTTTTATCATAAGAGAAATGCAAAGGCAATCATTGATGCCATGCTGAACCACTAGCTTTAAAGGGTTAGCTCACCTTTACTGATAGATGGAGCTTTTTATTTTTTATTTTTGTTCTTCGGCCAGAGCGCTGAACAAAAAAAAAAAACAGAAAAAGAAAAAAAAAGAAAAAAATCTCTATCCACACAAGCGAGGTGATGATTCCTCACCAAGGTAGAGCTGATTACTATGCATTAGACTTTTCTGACACTGTAACATCTTCTGTATACTTTAGATACTTGAAGACTGGAAAGTACCATATTTCTATGACCATATTCACTTTATAAAATAACTGATGTCTTCTAATTGAATGGTGTCATTGTCTGACCTATAATGTTAGGAAGTAGGATTAAAAAGAAGTGTTGTTTTTTTTTATTTATTTTTTTGCTATTCTTGTCTGACAATGCCGTTTTTTATTTGTTTAGTCCCAACCTGCATCCTTTTGGTTCTACAATGTTAAAAGCTTTTTAAAGCTATAGTTGGTAATATAAAACAGTTCAGAATTTATCTAAAAAAAGTCAATCGGTCCCTTTTTGTTGTCCTAATTTTATTTAGCAGTGTTCATATGCAGATTGTCAGTGAGTGGACTTGAACCTCGAGTGCAGTTTAAAGCAAATCCAGGCACACATCCCTGAAAAGTTAGTTTGTGTATGTATATATATATATATATATATATATATATATATACTCAAAAAAGTGAGTACACCCCTCGCATTTTTGTAAATATTTTATTCTTATCTTTTCATGTGACAACACTGAAGAAATGACACTTTGCTATGATGTAAAGTAGTGAGTGTACAGCTTGTAGAACTGTGTAAATTTGCTGTCCCCTCAAAATAACTCAACACACAGCCATTAATGTCTAAACCGCTGGCAACAAAAGTGAGTACACCCCTAAGTGAAAATGTCCAAATTGGGCCCAAAGGGGCAATATTTTGTGTGGCCACCATTATTTTTCAGCACTGCCTTAACCCTCTTGGGCATGGAGTTCACCAGAGCTTCACAAGTTGCCACTGGAGTGCTCTTCCACTCTTCCATGATGACCTCACTGAGCTGGTGGATGTTGGAGACCTTTCGCTCCTCCACCTTCCATTTGAGGATGCCCCACAAATGCTCAATAGGGTTTAGGTCTGGAGACATGTTTGGCCAGTCCATCACCTTTACCCTCAGCTCTGGTCTTGGTGGTGTGTTTGGGGGCATTATTATGTTGTAATACTG
>NW_027507903.1:87390607-87490607 GCF_037356315.1 Lithobates pipiens | reverse complement strand
ATTACAATGCTCTTCATTAATCTATCTGTGAAATATAGCTTGATGAAGAGCATTGTAATGCCTGAAACTGTACAGTTGTTTGAATTTATCTGATGTTGTATGAAGATGGATTTTTGAAGCAAAATTATTGTACCATACAGAGTTCTCATCCTCATTTTTGATATATATAATATAAATATTTCTTATTTCTGTCATTCACCCTTTAGTTAGCTTGGGGAGAATCTAGATCTGGATTTGTCCCTTTTTATGTACTCGCTTTCTGCCAACATAAATGTGGTATAATTTCACTTTACGTTTAATTTGTGCAATTAATTTTGTTTTGTAGGTGTCTTATGATATGGATGGATTCTGTGAAAGAAACAGAGATGTCCTTTTTACGGACCTCATTGAATTGATGCAAAGTAGTCAATTGTAAGTACTGCCTATCCTTCATACCTCTACCACACAGTTGTAGTTAAGTGCAAGAAAATTCTAGGATGATGGTTAGGGCAGGTAGAACTTAAAAGATACTAAAGTCTTGTGTTTTTGCACAGAGCAGCCCAGATCCTTCTCTTCTCTGGTCCCCCTTCACTGCTCCTGGCCCCTCCCTCCTGCCGCGGGCACCCACAGCAAGTAGCCAAGTCGCTGCTGTGTGTTCATAAAGACACAGAGCTGTGGCTCGGCCCGGCCCCCCCTCTCTCTCCTCCTTGACTCAATGACTTTGACAACAGCGGGAGCCAGTGGTGCCAGGTGTATGTCTCAGCCAATCAGAAAGGAGAATCCCAGACAGCTGAGTCTCTCATGAAACCTCACTGGATTGAGTTGGGACTCCGAAAAGTGTTGGGGGCTGCTGCATACTGAAGGTTTTTTAATCCTAAGGCATAGAATGCATTAAAATAAAAATAAAAACACCTTACCTTTTAGAACCACTTTAAAGCAGGTATATCAAACTGATGAATGCGGGCCTTGGTATTTAAAAAATGTAATTCAGATGAGGCACCAAATGTTCTCTAGTTGATTAAAACATTTCCTGAAATCCTGAGCAGCAAAATAACATAGGGAAATGTAGGTTTTACGTAGGACTAAACGGAAAACTTCTATTTTTCATCTGATGTTCCATTGGGGAGGTTTCCCTCAACATCCAGTCCCATAGTCAAAACAGAATGTCTTCCAAACTCGTGTCCCTATTGGGAAATTTCACCCTCATTCCTTTTCTGGTGACACCCCAAAACATAGGGTTTTCTTTGTGTTCGATCTCAAGGGTAATGGTAAAAATGAATAAACAGGGTCATTCCCCCTAACCAAGCCTGACAGGTGTTGTAACCTTTCTTCACTCTATCCAAAACGTAAAAAAAAGTTTTGTCTTTGGTTATACTTGAAGGTCCTTTGGCAATTTCTTTTCATTTGCTCAGGCTGAATTGCCTGTGTTTGTGACAAATTTATTTAAAGCAAAACTCCAGGCAACCAGCTACATACACAGATTAAATACATATGTGAAGTACAGAAATTCATTTGAGAGCTGTTTTACCTGCTGAAGGGAATTGAATTTCAGTCCATGTGGTCTTAAAGCGTTATTAAAGGTTTGGGGTTTAAAAATAAAGTATGTCATACTTGACTACTCTGTGTAATGGTTTTGCACAGAGTAGCCCTGCTCCCCTTCTTCTCCGGGGCCCTGCCAGTGCTCCTGGCTACTCTCCCTTCACCAATACTAAGCCACTTGCTATGGGGGCACTGGTGCGTTCTCGCATCCAAGTCCCGCTTTGTGTTCATAAGACACAAAGCTTGAACGTGTCCCCCGCTCTCCTCATTAGCTCACTGGCTGTGATTGACAAGTGGGAGCCAATGGCTCCTGCTGTTGCCTCACCCAGTAAGCAGAGCAAGAAACCAGTGACAGCCGAGGCTCCCATGCACATCGCTGGATTGACATGGGGCTCAGGTAAGTATTAGGGGTTGCTGTATGGGGAGCAGCACACAGAAGGTTTTTTATCTTTATGCTTTAAAATAAAAAAAGCTTTAAAAAAATTATTATTGTACAGGATTTATATAGCGCCAACAGTTTGGGCAGCCACCACATAAAAGGATTGGTAACCTGTAATATTTATTTTTGGCTGTAGCCTCCCTTGTGGTATTCCCGAGTCTGACTCAGGGTGAGATTTAATTACCATAAGTGGTATTCCCGAGCCAGACTCGGGATCCTATCGCAGGATCCATGGAGGGGGTTACTTACCTTGTCCCCTGGATCCAGTGATGTCTCCACGCTGTGATCAGCGAGTCGCCTTGTATCGCTCGATCTGTGACAGCGCAGAGCTCCATTCCCTCCGAGCGTTGCGACACACGGGGACGGAGTTCGGCGCCAAGTTCAAAAAGTAAAAAACACTGTATAGATACAGTATACTGTAATCTTACAGATTACAGTACTGTATCAAATAAATACACATCCCCTTTGTCCCTAGTGGTTTGTCCAGTGTCCTGCATACAGTTTTATTTTATAAATACTGTTCTTTATGCCAGGAAACTGGAGATTGTCCATAACAACCAAAAAATGTGCATTTACATCATAAGTGGTTATAGACCAGCTAGAAAACAGCAATAATAAATTAGAATCACTCGCAAAATTGAGCGATTAGTAATTTGTGGGGAAATTCGTCATCAACCACTAAAAGTAATGACAGCGACAATTCTGCAACTATTATATTATAATTTATGATTTCATATTTCAAATTTTATCATACCCGGGATGTTGTTTGGATGGATTTAAGTGAATTATTTCTAAGAATTACAGGCCTACAATATAAAATGCCAAATTTCCATGCAAAATAATTGTACCACGTTCAGCACCTAAAATCTGAAATAATCATACCGCCAGAGAGGTTAATACCACTTTAATGATGCTTTCTGTACTGACTGTTTTAAAAAAAAACTGAATGAGTCCTCACACAGTCCACACGGTCTGCACAGCAAATGAATGTAATACTATTTGTGAAACATTTAAAAATGATGCTTTCTAATGACACAAATTGACACTAGTTAGACTACATTCACACGAGCCTCCAACGTTTATACTTATCTGCTCTGTGTAATGGTGTTGAACAGAGTGGCCCTGAACCTTCTCTTCTGGGGTTCCCTTTCAGCACTCCTCCTCTTCTCTGTGCGCCTCCATTGGAAGCTGCTACCCATGGGGTCTACACTTGTGGGCTCACTCTCAAGCAGGGCTGTATACATCCCTAGACTCATACAGCAGGGTTTGGACTCGCCATCCCCCAAATGCAACCACCCTCCATTGTGTCCCTATTTAATCCTTTGTTCTTCTATACTGTGTTCCTGATACTGAGGCAACTCGGCAAGTATAGGTTGTGGAAGAGGTTTGCCATAGACATTAGAGGCCCATACCAGTGCCACAAGTAGACACAACCAATTTCAGCTGGAGAAACTGTTCATCTGACAGGAAAGGTCACTATTATCCTGGGAATAATGATGCTGGTAGTGTCTGCTGCATAGACATGAAAATTAGTATTCAGGCAATCTGGACCTTCATGTTTATACCTGTACTTGACCGAAAGACCTCAATCATTTATCAGATCATGCCTACATGTTCAACTGTCATCTGAGGTTTATGGCCAGTTTTAAGTGCCAGAAGCTCTCCACTTTCTCTACTGTCAGAGCACTCCATGAACAGAGACATTCTAAATTCAGATGTCTGTTATAAACATAAGATCCATGCAACCTAAAGTGAGCCCGATCTCCTTAAGTTATTGCATGTACTTGTACTCTTGTGCCTTAATTGGCATATAAATTACATACATAATAGCATGTAATTCACTGTAATTGCTAATAATTCTTTAGAGTATGTTAATATATTTAATTGATTACCAATTAAATAATAACGATGGAAGAATATAATGTGACTTACTGTTACCCATGATCCTCAGCCAGTACGTTTTGTGCCACGTTTTCAGGAGCTTAGCAGGTGCTGAGTTTTGAATTCTCTCACTTTATCACTGTTAATGCCACATTAACATGTAGAAAATCCACGACCGTATACATTTTATTGAAGCAGAACTCGGCTATTATACTTTAGAAAAGTTTTACCAGAGCAGTCAGTCTTGAAATTCAGGCATCCCAGCCAGATAGCATAGCCATGTCCTATACTATACTGCAATAAACCCAGCTCTAGAACACTCCTCAGCCTTTGCCTGGGCCTTTGCCTGGGCATGGAAGAAAATCTGTGTGGTATTGAAGTTATCCTTGTGTTCTCTCACCTATATATGCTCACTGTAAGCGCTAGAGTCATGATTGACTCAGAGTACTTGACTCCTCCTCTTCTCTGCCAGTGTACTGCTTTGCATGCACTCAACAGGCCACTATTAAGAGGCTGTTAGGAATTTAATGTTGGTTCTTTGTAGAAACATTATTATTATTATTATTATTATTATTATTATTCAGGATTTATATAGCACCAACAGTTTGTACAGCGGTTTACAACGTTAGGGCAAACTGTACGGTTACAATACAATTCAATACAGGAGGAATCAGAGGGCCCTGCTCATTAGAGCTTACAATCTAGAAGGGGGGTCAATTGATACAAAGGGTAATAACTGTGCGGGGTGAACTGATGAAGAAAATGAAAGTACAGTTGTTAAGTGTGGGCAGGATAGGCTTTTATGAAGAGAAATTTTTCAGGGATTGCCTTAAAGGAGATAGAGTTGGAGATAGTCAGACAGACTGGGGTAGGGAATTCCAAAGGATGGGAGAGGCTCGGGAGAAGTCCCAGAGGCGAGCATGTGAGGAGGTGACAAGGGAACTAGAAATCGGGGAGGTCTTGGGAGGATCGCAGAGGATGATTTGGTTGGCATTTTGAGACTAGGTTAGTGAAGTAGCTGGGGGCTGAGTTGTGGATGGCTTTGTAAGTTATTGTTAATATTTTGAATTTAATTTGTTGGGTGAGTGGAAACCAGTGCGAGGGATTGGCAGAGAGGTGTAGCAGACGCTGAGCTGTTAAGGTGGATGAGTCTGGCAGCATCATTCATGATAGACTGAAGGGGGGATAACCTATTTAAAGGTAAGTCAATGAGGAGGGAGTGGCAGTAGTTAAGGCGAAAGATAACCATTGAGTGAATTAGGAGCTTTGTGATTTCATTGGTTAAGAAGGGACATATTTTGGAAATGTGGAGGTTGAGGCGGCAAGCTTTGGAAAGTGATTGGGTATGGGGCTGAAATGAGAGTTCAGGGTAACCCCTAGTGCCCTGTCACGTGAGGAGTTGATAGTTGTGCCATTGCTCTCAACAGAGAAGTCGGGGTAAGAGGCACGTGGGAAAGGACATATTATGAGCTTGGTTATGGACTGGCTGAGTTTGAGGAAGTGGTGTGACATCCAGGCTGATATGTCTGTTAGTAAATTAGTAATACCTGAGGAGACTGATGGAGTGAGCTCAGAGGGGGAGAGATAGATTTGGGCATTGTTGGTGTAGAAATGATATTGAAAGACATGGGAGGCTATCAACTGACCCAGGGAGGGTGTGTAGCTTGAGAATAGGAGGGGTCCAAGAACAGAACCTTGGGGGACCCCGACAGAGAAAGCAAGAGGAGAGGAGGAAGTAGAATCGTAAGTGACACAGGTGTGCTGGGATAGGTAGGATTAGAGCCAGCGAAGAGCACAGTTACGGAGACCAAAGGAGTAAAGTTTTTTTTTTTTTTTTTTTTTTGAGGGTATCTCAGGCAGCCACATTTCAATGAGCAGGATCATCTGATTGATCCTGTATTGTATCATATTGTAACTATACTGTCTGCCCTCATGTTGTAAAGCGCTTTGCAAACTGTTGGTGCTATATAAATATATTTTTCATTTGAAAAGGTTTTATTTTTAGCTTCCCAAACCCATTTCCTTTTGAAAACTCAGTAAAAGCTTATAGTTGGCCCTTAAGTGCAAAGAAGATTCTTCGTTGGTGAAATAATTTCTTACCAGTCAATCTGCATCTAATATAAATGGGTAGCATTACACAACACCTGAGAAGAATTGTCAAGACGCTTCTTATGAACTGTACAACGTAGATTGTATGAAATAGGAGCTGCCTGCTTTTCACTGTGAGCGTATCTGGCAGTCCTCGCATCTGAGCAGCCTTTTATATGACAGGCTTTTTCCGAGTCAGTGGTGCAAAAAAACACAATCTAGGGAAGAAATAGTAGTTATGGTCTCTAAATAGACCAGGAGGTTATTTTTCCCAACAAAAGCGTTTTAAAAATGACTAGTTGTTTTGACAGTGGGGTGCCAGAAATGTAAGGAATACTTGGAGTAAGAGCTTTTCAGAACCTGAGGTTTTCCCACAAGCTAATCTTTGATGACAGTGCGTGGCTGTTATTTATGTCTGTGTACGGTATAATTTTGCCTTGGTTTGGACTTCCTGTCAGTTAAGCATTTTGTATGTTTTTAAATACAACTGCGTAAGGAAGGGGGTAAAAAGAATTAAAAATGCACAACTGTAGGATTGTTGTGAGGTTATTACAAAGGTGTCCTATATAGTTCTGTCTCATTAAACTATACAAAGTTTTTCAAGTTTCTTCAAAGAATGATTGCAATTGTTTAATTGTATTTGTTTTACTAGGGCAAGCATTCCCCGTACTTAAGGAACACAACATGGCAATTCATACCGAATAATCCTCATTTTGTAGGCCTTCCTAGGTTTGAGGATAGTGTTACAGACTAAATGCATTATGTATGAGCTATGGAAACCACAAGAGAAAGATACCCTGGTAGTACAGCTACAATGTGTTAATACAGCTATGGAGAACTGCTCTAATATTAATGAAAGTTACCATTTAGTCTGGGGTGAATCCTTGTGAACTAACGTTATGATGGCAGCAAATGTCTTGAGGCATGTGCTCTTTAGCTCAAGTTCAATTGTTTACTTAGAAGGCCCTTGGGTGCAAGGAAAGCTGAATAAATTGAGGTGAAACCTTTCATTCTGGTATCATGGAGTACAAGTGAATTCATTTATTTTAAAAACTATATAATTTTGTATAGCATGCCCATTTTCTGGAGAACACTAAATCGTTTATCAGTTCTTGCCCTCCTTAGATCAGAATTCATCTAGGTGCCCCAGTACTGCAGCACATTAATGGTGCTAATCACTGACCCACTGTGCTTAACTTGAATGTTTCAAAGGGATTTTTGGACTCTAAATCAGATCTTTTTGCATCCATTTTTATATTTTAGGCCTTTCATTAAGGCTTTGTTTCCAGAAAATCTTCAAGCAGAAAAAAAGGGGCGTCCTACTACTGCAAGCAGTAAAATCAAGGTAAATAAAAAAAAAAAAAAATATATATATATATATATATATATATATATATATATATATATATATATATATATATATATATATATATATATATTTATATATATATATATATATATATATATATATATATATTTGGTCCAGTAAGTACATTGTTCATTTTTGTTAAATCACATATTATTTTAACATTCACAGAAACAAGCAAATGACTTGGTGAATACATTGATGAAATGCACACCTCATTATATCCGGTGCATCAAACCAAATGAGACAAAGAAACCCAGAGACTGGGAGGAAAACAGGTATATGATGAAATATGGGAGTTTCTTTAGGCCTGAAATAGTAATGAATGTTGATTGTGACCAAAAGTATTTCTATTCTGGTATAAGGTAAAAGTGTGTGTAAAATATATATGTGTGTGTGTGTGTGTGTATGTATGTATGTATGTATGTATGTATATATATATATATATATATATATATATATATATATATATATATATATATATATATGTATGTATGTATATGTATATATATATATATATATATATATGTATGTATATATACACACTTTCTGTGATTTGCCAGGACAGTTTAACCTTTGATGAAAATTTGTCTATACTAGTTTTTGGTCAGCAAAATGTAACTAATTTACTGTATTAAAACTAGAATTAGACAGATCAGAGTCGGTCATGTCCTTGCTGAAAAGGAAAATGTTTTGTACATTTTTTGCATAACCCTTTTAACACCAGCGTCTAACATTTTTCTCTAGGGTCAAACATCAAGTGGAATATTTAGGGTTGAAGGAAAACATCCGCGTACGCAGAGCAGGATATGCCTACAGGAGGGTGTTCAAGAAATTCCTGCAGAGGTGAGGATGACACTGTCCTGTTATCTTTCCATGATTTCTTCCCATAGGGAGACTCTAATCGGACCTATGAAATTACCAGAACTACTTCTCAGTGCTGAGTGCAGAATTACAAAGAGAAGTATGGTTTTACCCATGAGCTGTTTCTAGGATCCTCCAATAAAAAAAAATTCTTAAATAATGAAAGAATGAAATTGTGCATAGGAAATTCCTGGGTGAAGGGGAAGAGAGGGGAGAATAGATCAGTGCCTATAAGGCTTACCTGTAGGTAAAATGAATATCTCCTAAACATTCACTGTTTAGGAGCTTTTCACCCTACATGCAGCCAGTGACATCACTGGCACATGCACTCTGAAGGCCCAGTATACCTTGCTGGAGCTTTTGAGCGTTATGTGGGAGCCAAGGGTTCCCATGCACATGCATGGGAGTGACTTCATTGCGGCTCCAGACATGCTTGTCTTTGTACTCCTCACCTGGTTGCAGCCACACATGCGTGACACCATCTGAACCAAATAAGATTATCTTGGTCTCATCAGACCACAGGACATGGTTCCAGTAATCCATGTCCTTAGTCTGCTTGTCTTCAAACTGTTTATGAGCTCTCTTGTGCATCATCTTTAGAAGAGGCTTCCTTCTGGGACAACAGCCATGCAGACCAATTTAATGCAGTGTGCTGCATATGGTCTGAGCACTAACAGGCTGACCACCCCCACCCCTTCAACCTCTGCAGCAATGCTGGCAGCACTCATACATCTATTTCCCAAAGACAACCTCTGGATATGATGCTGAGCACATGCACTTAACTTCTTTGGTCGACCATGGCGAAGCCTGTTCTTGGTAGAACCTGTCCTGTTAAACTGCTGTATGGTCTTGGCCACCATGCTTCAGCTCAGTTTTCGTGTCTTGGCAATCTTTTTTTTATAGCCTAGGCCATCTTTATGTAGCGCAACAATTCTTTTTTTCAGATCTTCAGAGAGCTCTTCGCCATGAGGTGCTATGTTGAACTTCCAGTGACCAGTAAAAGAGTGAGACTAATAACACCAAATTTAACACACCTGCTCCCCATTCACACCTGAGACCTTGTAACACTAACGAGTCACATGGCACGGGGAGGGAAAATGGCTAATTGGCCCCAATTTGGACATTTTCACTTAGGGGCGTACTCACTTATTTTGCCAGCAGTTTAGACATTAATGGCTGTGTGAGTTATTTTGAGGGGACAGCAAATTTACACTGTTATACAAGCTGTACACTCACTACATTGTAGCAAAGTGTAATTTCTTCTTTTTTGTCATATGAAAATATATTAAAAAAAATTGTGAGGGGTGTACTCACTTTTGTGAGATACTGTATATACATACATACATGAATAATTATTGGATGACGTTTCTTTTTACATGTGCCAAGCTTTGACCTCCTGCTTGCAGCTAATGGTCAGTAGCTTCTAATGCTGGCCATACACAGTTCGAATTTAGAAAGAATTTTCTTTCGAAAATCGTATCTAAAAATGTTCATACGAATTTCACACCATTAGTGGGCTGCAGCAATAGCCGATTTTCATGCGGAAATCAAATTTGAGCAATTGGACATGTTGGAAATTTTTTGAAAATCAAACGATTTTCTAATCAATGATGGGAGAATCATGCGAGAAATGTAATAGGAAAAGAAAATTTACGGAGAGAAAAGATTCCCGGCCACAAAAATTATTTTCTGTAGCAAGGTGAGGTGAAATTGAAGACTTGGTCGGCCGAATTTCGAAAATCAATGGTGGCGCCATCCAAAAAAACTAACTTTCTGATTTTTGAAGAGAAAATTTGTTCGAAATTCGACCGTGTATGGCCTGCATAAGAAGCTAAAATGTGGTGGAAATAAACCGCTGATACAATCATACATGGAGGCTAGGCTAAGGACTGCATTGTACAGAAGCATGAAGGTTTTGCCCACTTCATTAAAATGTAAAACCTCTTTTTAAGTGAAATACAAAGAGTAAACTAATTCATTTTGAAATCTGTTACTGTTGACAAAACTGTTTTAAATCTAAATAGCCCTATAGGTATACAGCCTTAACACTTGGAGGCAATTACACAATAAATCAAGATTAGCGTGGTGCAACCCTGTAAGTCAGTGGCCTCATTCATGTCCTCAAAGCCATAGTAAAATAGGTTGTGTAGAGAAATTGACAGGACTGGAAATGTATGTTTCTCTATTTGTTGTCAATTCTTTTGACGGCTTTCTGGCAGCGATGAGTAATCGGAGGTTTACGTAGACGTTTATGTGTAGTATTTTTTATTTGCATGCAAAGATCAGTCAATGACCATTGTGTGTTTCTTCGGGTAGACCTTGGAAGTGTAAACCCTTTTCATATGTGTACACTGGCCAGAATGAGTAATGTTATATAGGATATTGCAGTGTTTACTTCCCAGTGAAACTCGCCTCTAGTTGTATCTCGTTATATAGAAGGGAAATATCTGCGCTCAGGTGAATCTATGTCTATATTAGGATGTATATGGTGACACCACCTCCTGCCACTTCTAAAAGTTATCCAGCGGCGAATCTGCCACTCAAATTACATTTAGTAGTTAGAGAATCGCCGGCTGAAAAAAAAAAAACAATACCAGGGTTATCTCTGCAGTCATAACCCCAGTAATCCCCTTTCCAAGCGAAGATGTCATTTGTCTATGGCCCAGTTAGGTTGTGGATAGGATTAGAATACTTGTCAGGTTTGTATTGCTGTCTGTGCCCCCATTTTGTCCATTTACCATTATCACCGAGAGCGAAAATAGCACATTAAACCCAAAATTTGAGATTGTCACCCAAACAGGAATAGAGATGAAATCTTCCAATGGGAACACTAGTTCTGAAGATTCAGATTGAAGATTCCTTCAAAAAGTAACTGAAATGCTAGCTTATTGTTTTTAATGGCAATTCAGTATTTTCCAAAGCTGGCAATACACTGAATTTCCATTTTGTGGGTGACCCTGTTTTCTTTTCTTTGTTTTTTTGGAAACCTCATACTTCTCTTTTAAGGCAAACAAACTCTTAGGAACAGCTTCCTCCCTGCCCCCTAAACACTTACCTGAGCCAGATCTTTGTCCAACACTGTGCCTGAGAGCAGCAGCCCTGTTCTCTCTCTCTCTCTCTCTCTCTCTCTCTCTCTCTCTCTCTCTCTCTCTCCCTCCTCACTGGACTTGCCATTGGCAGCCTGTTGCTGCCATTCAAATCTAGTGATGGGGAACAGAGCTGAGCCACCCTGTCTGTGTCAATAGATGCACACAGTGCAGCTCTGGAACAAATCTCAACGAGTACCCCCCCCCCCCCCTCCCCCAGCAAGAGGCTTGCAAGCAGAAATATATTCATAAAAATATAAATATATATATATATATGTTACTCTGGTTTATAAAATTCTAACATGACCAAAAAAATACTAAATGAATTGCACTATAGCAAGAAATGTTCTTTATTTCAACCTTCCTTAACCAATTCCCGCTGGAAATGACGTCCCTACCCACCCCACCCCTCCCACTGCCCTCTGGTGCCTCTCTGGGCTCTCCCTTGTGATCGAGGACAGAAAGTAGAGATCAATTTGTTTTGTTTTTTAGGAGTTTTTTTTTATCTCATGCTTTCCAGGTAGAGGAGATATCTGGGGTCTTGTTGACCCCAGATGTCTCCATATAGAACACCTGTCACTCCTTATTTCTATTACAAGGGATGTTTACATTTCTTGTAATAGGAATAAAAGTGATCAAAAAGAAAAATGTAAGAGGTGGTGTAAAAATAAAAAAAGTAATATAATAAAAACCTTTTTTTTTTTTTTTTTTTTTTTTAAGCACCCCTGTCCTCCTTATATTCACACACAGAAGCAAACGCATATGTAGATCACACCCGCATATGTAAACAACGTTCGCACCACACATGAGGTATCACTGGGAATGTTGGAGAGCAATATTTCTAGCACTAGACCGCCTCTGTAATTCTAAACTGATAACCTGTAAAAAAAAAAAAAAAATGTAAGCGTCGCCTATAGAGATTTTTAAGTACTGTCGTTTTGCGCCATTCCATAAATGTTCGCAATTCTAAAGCGTGACATGTTTGGTATCTATGTACTTGGCGTAACGTTCATATTTTACCAAAAATTGGGTTATCTTAGGTGTTTTCTTGCATTAAAATTTTGTATTGTGAAAGTGTCTTTTTTTCCCAAATAATTGCTGCGCAAATACCACGTGAAATAAAAAAAAAATGCAATGGCCGCCATTTTTTTTCTCTACGGATTTTTTATATATATATATATATATATATATATATATATATATATATATATATATATATATATATATATATATATATATATATATATATATATATATATATATATATATATATATATATATATATATATATATAGTTTAGGGGTTCTGATCAATTTATTTTTTTAGCAAAGAATTTCGATTTTCACATCTAGAAGAGAAGTGCCACAGTTGAAAAAGATGCAAAGTGGTTAAAATATGAAAAATGAGTAGACACCATATAGCATTATAAATTGGTAACATAGTTAGAAGCCATAAATAAAACAGGCGAATATCAGTTTTGATCTCTACAATTAGACTTGTGAACATGCAGCTCATGGTCTGCTTGTACACATTCATCACTACGGTAATAACTTCATTACACAGTGAACACATATGACACGGATATAGTCATGTTTGCACTAGATCTGTAGTTGCCATGTTACCCCTTTTCATTTGGTGTACTTTGTTGTCACATGATATTGATTGCTACTTTTTTTAGTAACCATTTTCACGAAGGACGTTAGATAAGAAAGTTAAGCAAGAATCATAGAAGACTGACAATTAAAGGAATTGTAAGGGTACATAAAACAAGTTCCGGTATATCAATAGGTTAGGAGTTAATTCTTTGCCTGTTACATGCAGACATATGTGCAGAGCAGCAATCCCTATGTAGTCTGATGATCTGATATATCAATTAGTAAAGCAAGCTAAACTCCTGCTCTCTATATTTCCACAGTAAATCTTTAAATTGCCATGTCAGAATATTGATGGAACACCTGAATTTTAAAAGGGATGCATGGGTTTTTTTGTTTTTTGTTTTTTTACTTACTGTACTTACCTAAGTGGATGCAGCATCAGTCCCCTGACGCCTCTAACACTGAGAACCGAGTGATCGAACACCGCAATCACTCAGTTCTCACCGCTCCCTGAGTAGAGAGCTGCTGACTATCGGCTCTCTGCTCTGCCCCCCTGCACTCATTTTAGCACTGGGCTGTGGTGGGGGCAGGAGCAGCTGGCTCACGCTCTCAGCAGCTCAATGAGGGGCTGATCTGGGTGCTGGTTCAGGCATGTGGTCGGATCCCGACTTCATTGTCACGATCTTGCCCGATCCCTGTGATGTCAGCCGAAGATGGGTCACAGGAGTGCAGAGAGAACTGCACTCCTGTGACCCACGGGAAAAGTACAGCCAAATGAGCTTTGGCTGTACTTCTCCTCCTTTTAAGACACCTTAACCACTTGCCGACCGCCGCACGACGATATATGTCGACAGAATGGCACGGGCAGGCATATGGGCGTACCGGTGCCTGCGGTGGTCGGTATTCGTTCGGGAGCGATCCGGGATGAGGGGGCGGCCATTCATTCATGGCCACCCCCTCGCGATCGCTCCTGACGAATGGAAATGCTCCGTGACATCACTTCCTCTCCTGTAATGTAAACACAGGCAGAGGAAGTGATGTAATCTCTCCTCCGTGTTGGTATTTTTCGTTCCGGCACCGAGGAGAGAGGATCGGTGAGTTGCACCAACACGACACTACACAGTAGAACATGCCAGGCACACTCACACCCCCCCTTCACCCCCCGATCACCCCCCCCAATTACCCCTGCCCCCCCCAGTCACAGTGACACCAATTGCATTTGTTTTAATTTTTTTTGCATTGGTGTCATTTGTGACTGTAATAACTGTTAGGGCAGTTAGGGTTAGCCCCCTTTAGTTCTAATGTACCCCCCTAACCCCCCCAATAAAGGTTTAACCCTGTGATCACCCCCCGTCGCCAGTGTCACTAAGGCTGGGTTCACATTGCAGCGGTTTATGAGAACGGATGTGATTCGCACCGCACTGCAGTGCAAATCACATCCGATCTCTGTGCGATTCGAGTTCAGCCATACAGATAGTATGGCTGAATTTGCGCCGCACCCGCCGCAAATTCGCACGGGACCCTTTTTTTGGTCCGCAGCAGAATCGGATCGCATGGGTGTTCACACCATGCGATCCGAGTTTGCAGATCGCACTGCGATATGCGAACTGATCTGGGGGTGTCATTAACATTTCACTGACACTCCCAGCAGTTCGCATAGGGCAGTGTGAACTGCCGCCGGGAGGCATGCGATGCGGGAACCCGCCGCAAATTCGTGGCGTTCCCGCATCGCTCCAGTGTGAACCCAGCCTAATAAGCGATCGTTTTTCTGATCGCTGTATTAGTGTCACAGGTGACGCTAGTTAGGCAGGTAGGTATTTAGGTTCGCCACAGCTTTTTATAGCGCCAGGGACCCCCATATACTACCGCATAAAGCCCCCTGATTGCCCCCTAGTTAACCCTTTCACCAGTGATCACCATATAACTGTTACAGGTGACGCTGGTTGGTTAGTTATTTTTTTATAGTTTCAGGGCACCCGCCATTTATTACCTAGTCTCACTAGTGTACCCCTAAATTTAGGGGTGTCTACTTTCCAAAATGGGGTCATTTGGGGGGGGTTTGTGCCATCTTGGCATTTTATGGCCTTCAAAACTGTAACGCCCTTAGAAAGCCTGAAGGCGGTGCTTGGTTTTCGGGGCCCCGTACGCGGCTAGGCTCCCAAAAAGTCCCACATATGTGGTATCCCCGTACTCAGGAGAAGCAGCAGAATTTATTTTGGGGTGTCATTTCACATATGCCCATAGTATGTGTGAGCAATATATCATTTAGTGACAACTTTGTGTAAAAAAAAAAAAAAAAAATTTTTTTGTCATTATTCAATCGCTTGAGGCAAAAAAATAAAATATTCAATGGGCTCAACATGCCTCTTATCAATTTCCTTAGGGTGTCTACTTTCCAAAATGGGGTCATTTGGGGGGGTTTTGTACTGCCCTGCCATTTTAGCACCTCAAGAAATGAGATAGGCAGTCGTAAACTAAAAGCTGCGTAAATTCCAGAAAACGTACCTTAGTTTGTAGATGTGACAACTTTTGCGCAAACCAATAAATATACAGTTATTGACTTTTTTTTACCAAAGACATGTGGCTGAATACATTTTGGCCTAAATGTATGACTAAAATTGAGTTTATTGGATTTTTCTAATAACAAAAAGTAGAAAATATCATTTTTTTTCAAAATTTGCGGTCTTTTTACGTTTATATCGCAAAAAATAAAAATCGCAGGGTCAGTCAAATACCTTTTAAAAGAAAGCTCTATTTGTGGGAAAAAAAGGACGCAAATGTTGTTTGGGTACAACATTGCATGACCGCGCAATTACCAGTTAAAGCAGCGCAGTGCCAAATTGTAAAAAGACCTCTGGTCATTGACCAGCAAAATGGTCCGGTCTGAAAGTGGTTAAAGTAGTTATGAATATACTATGGGATAGAGGCTTTCTAAGGCAGTCACAACTATGCAGGCATTATAACTACTTTTTGTTTTCAGAAATGATCTGTCTTGCCTATTTTACAGGTTAAATGTTAAGTCATGTGACCATGCATTTCTTTTTCCTGATAGTGGGGGGCGGGGTTACAGCACACTGTGCAGACACACAGCATGCCTATATTCTATAATCTGTTCAGTTTGAGGCAAGATGCAGGCTGTGCTTGAGCAGGGGATGTGTTCAAAAGGCAAGTTGTGATTGGGAAGGGGGATGTGTGCCAGAGGCAGGCTGTGATTGATCAAAGAGGTATGGTGGGGGAATGAACTATGCAATACAGGCAAGCTGTTTGTCTGCTCAGTGTCTTGTACCTCAAAAGATGAAAACTGGCAATGCAAAAACAGATCAACGTCTGTTTTGGGTGGTCAGTTTAGACTTTAGAGCAAGGAAGAAAGGTGACTGTCAGGGTCAATCAGGTACTTCAAAAGGAAGAAGTTCATGGAAATGATAGACTATAATTTATAAAATACACATACAGTATGTGAACACACACAAAGGAATAATAAATATTTCGGGGAACATCTACTTTAACAGCACAGTGATTGACATGGTTAAACATCTGGAATCTCGGCTTTAAAGTGGTTAAGCCTCTATAGTATAATCATACAATCCCCTCTGTAAAATAACATTGTGTGTCCCCAGTGTCTGTGTTTTTTTTTTTTTTTTTATATATAATATATATATATATATATATATATATATATATATATATATATATATATATATATATATATATATATATATATATATATATATATATATATATATATATAATGCTGCCTTTTTATATCAGAGCATCTCCCGGCGCTCACGTGACTCCTTGGCTCGCTCCTCTCCCCGTCTGACAGCTATAGCAGGAGGGGCCAAAAACGTCAGCCGGGGAGGAAAGAGTGAGCTGAGTGATCACTTGAGTGCCAGGAGACGCTCTGCTATAAGGTTCAGATCGGCATCTTTTTTTTTTTTTTTATACAACACAGACACATAATGCTATTTTACAGAGGGGATTGTATGGTTATACTGTAATTATGATAGCAGCAGGAGCTGACAGGCAGGGAGGAGATGGGGGTGAGCAGGGAAGAGAATTGCAGGTGACGGAGGCATGTAAACTGACCACGGTGTCAGGGCTCAGCAGTCATGGTGAACCATGGTCAGTTTATAGGGGGGAGGGAAGAACCAGGTAGGATGAGCCAGGTTTTTTAGGTTATACAGGGGGGAAAATTACACAGTACAAGCACTGTGCTGTTATTCATGCTTTAAGGGAGCAGGATCTTCTTTTTTTCTTCTTTTTTTTTTTATTTTTTTGGGTAGCAAACAGTTAAATTTTGACCAGGACAAGATTAGGATTATGTGGTAATGCAGTGCAAAGAGCAATTATGATGCAAGAAGTGATTACTTGTATTGATTTCTGCACTTTACATCCCATTGCTGCTTTTTACACTGTGAGTGATTATATCTCCTTTAGCATGTTTATGTTCTCCAAATGTTTGTACGTGTTTCCTGTGGATATTCAGATTCCTTCTGGAATCCAAATGTCCTTCAATGCTAATTGACTGACCTAAATTGACCCTAGTCTGGTCTGTGTTGTCACCACGCATTGGCAGTGTTGGATTGTAAACTACTTCAGGGGTTTGCCGGCACTGCCCATTTCAATAAAATGTGTGAAATACTGGAATGATCTCTTAAAGTTGAATCGCAATCCAAGTGTCCCCATAGCCATATGTTGGCCAATAAAAGCAAGTACTATGCTGAATACATGCATTCCTCAGACTGTTATAGGTCAGTGTTTTGTTCTTGAAGAATTCCAGGTATGGATATTTTATACATGGTTACATTGTTTCAGCCAGGACCCATGTAACTTTGCACATGGTATACCGATGCCCCTGTAGCTGAAAATCACTGAAGTAGACACCATGAATCCAGTGGTTTCCACTTGCTTCTGGGTCCCGAATTGAGTGGCTGCCCTGCTGCATTCTGAACCCAGAATTTCAGCTGCTTGTCAAGGGCATCAATCAGAAAATGGTTTGCAACCTCTGAATTAATGCAAAGCATTTTCTGATTGGAGGAGGTGGAAAGCAGGAGATCACATTAAACAAAATCTGATATGATTGAAAGTCTCAGACCCGTAACTAGTTGTTCCCTTTACTATGGAGGTGTTTTACATAAATTATCATAGTCTGTAAAAAAATTCTATTTATGCATGCATTTTCTTTACAGATATGCAATTCTTACCAAAGAAACTTGGCCTACATGGCGTGGAGATGAGAAAAAGGGCGTCCTCCATTTACTTCATTCTGTGAATATGGAGCCTGACCAGTTCCAGTTGGGGAAAACAAAAGTGTTTGTTAAAGCTCCCGAGTCGGTGAGTATCCTATGTGCACGATGAAGTCCACAAACTAATGAAAACATCACTTTTTTATAAATCGCAGATTAAAATGTCTTTTTGCTTACACTGGCTGCTCCTCCTCAGTAAGTTGCAGATGGGTGGCAAGTGGTTAAATTTGAACTGGTTTTGAATGAGCGAAGGGGATAGTCTTTAGTCGGCTTTCCTTTCGGGGAAGTTTTCCGATACTTACTTTTCTGGTGATAGTCACACAAATAGCATTGCAACCCCCTCGAACCCCTGTCAGGTTTTCATTCTTGTCTGGGTTCCTACGGAAGACTCTGGCAGGGATATGCAATTAGCGGACCTCCAGCTGTTGCAAAACTACAAGTCCCATCATGCCTCTGGGTTTCATGCTTGTGACTGTCAGTCTTGCTGTGCCTCATAGGACTTGTAGTTCTGTAACAACTGGAGGCCTGCTAATTGCATATCCCTGCTCTATGGCATTGGTTCCACTATCGGGCCAGATTTTAAGTATTACCTTGGGAGATGCAGACTAGAATACTGCAATCACTAAGCAGCAAATGATATCACCTGTGATATATTTCAGTTATCATGCAAACCTGGCCTGTAAGCCCTTGTACACACGGTCGGACATTCCGACAACCAAATCCGTTGAATTTTGTCTGACGTATTTTGTCCGAAACTGTTGCATACACACAATCTGACAAAGTTATCGGAAAATCCGATCGCTCAGAACGTGATGACGTTATTTTGTTACGACGGGACTACGTTCAGGCTAGTAGCCAATAGCTTTGGTGTAGGAATTTGATCTGAGCATGCGTGGCACTTTGTCCGATCGGAATTCTCTACAAACGATAGGACAAAGTCCCATCGGATCATGTTGTCGGAAAATTTTATAGCCCATCTGTAAAACTTTGTCGGTCGGATAATCCGACGGAAACAGTCCGATGGAGCCCACACACAGTCGGTTTATCCGACAACACGGTCCGATCGGACATTTTCCATCAGAATGTCCGACTGTGTGTACAAGGGCTTAGTGGGTCCTGAGGACAGGAGTTGAGAACCACTGCTCTATGGACAACCAGAAATGTTACCACCTTTCATGAACCGGGCATGGGTCTCTTCTCTTAGTCATCTCACATTCTTTTATCTCCTGCTTTATTCTCCCTTTGCTACTCATGTTCTCTCTTTTTTTTTTTTTTTTTTTTTCCCCCGCAGCCTGCCTATTTATTTACATGGCAATATTATACTTTGCCTCTCTTGCAAAATTCTATAATCTAACTTCATGTGAAACATAATGAACCACAAAAAAAGAGAAATGTCCAGACTACGCTGAAATTTTGCAGCATCTGCAGTCATTTGTAGGGCGCCCCACCTGTTGCAATGAGACAGTCATCCTCTTTAATGACGTGTTAGCCACACCTGTATAAATAAGTGCTAAAAATAATTCAAACACATGGAGTGCAATCCGTACGTGACACTTGGCAAGTTATTCAGGCTGCTCTTCATTCATTTACACTGAGCAAAGTAATGACATGTGACAGGCCCTGACACAGGGAGCATTTATCCCCATGCTAAGTGGATCATCATTATGCCTGAGCATTCAGACAGAATGGATGACACATTATATATTTCCAAAGATATCGTGTGAATAATATTTAAAAGAGAACTCTGGTCACTTCCCCTGCTCTGTGAGTGCAATTCAGTAGCTGACATCCATGTATACAATCGCCCATTTCTGTATTATACTTTGACGCCAAGTCTTTATGGCTTAAAGTGATTGTAAAGATCACCTTGTAAAAACCCATTCAGTTTAAAATAGAAATGAAAGGCAAAACATTTAGGTATAGATCTATAAAAATAAAAAAAAACATAAATGCCTTTTTTTCCCTTTTTTGTAGAAGTGATCACATTCCCTCTGTTCCCATAAGCTGCATAAAAGTTGAGGGGGAGGAGAAGCAGCAGTACACTGAGCTTCCCAGTGAATGGCTGTGAAGGGTGGCAGGGGATGTCAGCACAAGTTTGATCATTGGAGGAGAACAGGCTTAGTTCCCAGCATAACTAGAGCACTGACCACGCTGTGTTCTCCTGCTTAGTGCGGTCAGTTTTTAAGATGAAAGCAGAGGGGCTGGCAAGAACACCAGGAATTTCACACAAAGGAAGCAATGCAAGTAGAACAGGAGACTTTTTCATACAAGTACATGGTACATCAGGCACATATCAAGAATATAAAATGTTGGGGTATCAAACATTTTACGAAATGTTCTACGTGACCAGAAATGACCATTGGCAAAGTGACAGCATTTATTCTGTTGCTTCTTTCCTAGCCTTCAAATGCAGGTTTGGAACATGGAGACATGGATATTTATGGTAGCTTTACTTTTTATACTGTGCTGAGGGCTCAAGCTTTTAGCTGCTAGAGCTTTTTTTTTCTTTTTTTCTTTTTTACTCACATGTTTAAAAAAATTGTGTTATGTCACGCAGTATAAGCGCATTATTTTATCAAGGGTAAAATATGCATTAAAGTATACCATAAGGCACTCAAATGCAATAGAATACCCAGTTTTTGGTAAAATATAAAAGATGAGGTTGCGCCGAGCATAAAGATACCCAACTCTGGCCCCCTAAATTTTCCCTAAAATCATCAATTAGGAGTTAAACGTGAGTAATGGCTTTACAGTATATCACAAAAGTCAGTACACCCCTCACATTTTTGTAAATAGTTTGTCTTTTCATGTGACAACACTGAAGAAATGACACTTTGCTACAATGTAAAATAGTGAGTGTACAGCTTGTATAACAGTGTAAATTTGCTGTCCCCTCAAAATAACTCGACACGCAGCTATTAATGTCTAAACCGCTGGCAACACAAGTGAGTACTTAATTGAGTCAATTAAAAGTTAATGACACCCCCAAATCAGTTTGCATATTGCAGTGTGAGCTGCAAATTCAAACAAGTATCGGATCACATGGGTGTGAACACCCATGTGATCCGATTCTGCTGCGGACCTGTGGGATCCTGTGCAAGCTTGGTCCAAATGAGATGCAAATTCGGCCGAATCTGTATGGCTGAAATTGCATCACGCAAAGATCCCATGTGATTTGCGTGGTGCAAATCGCATCCGATGTCGGACATTGCTGCAGTGTGAACCGGCACTTAATCCCTTTAAAATAGACCCGCTAGCGACTGAGAAAGGGTTAAAACCGCCAGCAATACGCCGCAATAGCAGCGTTTTGCCGGCGGTATTACAGTGCTGCCCCATTGATTTCAATGGGGAGCAGCGGTGGAGGAGCAGTAAACACACCGCTCCTTCACCACTCCTTCACCACTCCAAAGAAGCTGCTGGCAGGACTTTTCCCTGACGTCCTGCCAGCACACTGCTGTAGTGTGAAACAATGGTGCAGCTTTTTTAGGGCGGATTGCAGGCGCTATTTCTAACGCTATAGCGCCTGCAAAATGCCCTGGTGTGAAAGAGGTCTTAGGGTGCCATAAGCATTTTTTCTTTTAACCGTAAAATGTTACTAAACCCACAACAGTAATATCTGTATGTATGTGCAGAAGAGCATGCTTGTTATACTCTCTGTGGAACTTAGAGGACCATCGGTAATTTTTTCAACTTTCTATCTATTAAATATTCTGCCCTTGCTTTAACTTTGGATAGTAAAACATTTTTCTTCTGCCAGTAAATACCTTATACAGCCCACTTTCTGTTTCTTAGCCTAGGCTTATGACATCATGCACAGCACTCTCACTCTCATGAAAGTTTGCCAGGAAGGGAGGGTAGTGGATCATAAGAGGGCCAATGAGAGCTGTGTGTGTGTGTGTGTGTGTGTGTGTGTGTGTGTGTGTGTGTGTGTGTGTAAATCTAGGAAGTGAACAGGCAGCAGCTTCAGCTGCCCACAGTTAAAATGGCTGCAGCCAGACTTGGTGCGGGGAGATTTCTGCAGCATATTTGGCAAGTACAGAATCACGGTTTATATAAAATAATATGCAAAGAAAGTGGTTGGAGGGAAGCTTCAGAATGGCAAAGATGCTTTTATTACAAATTATATGAACGGACTGCAGTTCCTCTTTAAGTGATTATGTAAAAAGGCTCTTTGATCCTGAATGGACAGATCCTCCCCCTCCTGCAGGGTCTCTCTTGGCAAGGCCAGATAAGACACAGTGAAGGTAGTAAAGTTGCACATAATCAGTTTGGTCTCTATTGCTGGAGAGAACATTTCCTTGTTGAGCTGAGCTTTTCAGGTCACATGGTATGACATCACACATGTGAGCATGTATACAGATCCTAAATGACAGCCCAGTCCCTCCCTCCCTCCCTCCTCCATGCCCAGTAACTAAAAAAAGAACACAGTGGGTGGGATGTCACATCTTGATTGATGGATGATCTGCTTCCTGTAACAGCATGGAGACACAGGCTATAGTGGAACTCTGCATCTACCTGAACACTCAGCACTTAGGCAGACCCTGCAGTTTATCATGTGACCGTGGTATGCAGATCAGCCAAAAAGGTATATAGTGGCAGTATTTTAATGTAAAAATAAGGTTTATAAGCTGTGGGAGGGAATGGCAGATTAGCCATTTTCATATTACTGGGTTTCGTAACACTTTTAATGGTGGTTTTTGGCATTTCTGTTGTGTGTATTTTTTTAAAAACATTAAACTTACTGAAGAAATTATGTCTGCTCCATAATGAATCAGATTTGGAAAGTGGAATTTATTTTGTGTTAATTTCTCAATCAACCTATTTAACAAATCCAATTTTATGAAAATAATGTGAATAATTCACTGTGAAATAATTTGTCAACAATCTGCAGTATTTTTTACTGGGACCCTGTTGCTGTTCCTGACTTCCTACGGGTAGCAAACTGTTAATACTTGACAGCTGTTAGCACAAGCTCTGCACAACACCCTACCGATCACAATGTTTGTGGCCTCGAAATTTCCTGTGCAGCACAGAGCACCATTATTTGTACATGTAATAGGCGGATGGGGTGGTATTTCCAGAGCCAGATTCAACCACTATTGTGTTTAGCTTGGAGACGATTTGTTCATGTGTTCTAAAAGGCAGAAATTTTGGTGGTCTGGTAAGATAGCGTGATTTGCTGGAATCGTGCCCTGTGCATGCAGAAGGCTTTCAATTCTAGACTAATTAAACAAAACTGTCATAATAAAATATGAAAACCTGAAACTGAAGTAAAGTGAGCTACCCTGAGCTTGGTAAACATGACACCACTTTATTGTATGTGTAGGCAGTAAGTACATGGCCAGAAAAAATAACAAACCAGTTCGTGCAGCAAACTTGAGGCCATTTTCATAAGTGAAACCACAACAGAGACATGTCGCTGCAATTAAATTTCTGCACCAGCTTGGTGTGCAAAGTTCAATGAATAGGCTCAAGTACAGATTTAATTATTTTCTTTGTTTTTTTTCTTTTTTGTATTGCTTTTGGAGGTATCCTCTCATCACCTGGTCTTGCGCTACAAAGACAAGAAATTTGTTCCAGTGACACACATGCCCCTGACAGCTATTAAATCCAAAAGCCAGCACTCGATGCACAACATTGCAGAATATGCCTGAGGCAAAATATGTCCGTTGGCTTTTGGGGCAAGGCCTGTTGGGAGCCCAGGCTGAGACTGCTATTCACTCCAATACCAGTGGGTCCGCATTGATATGCGGCTTCATGGAGGACATATCTTTTGTCTCATAGTTGCTTGGAGTCGAGATAAGCTTCTTCCCTGGCTGGCACTCAGTGGTGGACACAGACATTTTTCAATACCGGTCCACAATGCAGAATGATCGTTTACCGCTACTGAATTACCATATTGGCAAAACAGTTTCAAGTGTAGGCAGACCCTCATTCTCAAGGTGACAGACAGAAGGGATCTCTCTTGCCTTGAGAAAGAGGGTCTGTTCTCTCAGAATGTCTGCTTACATGGGACTTCAATAAACTGTCATTATGTAACTTTTTGTGAGTGTTGGCTGTTTTCTATGTTTAAAATTGTTCAGTGTCATCACTTAGCCGAACGCCCACCCCTCAAAAAGGATTACATGGGGTGTGTGAAGTACAGTTTGATGTACTATAGTCTATTAACCCAGAACAGAGATTATAATCCTTGCCACCTCTACTGGAAGTGTGTTTGTTACAGCTTCTTTCACCTTTGGAGGGACATCCCATCACTTTCTGTCCCTCTGATACCTTGTCACTGCAACGGGAGTGAGAGGAAATCTTCCAAATTGGGACATGGATATTCAAGCCTAACAGCTGTTCCTTGCAAATGAATTGGGATGAGTAAATCCTAGTTCCGAAACCACCTGAGCGATCCCACCAGAAAGCTGTCATCAGAATGTCTTGACCACTTATGATTGGCACAATACAGATGGCAGGGTTCACTCAGGTGGGTTTAATCTAGAAAATGAACTTGCCTGAGCTTAGAAATCATGAAAAATTGTTTTGGCTGGAGTCTGGTTTGGAAGTGTGATCGAATGGACTTTGAAAAAGGGCATGGTTTTCAGTGTCGGGGGTGATGATGAGCATCCAAAAGACAGTAGATTGTTGGCCTTCCGTAGGTAGCAATGTCAGTGGCGTAGAGTGACCGAACCATAGCACAAAACTGCTTAACAAAATATCCGCTCTGTGGTAGTTTGTCCTCCGGTTATAGAGACTTCCATCGCTACCCACTGCTTCTGAAAATCCTAGTTCCCTGTTTGCTATGCTGATCTGGTGGTTTTGGTATTTTAAAAATGAGACCCTGAACAAGTATGTGGATAAAATACTCTGCCTTCCTTGATTTGTACCAGGGCGGAGACAGTATTGAAGCGTGGATATGTGGCACACTTGTGCAACTGGGAAAAATCGGCTAAATGCCTTTTGCAGTAGTCAAAGGAACATCAGTACTGGACTTGTCAATAGGTTCATCTGAAAATGTTACTTGCCTGACTATCATGTTGACCAAATGATTTCTCTACTTTCTGAGTCAATTAATAAGAACAAGTATGAAGATCGCGTTTCCTAATAGATCTTGCTACTGGTTGCCCAATCACAAAGCTTTATTAATAGTCTGACATCACCTTTTTATAAATGGTTGAAAATCTTTAAAATGGCCAAAAAAAGGAGAGAACCTTATAAAATGCTGTATTTTTAACTTGTAGATCAAAGGTATTTTTTGTGCATAGCTGTTATAAGGTCTGCAGTTCACTAGCTAATGCTGCCTGATATAAAAGGTGGCTGGAAGCCTGACACTGGCAAACAAGGCAAGACCGGGCTGTCGTTTTCTTCTACTTTAAGTGTGAACCAAAAACCAGCAATCTGGCACAGAAACCCCCCAAAAAATGCTTGTCAGGCAAATCGCAGATTTTTTATTTTTTTGTATTTAGGATGGGTAGAATAAAAATGTAACTGTAGATGCACAAAAATTATGTAGAGTTTTATATAAATGAGTGTAGAGCAATTGTAGTGGCAGCCTTTTAGAAAACTGCATGGTATCAGTTCTAACCAGTGGCCTACTCTTACTAATGTACTAAAGCATACATTACAAAGGAGGTGATTTATAAAGAGTTTGCACAGCTATTCACCCAATGAAAGCTCATACACATTTGTTCCTTGTAAATGAGCCAAAAATAAATCGAAATAGGCTATATCCTGTGCTTATCGAATGTTAACCATTGCAAATTTCCTATGATACTTGGCTCCATCTTTCGGCCAAATGTGGTATTTTCTGTTTGAAATTCTTTACAATCAATCAGCACAAAATATAACCGATTTACATTTATTTTTTGCCCGATTCCCACAAAACGAATATACATACACTTTTCCTCTGGGAGTGTGGCCATGCAAGTTCTTTATAAGTAAACCCCAAAGTAAAAAGTAGCAGTCGTATAGGTCGTCTGATATTTCAGAATTATAAAGCTGCTATGTGCTGTAAAGAAAATGGATGTCAACGACTCACCACAAGCACGTGTGCACCCAGCAGAGTCAAATGTATCAGGCTAATTTATACATATCTGTATTATGACTGTTTGATACTTGTTTTTTTTCCGCCGTGTGTAGCTATTTTTGTTGGAGGAGATGCGTGAAAGGAAGTATGATGGCTACGCTCGAACGATTCAGAAAGCCTGGAGGAAGTATGTAGCCCGGAAAAAATATGTGGAAATGCGAGAGCAAGGTATGAAATAGGCTGACTTGTCTGTCATGTGTAGGCCAGCGTCCTAAAAATGCCTAATTCACCAATATGTTTTATATGTTAAATGACTTAAAGTGGATGTAAACCCGAGGAAAATATTTTTTGTCATAATGTAGAGTATAAGATTTCCTATCATTTGAGCCCAGTCTTGCCACAAAGAGTTAATCTCTGAGCAGTGCTCTTTTATTGTTCAGTCAGATAATTCTTGACAGAGAAAAACTTTGTCAAATCCTCCCCCCTTGCTGTGAGTGACAGGTGATTTCTATATCTCGTGCACTAGCCTAAGAGACCTGCATTATTTTTTAATTCCCTCCCACTCCTTTCTTCTGCTGCTCTGCCAGAATTGGATGTTCCCCATCTCCGCATGATTTGGCATGCTGAAGTCATGTGGATACTTTCCTGTCTTTTCACTGGATGTTAGAGATCGTAGCAGAAGTTCAGTGTAAGAAATACACAGGAGAAAAGGCATATTGACAAGGGGAGTGTAGAGGTGGGTGGGGAGTCTACTGACATCACAACTCCACCCACCGAGCTCCAGACAACAGACCCACCCACAGAATCTGCAGTTTTTCGGGTCTCATAGCAGACAGAGGGGAGACATTTGACAGGTAAAGATACATGCAGGAGGCATGTATATCCTTATAGATAACCCCTATGGCAGTAGTTTAGAAAGGAGGACATTGGGTGTACATCCACTTTAACTCAAATCAAAACATTTTTGTCGTTTTGGATAGCGTAAAGAAAGAATGGTTGGAACCCCTATCGATTTATGTATGTATTTATTTTTATTTGTGGGTGCCTGTCCAGGAGATATGACAAGTACTTGACGTTTGTATAGAACAGGGGTGTCCAAACTGTGGCCTGGGGGCCAGATGCAACCCTTTGCTGGTCTTTGTGGCCCTTGGGGCACTTCATTCCACTGATATGAGATACTATTCTGCCCGCTAACACCAACAATGGGGCAAAATTCCTGCCACTGACACCAATAATGGGGGGCACTATTCCTTCCCCCAATACCAATGACAGGTCACTGTTTACTCTCACTGATGGCAGAAAAAAATTATTCTATTCCCGCTGGCCACAGTCCGGCCCCCATAAAGCCTGATGGACAGTAAACTGGCCCTTTGTGTAATGTGCTATATTTTCAGAATGCATGTAAAAGTCAGTCCCTTCCCCAGGAATGTTTATGGTAGAATGTGTTTTACCATACCTTTTTATAAGCACACACAATCAAGGCCTGTTTATTCAGGCACAGGTAACCTACCTTTTATAATTTGGGGCTGTGTTAGAAAACCGGAGCACTTGCAGAAAAGCTATGCAAACATGAAAGTGCATACAAATGACTTGGAGATTCCCCATGGTACGTAAGTACTAAGCAATTAACCACAAGCTGCCAAGGTAACGGCAGAAAAATTATCTCCATATAAAACTGTACTGGTAAGACTGGTAAATAGACATAATATTGCCATATTGACATAATAATGCTTATATGTTTTGTTGCTTTAGTGTCAGGATCTCGGGGAATATTATTTAGTCTTCCACTATTACACAATAAAAAATTGATTTTTTTATTTTTTTATTATTGTCACAAGTGTGTGTCTAATTTTATCTATTACAGCTTCTGATCTTTTCCTAAACAAAAAAGAAAGAAGGCGCAATAGCATTAATCGGAATTTCATTGGAGATTACATTGGTATGGAGGAACATCCAGAACTTCGACAGTTTTTGGGAAAGCGAGAAAAAGTAGACTTTGCAGACACTGTGACCAAGTATGACCGCAGATCAAAAGTAAGTTGAACTAATTAAAGTAGAATTAAATTGTTGAGCTTGGCCAATCAGTAAAATAGATTTTGAAAGTAAATACCCAAAAACATATCGATGGATTGCAAAACTGGATCATATATTAGAATTACACTATGGAAGGCTTCTTCCCGAAATTTTAGAACTAATTGTTAAACCAGGACAGATGGGACACTTTTTTATTTTTTATTTTTATTTAATAATTTGAGCACTGGGCGCTTTTTTATTTATATGGATGATTTTTTACTATTTATTGATAGTGCACATTTATTTGAGACTAAATACTTTTAAGTCTTTTTTATATTTGATTGGCAGTTACACATTGCTGTTATACACGCTTTATATACAAGTACAAATTTATGACGCTTTAGGGCAGGGATGCCCAACCTTTTTGAATAGCGAGGGCCACTTAAGCGACTTGGTAACTGGTCGCGGGCCACAATGAAAGAGCAGGCGGATGATAGGTCCATGCAGAGCGGGCATGAACACAGCCCACTCTACTCTATGGGTCCTCTGATCTGATCCACCCAGACAGAAGGGGATTGATCCCTTCTGGTTTTTTTTTCTTTTTTGTTTTTTTTTACCTAAACAGATTGGATGTAGGTGGGTGTAAATGCACACAAATCTGTTTACATCTGCCGTTTCATAGAGGTGAAAGGAGGGTCCGATTGGGTCGGACCGATGGTGTGAAAGGAGCCTTTCACACTAACGCAGCGCAGTGCACCTGTGTCTTTCCTGCGGGTTAGCTACACTTTGCCATAGACTTCTATTATATCCTGCAGGTGTGGTGCACTTTCTGAAAGCGCTCCAAACCCGCAGGTAACAACAGAAGTCTGTGACTCAGTGCAGGTAACCTGAAGGTGCACTGCACCTGCGGGTCGGTTTGAAAGCAGGCCAGTAACCACTGTGAAGATATGCCCATATATACACTGCAATTTTAGTAATAAACTGGCCTTTACTAACAGTATTCCATTCAGGTATCGCCTGCTGTTGCTGTCCCCGGCACATTGCAATTGGTATCACTCCGCCTGTGGCAGGGGACGGTGCTATACAGGAATTATCGGCTTATACAGCTCTGCTCCACAGCCGCTTGCTTTGCCGGCTTCATTAACAACACAGATGCTCTGGGATGGTCGATGGCAACCCATGATCTGGGCTTGCCAATCTGCCATTCCACAGAAGGAGGCCGTGGGCCACATGTGGCCACCGGGCCACTGGTTGGGCACCCCTGCTTTAGGGTGTTTTGATATTGCTGCTATATAATTGTTTATATTGAATGCATGAAAACAAACATTGAGATATGTAATAGGCTGTATTAGCATTAGCTACATAAAATAAGCAGCAGCGCTATGTTTCAGCGGAATTAAGAGCTACTGCCCTTCTGCTACTATAAAGAGTCTCTCTTGGTGCATCTCCACTATTCAGGGAAAACCTTGTATTTTTTTACCAATGAATACAAGGCTTCCTCTGACCAGGATTGAGGTGTAGGCGGCTTAATAATACATTCACTGATCAAAATAAAAGGCTTCCCTTGAATGGCGGAGATGCCAAGAATGACTCTTTATATGAAGCAGCAGAGGAGAATTTTCTGGTATTGCTGCTGGAACACAGCAGTGCTTAGAATGTTTGGACAAAACAAACTATTTAAAGTGAAACAATATTTAATTATTATTATTATTATTGTTATCTGCTCACTGATCCCAGTGCTAGGTTTTCAAAACTATACTGTAAAGCTTCTGCATTGAGTCTTACCTTTAAGTTGGTGATGGTCCAGCCCCGAAATGCGCACGGTCTATGTTCCAGGGCATGCACCCACCCTTGCACACCAGTCAAATTTAGGACGTGCTGCTATGTCCTTACAGCTGCTGCTCCCCCATAACATAGGCTTCCTGCACACAGAGGTGCTTATGAGGAGCTACAGTCAGTACAGGAAAAACCCCACATGACCTCATTAAAGCTTTCAGATTGTAATGTCACATGGGATATGTAGTCCTTAGAAACTCAAAGTAAACCACATAAAGAAGGTGAGAAGGCACCACAAAGCATGCAGGGAATACAGGAAGTTGTGGAAAGAGATGAACAGCAAACAGGCAGCGCTCACAACATTAAAGGAGAGTTTTTATGTAGGTTGATATTGGATTATCAAAAGTAACCGTGTTGTGAATTATAATTTCAATGATGATGTTATAAAAGGAAAGTGTATGCTGTGACCATAGAGCACTTTTAAGTGCCTTGACTATTGGACTGACCTCAATTAACATACAAACTAGAAAAAAAAATCTACTAATAATTACTGGAATTGGAATATGACGCACTATCTTTGCAATTGATCTAGGAAACTAGTTTAACCAGATGCTAATAATGTTGATTAGCATCACACTTATTAAAATAACCCCAGTTGGTTATCAGGCTGATGAAGGGGTACCTAGCAAAGCATTCCTAGGAATCAAAAATCCAACAAATTTCTGACATAAAGGCCTGGCTGGCAAGATCAATGGCATCCGATAGAACGTAAAGGACTGGAATTCTCTTAAGAGAAAGTATGCAGGGACTTGGTTTCTCAATGTGGCCTGAGATTACACAGCTGTGCTTTGACAAAGTGGAGTAAAAATGATAGGACTCCCAGCATGAGATAAATAGTTAATTTTGTTTTTAAAAGTGAGTGAATTACCATTTATATCATTATTAAATTGGAACTCTACACTATGCTGTTGGTGTTCTGTTGTTTATCTTTTAATTACTAAACAGGAAGAGGTTCTTGGGATTTGTATTCACTGCTTTTCCGAAGTTGAATAAAAGACTTTTCAGTTGATGTTTTTTCTAGGCGCCAGTTATCCCCTGTAAGCATAGTACAATGATCTGACTACTTTCTTGCAGTTCCCTGATTGGCAGGCCCAGATGACTGCCAACTGAGAAAGCTGTTAGAACGCTTGTTCTTCCTTGCTGTATTGAATCTATCAAAAACCCTTTGAGGCTCTTATGATGCCAAACAACTCTAGAGAGAACATTCTGTGTTCACGAAGATCACTTTCAGTAAATGGCACAAAGACTACTTCAAGGGTCTGCTACAAACTTTGAGAGACCTTTGGGGGTTTGTGTGCTGTTTTTCTGTATGGTTTGGATTTTAAGTGGGATCCCCGAACGAAAAAAAAAAAGTTTGAGGTCCCCTTAAAATCCACACCAGAGCCTTAAAATGGATGAGTGTGTGTGTGCACCTCCATCCTCTTCCTAAATCATGCCAGGTCACATGCCCTCAATATGGCCTCTTCCTCACAGTTGGGGCCAGTGGTTGTGGGAGTCAGCAGGTGGGGAGGCTTATCAAATAAGAGGTCCCCCAGATACTGCTCTCCCCCACGTGAATGAGAATGAAGTACATTCAGAAAAAAGTAACCTAGAAATAGACACCCAAATGTTTGGAAAGTTATTTTAATAAAAATGAAAAAAAAACATCCTGCATCGTAAATACTTTGGAACAGGGAGTTATCTAGGAATTGTTTTCTGTCAAGTCAGCAAGCATTGTGATTTACAAACACTGGGATCATCCAAATTGCCATGTGTATAGTATATTGATAATAAATGCTATACCTCTTCTCTGCCATGGAATGGGTCATGTTGTTAATGAGCTTTATGCTGGGTGTAAAAACGCTTTATAAAGAGTACAAATTTGAATTTTTTTCTGTTTTCCAGGGCATAAAAAGGGACTTTATACTTACCCCAAAATCTGTGTACCTCATTGGACGAGAAAAAATTAAACAGGGTCCAGAAAAGGGATTAGTGAAGGAAGTTGTCAAAAGAAAGATCGACATTGAACGTATTCTCTCTGTCTCTCTAAGGTTAGTTTATATTTCTAGAAATGGAAGTCGCCAGAAATGAACTGTATGCTGTGAAAATGTCCAGCCTTCTTTTTTTGTGACAATTTTACAGTTTCCTTTCTATTCTGATAGTGTGTTTAAATTATAATTAACCAATACAGAACTAACCAAACACTCTCTTTGAATGCTAATGTTTCGAGATTTATTTTTTTAGACCTACACAATGAAAGGTCAGGCTCTTTACCATTCCACTAAGGCAGTTAGCACATCTTGGGCTTTTCTTTATTAGGCCTGCAAAACTGCCACCTAGTTGACTGTCTGCACATTCATCAAGTTTTACAAGGCTGCTGCTTCCTTGAATGCGTGTATTTGCTGCAAGATTTCATCAGAGGGTGGTTTACTCTAGATTAGATTAGTTTGGTTTAGTGTTGGGGGTTCTGGTTTTGATGGTTCTGGTTTTTGCTATTCCTCAATGATCACTGTTTTGGGACGTCCCTACTATCAAGAATCACGTACCAGACTGTGTTCTTAAATGAATAGAAGATAAAGGTTGGTTTTTCTTTTTGTACTTACTATAAAATTCCTTTCTCTACATTCGTTGATGGACACAGCTCTTGCCCCCTAGTTATGTTTTTGTTGTCCTACGGTTTGTTACTAACTATGCTGCTTTAGCAGATGGGGGGTTTGGCCACCAGCAAGGGCCAGCCCTAGACGTTGCATGAGTTGCAAGAAAGAAATTTACATGATTACCCCATCAACACAAACCGTGCTGACAGGGGAATCCCTCCTACAGAGCAATTGTCTGCTCCAGGCAACTTGATACAATTCAGGCTGCCCATAAACGGTTCCTACTGAACCGGCAGAGATTTGATGCGCTTATGGCCAGCCTTAGAGAAGATTTCCCTCACTTTGGAGACATTTCCCCTCAATTCTAGATGTCTGTAGGACAAAATATGATGGGGATTTTTAACTTCTTCCTATTATATCTAATACAAAGAAACATTGTGCTTAGGGTAGCACAGTGGCTTAGTGGTTCACGCATCTTCCTGAAGCACTGGAGCCTTCAGTTCGAATCCTGTCTAGCACACGATCTGCATGGAGTTGCATGTTCTTCCTGTCCTTGTGTGGTTTACTGGGTACTCTGGTTTCCTTCCACACACTAAAGACATACTTGTAGGTAAATTTTGTTCCTGTCCAAATTGGCCCTAGCATGTGTTTGTGTATACATGTGAAATAGGGACTGAGGTAAGTGTATGGTACATAAATTGTCAGCACTATACAACTGCCTGTTTATAAAGAAATAAACTTTAGCACTTGCCACTTTACTGCGAATATTGTGCATGCAGGGTGTGTGTTGGGGACCCGCATGTCATATTCGATCATAGCATCTGTGTCTGTGCAGCCACCTGTCCCAATAGAATTGAATGGGACACCAGCACAGGGATGAATGCAAGTTTCAACATCCGTGCATCTCTGTGCCGGAAAAACACAGACCTGTATTGGCCCCATAGTAAAGTGTTCCGTGCGAATGGATGGAATACATAGCCCAATAATGGCCCTGAATTACAAGCAGCCTTTACGCCACTTGAAATGATCATGATATTCCACTCACTAAAATTACACCTGAAACGTTTGAGTGGAGTTCCACCCAAAAGTAGAACTTCCGCTCATTTGTCTCCCTGCCCGGTGCCACATTTGGCACCTTTCGGGGGGAGCGGACACCTGTCTTTGACAGGTACCCTGTCCCCACTTCCAGGAGACTGGGCCATGGAAAATGAAGTCAGCATCTCGGCTCCCTCCTCCTCCTTCCCCCACCGCCAGGCCAGTAGGAGGGCTCTACTGCACATGCGCAGTAGAGACCCGGCATTGAGCTGTAATGCTACACTGCCGGGTTCCCTTACCAGAAATGTCGGAAGTAGCACCCAACAGGTGATGAAAACATCAGCTGCAGTGCTGACATCGCTTGACTCCAGGACAGGTAAGTGTCTTATTATTAAAAGTCTGGAAACAAAGGGAAATGCCCCCTAAATGGGATTTTAAAGGCAACACACCACCAAAACTTGGTAAAAATACACATTTTATTGATACATATAAAAAGGATCAATCACACATGTGATTATCATATAAAAATGTAACAAGATCAATTGATAAAGTTATAGAAATTTTACAAAATTCATAGAGTATATATTGCTCTCCATTGTCTGAAAACATTCTTCGGTACCTGCTGCGTTTCAGGTTCAATCCTTTCGTCAGGGGTACTTAATAGGAGAATATATGTTCAAATATTTGTCTAATAGGTAAGAGAAAAAAAGAAGAATAAAATTGTGACATAAATATACAGAGGCAAATATATCCAGTATGGACAGACACCATGCTCAAAGGGCACCTACCAAAGTCCGATCAAGTGAATGCTGCAATGTTCAATCAATAGTTCAAGCACATTGACACGTGTCGCTGCAGAAGATGGCGTCAATGGAGATCTCTGGCAACACCCCCAAAAAAACTAGTCTGGAAGTCCCACCCCGGTCCCCACAAATTATGGTTGCAAACCATGAATGGTGAAAAAAGGTGGGTTATGGTAAGAACTAAAGAAAAAAAAAAAGGAAAAGTGTGAAAATATAATCCCACATATCCCAACTTAATAGTAGTGAGAAAATGGGGAACAATGCAGTCGTCCCTATGGTAATGTGACGCGCAACAGAGTCCATGATATTCATAGGTATGTACATAGAAAACCACCACAATTACCAGATTTGAAGGGGCCCCTTAGTGGTCCTCAGAGACCCACATGGGTATATTATGGTCAGCCCTTCTCATCCTAAGAAATAAATAAAAAGTGCCCAAGTATCAGTCAGAGGCTAAATGGCTTATATGGCGATATAGGTAATATGTGGGAATCCTGAAAGCAGGCAAACCCCCATCTCTGTACCTGTATATTAAAGTTGTAATGTTCCCCTGTCCGAGCACCATCCTCCCTGGCAGTGCTAGTGTATTACACTGAATCGGGGATCTAAATATGGCACCAGAAGCCTGTGCGTACGCACCGCACCATGATCGTCACGCATGCGTGGCAAAGCAGCCAATGGAACCAGCAGTGCCCGGAGCACACAGCACCGCCCCATCACATTGATGGGGCATCGCTATGCGCTACACTCACACCAATGAAGATAGCCAAGTGCCACAGTGACCCCCCCCCCCAATGAAAACAAAGGACCAACAGCTGCACAACCCAACAAGGGAAGGCCCTCACGCAGACTGATAGACATACACTTTTTATATGTATCAATAAAAAAAATATTTTTACCTAGTTTTGGTAGTGTATTGACATTTAAATACCATTTAGGGGGTATTTCCTTTGGTTTCCATACTACTAGGGATGTGGCAACCATCCACCATTCTCTGACATGGTGGAAGTATTTACTATATTAAAATCTGCAGTATGTGTAGCTGCTGGCTTTACATTTTTGCAGAGGTGGGTGGACCTCCGCTTTAACTTTAAAATGCTGTCTTGGGAGCAGTGTCCTTTGTTTAAAAGGTCGGGTCTCTTTTTATTGCAACATAATGTTGAACGTGACAAAACCTATTTACCATGCACAAAGCAAGATTGTTTAAATGAGCCCATCAGACAGAAATCCTGATCCCCCTCTTGGAGATGTTCTGTTACTCAGCAGATGCTGGCTGGAAGTGAATCCAATATAAACAGAGCTGTCACCAGGCTCATTGGACTGCACTGCACCTGCTTCAGTGAGCTCCATCTGGCCCTAATAGAGGGAATGGTGTATTGTCTGAAATCTGTTGCTGCATCATATCACATCAGTCATACGCTAATATTCACTGTGATGACATATGCTTGAATCTAAGGCATAATGGTTTTATATTAATGCTTAAACTGATGTGAGTTACATCTACTAATTTAGTTCAATGCAAACCACAAACTACAATAAGGCATCTGTATTTTTTTTTTTTTTTTTTTTATGCTGTCAGAAACATTACTGTTGCTCCTTCTTCTTTTTTTTTTTTTTTTTTTCATCAACTCCTAATCTGCTTTCTACATGACACAAATTCATTATCTAGACACGCCGCTATTTGGGATAAAATGTGCAGGTGTTACCTGACATTTAGGAGAAATGTGCAGATATTATATATTTTTGTATTTCCTCCATATACATTGCTGGATAGTAATAAAAAAAAAATTAAGTTTTCCATTTGCATATTAACTGACACTGTAAAACAAGTAATCAAGTGCTTTTTAATTAAAATGTAATTTTTGATTTTCCTTGGTGAATTTGATCAAAATTACCCTAGAAAAAATGGGTATTGCCTGACAGGAACATCACTATGGGGTTGATTTACTAAAGGCAAATCCACTTTGCATTACAAGTGCACTTGCATGTGCAGTCGCTTTAGATCTGAGGGGAAGCTTTATTTATTATTTTTATTTTATTTTCCTTGCATGTCCCCCTCATATCTACAGAGCACTTTTTGTGATTTGGGACTGCGGCGCTTTAGCTGACAATTGCGCGGTTGTTCGACGTTGTACACAAACAAAGTTGATGTCCTTTTTTTTCTCTTTCGCTCATTGACGGACACAGCACCTTTTAATCTTGACCTTAAAGCGGAGGTCCACCCTAAAGTGGACCTTCCGCTTATTGGAATCCTCCCCCCCTCCGGCGCCACAATTGGCACCTTTCAGGGGGGAGGGGGGTGCAGGTACCTGTACAGTACAGGTATCTGCACCCACTTCCGGGATAGCTCTCTGCGGAAAGGGGCGTAAATTACGCCCCTTTCCGAAAGTCCCCCCGCTGCCTGCTGGGAAACACACAGATCCCGGAGGCAGCGGGTCCATCCTTATTGCGCATGCGCAGTAGGGAACCGGGAAATGAAGCCGAAAGGCTCCACTTCCTGATTCCCATACCCAAGATGGAGGCGGCAGCACCCGAGAGACGATCGAGAGATCGGCTTCGGGTGCCGAAATCGCGGGCGCGCTGGGCGGGTAAGTGTCACTGTTTTAAAAGTCAGCAGCTGCAGTATTTGTAGCTGCTGGCTTTTAAAAAAAAAAAAAACGGCGGAACTCCCGGCGGACTCCCGCTTTTAAGGTTATATCGCCACCTTCAGGAGAGGACTAGGCAGAACATGTAAAAACAGCAAACCTGCACAGTACCGCCCAGGGGGCGGTCCTACTGGCTATAACCCCTCATTCTGCTTCCATCAGCTCAGTTTTTTTTCTGCTTAGTGTAGAAGGACCTGGCTCCCGGTGGGGACCATTGGTCCTGGGAATTTTTTCTGCTTTTTGATTCCTGTGATCTACAATCTACAGCCAGGCTGGGTGACAGGCTGGATAGATCCTGGTAGTCTCCCCAGCCTGGCCATCGAGCATGAGCAGACCTTAGCTACGCGCTGGTTTGGCCACGTCATGCCCCGTCTGATCCAGGGGTGGCCGGTGAGCTATATGCTCTGGGACACACATATGACCAGGCTACTGCTGTCCATATCACAGTGTGCTGTGGCCAACATCCACCCCATACTGCTCGGGAGATGGGTCTGTCTGTGGAATGCATCCAGCAGTCCCTGCAGGGGGGGTAAGTATGGTTCCACCTGTCTTGGCAGGGTGGAGCAGCTGGGCATTCCCTGGGAGGTCGACTAGGGGGTCTCTCCCTCTCCCTTTCTTCTCTCCCTGTCCCTTTCCCTCCTCCCCATGCTATGGGCCACTGTATGACTGGGCACAGAGGGTGCAGTGCACGTACCTGGCAGGGGGCTGTGCTGGGTGGTTGGTGGTCCGCTCATCTTTTTCCCTGGTTTTAGGCCATGGTTAGGGTACCTGTGTGTATGCCATGTGGGCTAGCCACTGCGCCAACCGTGGCCATTTTTTCTTGTAGCAGTCAGTTTTGCTTAATCGGGCATTTTCTGGAAGTTCAGCAGCCATTTTCCCGGTGCTCTTAGACGTGTTTTGCTGAGGCGTACGGCGGCCGTTTTCTAGTAGCCTCAGTTTGTTTTACCCTAGGGCTGGGTGGCTGGTTCATTCTGGAACAGCGTGAAACCTACACAGAACACCTCGTGGCTGGCACAGGGGAGAGCAGACGGCAGCAGCACAACACAGTACCTGGGTCAGGGTGGTAAGTCCTGCAGGGGGGCCCCTCGGTCTGTGGCAGCTAGGAGGGTGAGCATTTTGTGTGACTTGCCTTAGGTGCTTAGTGGTGACAGGCGAGAGTGGGTCAGCATGGCATCAGAAGCTGGCGCTTCTTCTCCAGACGTCCCTGTTATTACAACTGGTTCCCCTGCACCTGCGGTGCCTATGGACACTCTGTCGGCAGTCATGGGGTCCTTTGTTACCAGGGTGTAAGCGGTGTGCGGGCGCAAGGGGGGTAAAAATGCCCCCTCCCCCCACTGTCTTCTGGGGAAAGCTCCAATTCAGACTCGGGGCCCCGCTGTGACTGGTGGCCCCTGTTTTGACGTTTCAGAGGATGCGGACCAGGACCAGTGAGGATGACTCCGTGTCAGCGCAGGAAAAAGCGATAGTAGGAGCACTTATCACAGTGGTGCGGGATAACCTAAAGATGGAGGATACAGCGGGGGCATCTACAGAGGTGTCGGTCCCTTTTGGGTCCCACAAGCTGGCCCGCTCTGCTAAGGTGTTTCCCTACCTAACTTATTTTGATAAGTTTATTTACAAGGAGTGGGGAAGCCCGCAGCAGGCCTCTTTGGTCCCAAGACGGATGGTGGTGTGTTACCCCTTTTGGTTTCGCAAGCTAAACAATCCTGCGAGCAAATCTGTTGCTGCATGAAGGTTTACCCCCTGCTCGACTCTCGGGTGGGGGGGTTGCCTTCAGGAGTTTGCAGCCCGGTGGACCTCCCTACTTTCCAGCCAGGGGGTCTGGTTTCATCAGGATACAAGATGGTTTTTCTTGTCCGCCAAACAGATTTTTTCCCTCCAACCTTCATCTTCTTCCGGCTCGTCGGGAAGCCCTGTTCGGGGCAGTACACAGGACCTGCTGCTGCACGGGGTGATCATTCCTGTGCCGATGCCGGAAAGGTTTCAAGGATTCTACTCCAATCTGTTTGTAGTCCCAAAGAAGGAAGGTGTCCATCCAGTCCTGGATCTCAAGGCTTTGTGAAAGTACAAAGGTTCAGGATGGAATCCGTTTGCTCCGTGGTCACTGCACTGCATCAAAAGGAATTTTCTGGCGTCCTTGGACATCAAGGATGCATACTTGCATGTCCCTGTATGCGTTGGGCATCAGGTTTCTGCGATTTGCGGTCTGAGACTAGCACTACCAATTTTTGCCCTAGTGTCGGCACCATGGATCTTCACCAAGGTGCTAGCCCCAATTCTGGCATTGCTAAGGCAACAGGGGATCACAATCGTGGGTTACCTGTACAACTGCCTTCTGAGAGCAGCTTCCGCCTCAGAATTAAGGGAGGATGTGGTTTTCACCATACAGACTCTTCGGGAGTTTGGTTGGGTACAGACCTCCAGAAGTTTGTGTTGGTGCCGACTCAACGTCTGGAGTACCTGGGCTTGATTCTGGACTACTCAGAGGCGAGAGTCTTTCTTCCTTTAGACAAGCTGCGGTGGAGTTGTTGGTGTCCCACAGGTGCTCATCGCTGTGTTTTTGCATGCTAGTTCTGGGTCTCATGGTAGCCACTTTCGAGGCGGTACTGTATGCTCAATCCCACAGTCGAGTCTTGCAGAAAGAGATCCTGTCCAAATGGGACAAATCTCCGACATCCCTGGATTGTCAAATTCAGGTGAGCCAGCTAGTCAAGGAGTCTCTTCTCTGGTGGCTGAGGTCTCCGGCCCTTTGGTCCGGGAAGTTGTTCCTTCCTCTTCATTGGACGGTGATCACAACGGACGCCAACCTGACCAGCTGGGGGGTGGTTTGGGGCGTACAGTCAGCCCAGGGTCGCTGGACACAAGAATCCCGCCTGCCGATCAATGTATTGGAGCTTCAGGCGATCAGGCGGTGCCTCTCCACATGGTCACAGAGGCTGCAGGGGCATCTGGTCAGGATCCAATCGGAAAACGCCACAGCGGTGGCGTATGTTAACCATCAAGGAGGGACAAGGAGCTCGGCTGCAGCTCTGGAGGTCGCTCACATCCTGCAGTGGGCAGAGCAGCGTGTGCCGGCTCGATTGGCCGTGTACATTCCGGGAGTAGAAAACTGGCAGGCGGACTACCAAAGTCGTCGGCTGCTGGATAAGGGGGACTGGTCGCTGCATCCGGATGTATTTCGGCTCCTTTGCCTAAGGTGGGACACACCAGATGGGGATCTCTTGGCCTCGCAACTCAGTCTGAAGGTACAGAGATTTGTGGCCAGGTCAAAAAATCCCTGGGCGGACACGGCAGACGTGTTGGTGACTCCATGGGGGCATTATCGGCTGATTTATGCCTTCCCCCCCCCTCCCCCCCCCCCCCCCACTCAAACTTCTACCACATCTTCTATGGAGAGTGGAGGCTAAGGGGATTTGGTGATTCTGATTGCCCCAGATTGGCCTCGACGTCCTTGGTATGCCGACATAGTACGAATGGTGGCGGATGTTCCCTGGTGGCAGCCAATGCGAGAGGAACTTCTGTCGCAAGTTCCAATACTTCATCCTGCTTTACCGTCGCTGGTTTTAACAGCATGGCTGTTGAAAGCCAGGTGCTAAGGGACAGAGGTCTGTTGGATTCAGTAATCTCCACTATGCTGAGGCCACGGAAGTAATCTTCTTGGAAGATTTATAATTGTACGTGGAAGGCCTACATCTCCATGTGTAAGGAGATGGGGTTCGACAACCGCTGCCTCCGTGGAAATTGGATCTGGTGCTCTGTGCTTCAGAAACCACTGTTTGAAAACATTAGGGAAATTCCCTTATTGACACTCTCTCAGAAAGTAGTCTTTCTAGTGGCTATTACATCTACCAGGAGGGTTTCTGAGTTGGTGGCCTTGTCATGCGAGTCTCCCTACTTGTTCCTCCACAAGGATAAGGCGGTGCTGTGCGCGCAGCCTTCGTTTCTTCCAAAGGTTGTTTCGGCCTTTCATCGAAATGAGGACATTGTGCTTCCGTCCCTATGTCCTCGGCCATCACATCCCAAAGAGGTTGCTTTGCAGTCTTTGGACGTGGTCTGGGCTCTGCAGGTATATTTGTCTGCTACGGCTCCCTTCTGGAGGTTGGACTCACTGTTTGTATCGGTGGCTGGTCTGAAGAAGGGCCTGGCAGTCTCGTCGGCCACCATTTCTCGATGGATCAGACCGATCATGGTTCAGGATTATGCCTTAAGGGGGCGGGCGCCCCCCTTTCCTGTCACCGCACATTCGACCAGGGCAACTGGTGCCTTCTGGGCTTTCCAACATCAAGCGTCCGTTTTCCCAGGTGTGTAAGGCGGCAATCTGGTCGTCCGCTCACACTTTCACAAAATTTTACAAGGTTGATGTGAGCGCATCTACGGATGCTTGCTTCGGGTCGCAAGGTTTTGCTGTTTAAGGTTGCAACTCCTCTGTTGAGGAGTTCTGGTTGTTCTGGGTGGAGTTTATTTTCTTGCTGTTCGCACCCCTCGTTTTTTGACACTGCTTGGGGACATCCCTAAGGTCAAGATTAAAGGTGCTGTGTCCGTCAATGAACGAAAGAGAAAATTCAGATTTTTGTACTCACCATGAAATCCTTTTCTCTGAAGTTTGACGGACACAGCACCCACCCCTCCTATCTATTGTTGTACTGCTTTTTGACAAACTGAGCTACTGAAAGCAGAGTGAGGGGTTATAGCCAGTAGGACCGCCCCATGTGCGGTACTGTGCAGCTTTGCTGTTTTTACATGTTCTGCCTAGTCCTCTCCTGAAGGTGGCGATATAACCCTAAGGTCAAGATTAAAGGTGCTGTGTCTGTCAATGAACTTCAGAGAAATGGATTTTACGGTGAGTACAAAAATCCTATTTTTCCCACAAATAGAGCTTTCTTTTGGGTGGTATTTGATCGCCTCTGCGTTTTTATTTTTTATTTTTATTTTTTTTGCACTATAAACAAAAAAGCGACAATTTTGAAAAAAACACTTATTTTTTACTTATTGCTTTAATAAATATCCCCCAAAAATATATGAAAAAAACATTTTTTTTCCTCAGTTTAGGCCGATATGTATTATTTTATATATTTTTGGTAAAAAAAAAAAAAAAAAAAAAATCGCAATAAGCTTATTAGTTTGCGCAAAAGTTATAGCGTCTACAAAATAGGGGATAGATTTATAGCATTTTCTTTTTTTCACTAGTAATGGTGGCGGTCTGCGATTTTTATAGTGATTGCGACATTATGGCAGACGCCTCGGACAATTTTGACACATTTTTGGAACCATTGGCATTAATACAGTGATCAGTGGCATTAAAAATGCATTGATTCCTGTAAAAATGTCACTGGCAGTGAAGGAGTTAACACTAGGGGGCAGTGAAGGGGTTGACTATATTCTCTGGTGATGCTAATTGAAGGGGGAGGGGACTAACTAGAGGAAGTGGCGGATCGTGGTTCCTAGCTAATAGGAACACACGATCTGTCACTCCTGTCAGAACAGGGAAGTGTGTGTTTACACATACTGGTCCCTGTTCTGGGTCTCCTGGTCACAAACGTTCACGATGACCGCCGGCCATGAGCATCGGCACCCCTGCTGTGCAGCCGACGCGTGTACCTGCAATTCAGACCCCGCGAGCTTACGTACAGTTACTTGGTTTCATGCAGGGGAGCCAACCTGCCGCAGGAAAACTGTGGTGGCTGGTCCGGAAACAGTTAAGGGCAACCATACATGGATTGAAATTTGGCCACTTTAACGGGGCCTTTTCCGAATTATCAGTGCCGGCAGCTCTGATCAATGTATTCTGATGGCAGGGAAACATCCCTGCTGCAGAATACAATAAGACAGTGGGAGTGATTCCCTTATCCACCTCAAATATGTGGATAGTGGTATCGGGTAATTTTTTTCATTCAACACACTTAAAGTTTTACTAAACTCACAACAGTAAAATAAGTGTGTATATGCAGTAAAGCATGCTTGTTCTACTCGCTGTGGAACCTAAGAAGTTAATCCTGCCCATTATGTAAAAAGGCTGTTTGATCCTGTCTTCTCTGATCCTCCCCTTCTTCCACAGTTCCTAGTCCATCTGCTGATAGTACAGAGCCTTGGAAGCAAGCTGCACATGCCCACTTTAGTGTGTATTGCTAGTTTTTTGTTTTGTTTTTCTTGGGAGGGGGCAGGTGACCTGCACAGGGCCAATCGGCACTGTCCAGATGGAGGGTCAGGGGTCCTGCAGCCTCATAGGGAAAGAGTACAATGAAAACTCCTTCTATAAGCTTTAACCAGACACTGATAGAAGTGCTAAGAATGCTATATACTGCTGATGAGAAAAGGTATTTAGCAGTTTATATTTACCAAATTAATTGCGTTTCCATGTTCTGTGTAGTGCGGGAGACCAGATCTAGTGAATGCAGGGTCCTGGGCTTAGTAACACTTTAAAGCTGGTAGATTTTCGAATGAACAATTGTACGAAAAATCTCGTACATTTAGACCCTTTTCACACTGGAGCGTTTTTCAGGCCCTTTAGCGTTAAAAAAAAACAAAAAAACGCCTGTAAAGCGCCTGAAAGAAGTCTCATCTGCAATCCCAATGTGAAAGCCCGAGTGCTTTAAGAGCCCTTTCACACTGCCAGCGCCTGAAAAACGCTGGTAAACGCCGCTTTACCAGTGTTTTTCAAGCGATTGCGGGGCGCTTTTAATCCCCGCTAGTGGCCAAATAAAGAGTAAAAAGCGCCCACAAAGCGCAGCTGCCAAAAGCTCTTTGCAGGCGCTTACCATTCATTTCAATAGGAAGGGGTGCTTTAGGAGAGGTGTATTCACCGCTCCTAAAGCGCTGCAAAGAAGCTGCTTGCAGGACTTTTTTTTTTAGTGTCCTGCCAGAGAAAGGCTTTCAAAATTGGGATTGCAGATGAGGCTTCTTTCAGGCTCTTTACAGACACTTTTTTTTTTTTTTTTTTTTTTAACGCTAAAGCGCCTGAAAAAATGCCCCAGTGTGAAAGTGGTCTTAATGACTTTGAAATTTCTTTTGATTTTGGAACGAATGATCTTTCCTAAATTAAAACCACATTTATTGTTAGAAATTTGTTCACTGAAAAAAGAAAAAAAACATTATGCTCCTTCGAATTTTGCTTATGGTGGTTGAAAATGAACGTCGATTTGACTCCACAGACAATAAGAAGAAATGTTCTTAAAACTAAAAATGTGGAACAAAATTCTTCTAGTGTATGGCCACCTGTAATAAGAGAGATGCTGATCACAATAGTTTCTTGCGGATGTAGATCGAAGTATATGAAATGAATGACTAGGCAATGGTTCAAGTTGGACTGAAGAAGTTTGTTTTTCATTCATGAATATTGTTTTTTGATGATGAGAAGGTAAAGTTTAAAGTTCATTTGCTTCAGTTTTTGGAACTTAACAAATGTGATATTCCAAAGTTTTTGAGGCAGAAGATCAAACAATATTTCAACAGTAATGTTGTCTTTGAAAATGATTCCGCAAAGTGAAACATCTGTAAGACATTGTATTCCAGTCATTATGAGTAAGTCAGAGTTGGGATCCAAGGAAAAGTCTACAGAAGAGCAAAAGAATCTAGGAAAATCATTGTGATCCTTTCTCATTTTTCTAGCAGTTTAAAATTTTGTACGTTAAAAAAAAAAAAAAAAAAAAAAGTTGCTAAATACAAAAACTTTCCCAAATCTTTCCCAGTGACAGCTGTCAGTGAACGAATCATTGCAATACAGTAATTGGAGTAAGTAGAGGCAGTGGGGTTGATTTATTAAATGCAAATAGACTGTTCACTTTGCAACTTGTGCTTTGCAAGAACATTATCCCTAGATCTTAGTGAATGAGGTAGAATTTCACTTTGCAAAGAATACTCCATTCACATACAAGGGAAAATGCAGTTTTTGCTTGTGAATGATTGGATGCTGGCAGATCAGCAGAGCTTCACCTCATTTATTGCGTTTTGGAGAAATTTCTCTTGCAATGTGCAACTTACCCTGTAAACTGAACAATCCATTTGCCCTTAGTGAAACACCCCCATTGTCTAAATATTTTATAATAAGGGAAGCATTCATTGTGCTATTGGACAAATAATCCAGTTATATGGAAGTCCATCAGAATGTCCAAAGCTTGAGCATTTATAGGAACCCTGTAGGGAGGAAGCATAAAAGCTACTTTATGCTGACCTCTGACTCTGAAAATACTACTATCCCAAGTGTCTAACTAATCATGCAGCTTCATTACTATTTGTCATGTATGCAAATTAGGATTTGGCTCAAGTATTGAGGTCAGAGACAGCCAGGCAGCTAGCATTTTTCAAATTTCAGGTCAGCAACAGTCCCTGCACTGTACTCCATACAGGTTTCCACTAAATTAGGTTCATATCAGATTGACGTAGACAAACCAGCTTCAATAAATTGGACACCAATATGTTTTTTATTTATTTTTGGTTAAATATTTCAATTATATATGTAACTGGCCCACCAACTGTTTCACACATCTACACTATATTATTCTTGCTTAGTAATGCATCAATGCTGCCAATATTTTACTACAAATTGTATGTGACAACTAGCCAAAATATTTTATCTTGTTTTGGATTTAGCAGGAAAGAGTTTGTTTCTGTTGTTTTTTTATTGCCCTCTGTTGTCCAATTGGCAAGATTTTTTCCAACTTCCTGTCTGGAGTGATGGAAAATCTCTCGACGAGGGGGGCACAGTCAAAAACGGAAAGGGAGCGACACTGATGGGTAGGGTAAACCTATTTAAAATGGTGTTTTTGCCTAAGTTCTTATATGTTCTTGCAAATAGTCCAATATATGTCAATAAGAAGATCTTCTAGGAAATCGATTCTCTGCTACTGACCCTGTTGTGGTTCCCCAAACACCCTAGAAATGCCTTAAAAACATTGCAGCTGTCTACAGCTCAGGGAGGTTTAGCGCTACCAAATTTGAGACTTTATTATTTTGCATCACAGCTTGTCTACATGCATTGGTGGTTGTTCCCACGGATTGAAAATGCTGCGGTAGCAGCGGAAGCGGCTATATTTTCATCCTACGAGGCACTTAATAATTTGGTTTTTAGAAGGACAACTAGAAAAGTGGAGGGCGCTACTATAATTAGGACCTCTCTCGAAATATATAGGCGTTGTCTCCAGCTGAGTTCGAAGGCCACGACATCTATATCTCCTAACCATCCTGTGTGGTGTAATCCCACTCTCCCCCACTTTCTGGCTCTCCCCGCTGCTTCCTCGTGGGCCACAAAGGGACTAAAATATATACATCAGTTGTATAATCAAAGGAACTTTAAATCCTTTGAGGTACTGCGGGCTGCATTTGGGATCCCAGTTTCTTGGCACTTTAGTTACCTGCAATTAAGACACGCAGCCATGGCTCAACTGGGGTTGCAAAATGTATCTTTTCAAAACTCTCCATTGGAGGAGGCACTACTACAACCTACACACATAGGATTGATATCTAGGTACTATAAAATGTTGGGACATCATGACTCTAACCAACTTCACAGATGAGAATTGGGAGGAACTTATTAACACATATTTTGTCACTACGCTCTCGGCTAAAGATAAAATGATACAGTTGCGTATTTTTCATAGAGTCTACTACACTCCTTTACGGCTTTTCTATATGCAGAAATTAAACAGTCCTACATGCCATAAATGTAATAGACAGAGATTTGCTCCACATGCTTTGGGATTGTGAAAGGATTCGACCATTTTGGTCTCAAGTAACGCAATTTATTGTAAACAATTTTGAGTTACCTAATATCTGCAGCCCAAAGTGGTGTATCCTAGCGATTTTTGAGGATATACATTTGGGCACGTATCAAAAGCAATTTCTTCGTCTTTTGTTGTATTATGCTAGGAAAACGGTGGTTATGCAATGGATATATTCCACACTGGTTCCTCTGGACCAGTGGAAAACATTAATAAATCGGGTATTACCAGTTTATAAACTTACATATGAGGCCAGGGGTGTGCGGGTAAATTTATGAAGATTTGGGGGAAATGGACCGAACTAATGGATACATGTGAATACTCTGATAGGGTGCCGAGTTCTGGGAGGAATGTAGGACAGTAGGATAACACACAAGAATGGGTTTTATGGTACTCCAGGGAACAAATAACTAGATCGGCTTAGACTTTATGAATATTACTAAGGACTGTGCAAAAATGTAATTAAGTGTTGAGGTTTTTTTTGTTTTGTTTTTTTGTTTTGAGTGTTAGTTGGTGAGGTTGGTTTCACTTCTGTTGTATAGAAGGTGACACATTTACAAAATCTGAGAAAAGAAAACGTTGTCTTTATATATGTATCAGCAATGTATAAGCAATTGTACTTGTAATAAGTCTAGCAAGTGTATCTTGTATGTGATGAAGACTAATAAAAAAACAGTATTAAAAAAAAAAAAAAAAAAAACGGAAAGGGAGAAAGGTTTAGAGCAGTTAGAACCTCTGACTTTTTTTTTTGTTTTGTTTTTCTCCGTGACCAAAATACACCCTGTGACAGACCCTACCAGGACAGGGTCTTTTGGAGGAGACTGCAAGCTAGCCTCTAGCCTACTGACTATGGGCCCTGGCATTTGAGGGGGCTCTATTCTTTGGGAGGCGTGTACCTGGGGGATCTTTTGGAGTCATTTTACTTTGGATTTGGGTCCATGTCTCCCTGAAACACACATCCTGGGAACCTAATACCTGGATACAGATTTGGGGCCTCTGTTCCCAAACCAGCAATGGCTGCTTTATCATAGACTCAGAATAGATGTTTATAGATAGATGAATCATTATAAGGTAAATCTTATACATTTTTTTAATGGATGCTGTGTATAGGAACATATAATATGGTAGTTTTTTTTATTTGATTGCAAAAGTGCAAATGAGCTTTAAATCTTCCTCACGTTCGCTAAAATTTTAAAGAAATATGGTGTAGCTGGACATTAATTGATTTTATATCTGCAGTTTTTAAGCAAGAATGTTGGCTGTATCTGTTTGACAGCTGGTAGAAGGGAAATCTACAGAACGCTATATGAAATCCCATCTTGAAAATATGTTCTATAGATCATGTAAAAATAAATAAAAAAGCCATAACAAAAATTACTTTTTTCGGACAAACTTTATAATCCTAATTCAACATGTGTGCTTGATGAAAATATTTCCTCTGAACTCAGTAATATGCAATATTTGGCACAAGTTTTTCAAAGGATTTAATTTCCCTTATTTTATTTATTTTTTTTCAGCACATTGCAGGATGATTTTTTCATTCTTCATGAGCAAGAGTATGACAGTCTGTTGGAATCCCTGTTCAAGACCGAGTTCATAAGTCTCTTATCCAAGCATTACGAAGAAAAAACCCAAAGAAAACTACCTCTGAAGTTCAATAATACGTGAGTAACTTCCATATCCAATATAAGCACAGCAGCAGAGAACAATAAACTAAGACTGACCTTAACTTTTAACAATGCCCCCCTTCACGGAACCCTAAAACTTTACCTAACCTATTTTAAATAAAAAAATGTAAAAAGCGTTTTAGGGACAATTACATTTTTACCCTTCCTGTAACATTTTTACCCCCAATCTAACCCTGAAACTTAAGCTTAACCTGACCCGAACACTTTTCCTTTAACATAACCCTATCCTTAAAGTGCATGTCCAGTCAAAACATTTTTTTCTGCTATCCAGGGCTGTGTAAGAGGTTTTTACTCACTTCTTACTGTCATTTTGACAATGGTTTCACCAAACATGGTTCAAGCATTTAAGGGCAGAATAATTTCTTAAAATAATTTTAAAAAATGGCTACTAAAAAATATATAGTAGTATGTTGATCCAATGTCTACATTAGAAAACATGGCGCTTTTTTTTTTTTGTCCTTGCCTAAGGGAAGAGACTTGCCCAGGTCAAAGAATGGCAGCATAAAGATATCCCTGACATCACTGACAAGGATATTGAAAAGTATAAGTGAGGGGCAGGCTAATACAACGCCAATATTTTCATAGAGCATAGTTTACGTGCTCCGTTTTTAAAATTTGTCACACCTCCCTGTGTGACAAATGTCAAAATGATAAAGGAACTACTATTCATATGGTATGGGAGTTTGACAAAATCAAACCTTTGTGGCCAAAGATTAGATTTTTTGATTTTTTTTCTGACAATTTTGCAATACCAGATATATATAACCTTTCAAGGTGTATATTTAGTATACTTGATGCAGAATTAGACAATGCAAAAAGAGTATTCGTAAGGATATTCCTTTTTTATGCTAGGGAAGACCATAATCCATAGTTCTGATGCACTAAATTTATTAATATATGGTAAAACATTGTAAATAGTTATACCTCCTTCCTTTTAACTTTTGAAGCCAAAGACTGCCACAGTAAATCTTCTTAAATATAAGAAGATATGAGAAGACTGGGTTAGGTCCCCGAATACCAGTGTACATCCGTAACATACATAAGGTGAATGGATTACTCAGACATATTAACTATAATTATTATTATACAGGATTTATATAGCGCCAACCATATACGCAGTGCTTTACAATATAAAAGGGAGACAATACAGTTACAATACAATAAAATACTAGAGGGTTAAGAGGGCCCTGCACAGAAGAGCTTACAATCTAATAGCGTGGGGCTGGTGGTACAAAAGGTTGTAACTGTGGGGAATGAGCTGATGGAAGTGTTAAGAGATTAGTTGGAGGCCTGATAGGCTTCCCTGAGGAGATGAGTTTTCAGGCAGCCAGAGTAGGAGATAGCCAGACAGTTTGAGGTAGAGCCTTCTAGAGGATGGGAGAGGCTCTGGAGAAGTCCTGGAGACTAGGATGGTGGGGGAGGCAAGGAAACTTGAGCAGGAGGTTTTTTGAGAGGAGCTGAAAGGATGGTTTGGGTGATATTTGGAGAGAAGATTGGTAATGTAGCTCGGGGTAGAGTTGTGGAAAGCTTTGTATGTTGTAGTTAGTATTTTGAATTTTTTTTGCTGGGCGATTGGAAGCCAGTGTAGGGATTGGTGGAGAGGGGTGACAGACACTGAGCTGTTGGTAAGGTAAATGAGTCTGGCAGCAGCATTCATGATAGAATGAAGGTGGGATAGACTGTGGAGGTAGGCCTATGAAGAGGGAGTTGCAATAGTCAAGGAAAGAGATAGCAAGGGAGTGAATTAGTAGCTTTGTGGTTTCATTAGGTAAAAAGGAGCAAATTTTAGAGAGGTCATGGAGGTGAGGTCTATAATATCTCTTTGAAAAAAAAATCTCTTTTAGAAGAGCAATAAAGTGATGGAAAGTAAGACAAAGATAATTGACATCAACATTAAAAAGAAGGGTGTACAGTACCAGGTGTATACCAACATGTTTAGTACTGATCCCTTGTATGCCCCCAAATAAGAGCATGGAAAGAGGAATGAGTAGGTGAGGGGGGGGGGGGGGAGGAGTATGAAGAGGAGTGGGAAGGAGATGAGCCGGCTAGTGCTCAGTAGTATCAGGTAAAATAGTATAGTAAGCTTGGCAGTAGTCAACCCCATAAGGCTTCGTTAATTCCAGGAGATGAACAAGCATAAAAGGTCTCTCAGATGGGTGGGCCCTACTGTGAGAGTTGGTACTTGGGAGTTTAGTCAAGGACAAGCCAGAGCTCTATGATCTGACTGTCAGAATTGCCAGTGATGATACAATTTATCAAGTGTCAGCTGTGCCTTTGCAAACAAATTCCATTGTTAGGTGATAACAATGGTGTTATGGAGAGTAGGTGCACAGGCCTGTTTCCAAAGCTGGGCAAAAGATAACGGGTAGCAATGAGTGTTTGTAATGATGGGGTGAAATTTCCAGGGCCAATTTGAGAGGCCTACCGTAGTCCAAAGAGCCATTTGTGGGGTTAACTTAATAGGTTAGTAACATCCTGAATAAGTGTGGAGATGCCCGTCCAGAAAACACCAATAGACGGGCATGCCCACCAAATATGAAAAATATGTCCATCCATGTCACAATTTCTCCAGATTTTGCTGGAATTAGACCGGAACATTCAAGCTAATTTGACAGGGGTGTAGTACCACCTATACAGTATTTTCATTGAGGTTTCTCAGTGGGAAATGTTTTTAGAGTATATGGTGGATGAGCGAAGTGCTCGGTACCATATAGGGGGAGGGATCTGGATTTGTTACTTGGATTCCCAGTAGGCTATAGTTGGGGTGGGTTCCTCCAGATTTGGTTTTGTTAGTAGGCCATAAAGCTAGGATATGCCACAAATTTTATTATTGGTTGAGGTAAAAAATTGTAGCTTGTCCTTAATCCAGGTGCGAGGTTGAGATTGAAGTAAGGATATGAGGAAGCCGTAAGTACATATAGAAGTCCTTATTGGAGATGGCAAAGCGGTCCTTAACTTGGAGGACGGATAAGAGTTGGTCATGCATGAACAGATCCCCAATCTTTCGAACGCCCTGTGAGGATCATATCTGACGGGGAAGGCCTGGGTATAAGAATGATTAAGCTGACAATGGGAGTTGGTGAAGAGCCTGGACATGTGGTCCTCCTAAGGCTTGTAGAACTGATTTCCAGGTGGATAATGTGGCGTTGACTGTCAGGAGGAAGGAGCGCAGAGGGTGGTGTCCCATCCAAATGGCAGCCAATAAAAGTAAAGGGGTTTGGGGCAAAGGCTGTTGCTTCAATCAGGTTCCAATGTTGCAATGAGGACATGTTCCATAGCTTTTTGGTGATCTAAAATTATTGCTTTGTAGTGCAAATGGAGGTCAGGAACTCAGAGGCCTGCATAGACCTAGGGTATGTTGAATAAAGAGGCTTTAATTGGTTTACGTGCAGGCCAGATTAAGTGATTGATGATGAGCTGAAGTGTGCCTATATCTGATTTGTAGGATCAGTAATGGTACAGTCCTGAAGAAATATAGAACCTGTTGTAGGAGGAACATCTTGGACAATACTATTTGGCCTGCCCAACAAGCGTTAGTAGAGAGAAATGATTTGGCAATATCTTGGCATTTCTCACTCAGAAGAGAAATGTTAGTACGAAGATATAGGGTAGAAGGGGAAGTCATCAGAATACTTAAAAAATAGGGGGCACAAGGGGCAGCCCTGTCGGGTCCCATTGATGATGGGAACGAAGGGGGTTAGATAACATACCCGATGTGAGAACTCTTGCGCTCTGTGTAGAATAGAGGCCTAGGATGGCTTGGCGGAAGGTGCCATGGATGCCAAATTTCTGAAGGACTGAGTCTAAGTATAATCAATTTACCTTATCGAATGCCTTCTCTGCGTCAGAGATCAGCAGAGAAGGTGTTCAGTGGTGCTCCGCCCAGTGGATAAGGTCTAAAAACCTACGAGTGCCATCTGAAGCTTTTCGGGAGAGGATGAAGCCCACTTGATCTGGATGGACCAGATTGGGTAAGGCGGGTGGCTAATAATTTTGTCTAGAGCTTGAGATCGGTGTTGAGCAGAGATATGAGGCGATAATTGGCCGGATCATGGGAGGGTTTGCTGGATTTCAAGGGATTCGAATGTAATCTCACCTGTTGATAAAAACCTATTAAAAGTATTACATACAGTGCATCATTTAATTTACAGAACATGCCCACAACTTTGAAGATTTTTTTTTTTTTTTTTATTGTGAAGCAAACAACAAATAGGATAAAATAACAGAAGAAGTCAATGTACATAACTATTCACCCCCCTAAAGTCAATACTTTGTAGAGCCACCTTATGCAGCTATCACAGCTCCAAGTTGCTTTGCATACGTTTCTATAAGCTTGCCACATTTTACCACTGGGATTTTTGACCATTCCTCCTTGCAAAACTGCTCCAGCAAGTTGGATGGTTTGCGCTTGTGAACAGCAATCTTTAAGTCTTACCACAGATTTTCTATTGGATTGAGGTTAGGGCTTTGACTAGGCAATTCCAACGCATTTACATGTTTCCCCTTAAACCACTCAAGTGTTGCTTTAACAGTGTGTTTTGGGTCATTGTTCTGCTGGAAGGTCAACCTCCGTCCTAGCCTCAAATCACACACAGAGCGGTACAGGTTTTGCTCAAAAATATCCCTGTATTTAGCACCATCCATCTTTCCCTCCACTCTGACCAGTTTTCCAGTCCCGACTGCTGAAAAACATCCCCACAGCATGATGCTGCCACCACCATGTTTCACTGTAGGGATGGTGTTCTTTGGGTGATGTATAGAAAAGCTTGGAGATACAGGACTTTAAAGGTACCTAAATAGTATAAATATCACATAATAGTCAACTAAGATATCAAAAAGATTTTTTTATGTACACAAAATTAAAAAAGAAGAAAAGACAAAAAAATGTAATCATGTCTACTAACATAGGACTATACATATAACCTATTGCAAAGAGACAAAAAGTTACAGCATTCTAATGTATAAACCATTCTGTTCCCATTTTATGACATGTTTCGCCTATGTGGCTTCTTCAGGAAAAGGGATACAGACTACTTTTACTGAATGCACAAGAGAGTATGATCCATTTTAGATGTATATAACAAAAAAAACAAAAAAAAAAAATTGAATACAAAAACAAGCATAAACTGTATTAACATAAACAAGATACAGTAATTATTTTTGCAGATGTGTGGCTTCCAACACCAAATCCCAAAAAGAAAAAAGTACTCAAAATATGTCCCATTACAAAACATGATATTGCATGTTCCCCCTACCTCCAACAAGGGGGGCATGTGGGTCAAATCCAGTACAGAGAAGGTTCCCGAGAGATCCCATTATACACACAAGCCAAAACTTGGTCCATAAACAGCCAGAAAACCCGTAGAGAGGGATAGATTCGCTACATTTCCTTGTTGCCATACAAAATATAATACCTGTGAAATTAAGAATAATAAGAAAAAGGAATAAACAAATTAAGATAGAGGAAGCAGGAGAACAGTCCAGAACAGGCCATTAGGGCTGAACTGCACCTACCTCTCACCAAAAAATTAGTAAGGATATATTGAAATAACTCCAGGAGCTCAGGTAAACCGCACATTGGGCAATTGCCTGATGGATAGATGTTCACGTCAACAGGATCTATGTAAAATATCAAAAATTTTATATGAGAATAGGCGCAAAAAGGGCCTACCTTAATAATTATATATAAACCCACTGCACTGCGGACTCCACTGATAATAGATCAGAATATCAGAGACTTAAATTAATTAAATCTAGCAATATAAACCAAAGCTCTCTCCTTCCTTACTTTCTCTCTATGGTGACCCTTATGTGTGGCAACACACGGGATCCCTGAAAGGGGGAAAAGGCATGGTCCCACCAGCCCCCCACGTCCCCACACCGGGATAAGCCTCCTCTCCAAATGGTCAAACGTTCCCAATGGTTGACCTAGTTTTAACAAAGTTTTTTTATATATTAATTTGTTGTGCATATATCAAATAACCGCCAAGCACATGAACCTTACAGGATCTAAGAAAGACCAAGCTAACATTTACATTAACGACCAGAAAAAGAAGGGCTATTATACCTTTATGCGGCAGTTAAATGAACGTCCCAAGCTCCACTGCATTCCACGGCTGCCTATAAGGCAGCTGGGCTTAAATAATCCCTCTCCGTGGCGCCAAAACGACGGTGTGTGACATCATGCCGCCGTGGCATCACGCGGATGCTATAGCGGAAGTTCCCCAAGCGCAAGCTGACCACCGGAAGCGGAAGTGGAACATCACTTCTGGTGCATATCTCCAATCCACACATGAAAGTGCCCCACTGCTGACACTAACCAGGGAAGGTCCAATGGGACCAAGATTTTAACAGGGGAATATGTGCAAAAACTCCAGGGGATTGCACAATAAAAGGAACCTCCATAAATGGGCAAATACAGAGACACGCCAAATTGGCCCCAAATTACATGGGCAAGAGCCGGCCGCTCACCCATCTGCCCCCAGGCGTCCGTACGAGCATCTATGGCATTTGGGCCAAATGACTGCGGTAAAAAGGGAGGGGGAGAAAAAAAGGGGGAAAGGAATATACCATGGTGATACTGAATAATTGTCAGAAGTCACACAACTGCATCACAAAAGTAATTGTCACAATAGGTTATTATATACAAATACCATCAAAGAGAAAAGAAGTCAGTCAGCTGCAAACAAATGTGATGTGTTGGGTTTGCGCCAGACATAGTGTTTTCTTTGATGGCCAAAAAGTTCAATTTTAGTCTCATCAGACCAAAGCACCTTCCTCCATACATTTTTGGGAGTCTCCCAAATGCCTTATTGCAAACTCAAAACATGCCATTTTGATTTTTGCTGAAAGTAATGGCTTTCTTCTGGCCACTCTGCCATAAAGCCCAACTCTATGGCGCGTATGGCTTATTGTCATCCTATGTACAGATACTCCAGTCTCTGCTGTGGAACTCTGCAGCTCCTCCAGGGTTACCTTAGGTTTCTGTGCTGCCTCTCTGATTAATGCCCCCCTTGCCTGGTCCCGTGAGTTTTGGTGTGCGGCCGTCTCTTGGCAGGTTTGCTGTGCCATGTTCTTTCCATTTGGTTATGATAGATTTGATGGTGCTCCTAGGGATCATCAAAGATTTGGATATGTTTTTATAACCTAACCCTGACTTGTACTTCTCAACAACATTGTTCCTTACTTGTTTGGAGAGTTCCTTGGTCTTCATGGCAGTGTTTTGGTTAGTGGAGCCTCTTGCTTAGGTGTTGCAGCCTCTGGGGCCTTTCAAAAAGGTGTGTATATGTAATGACAGATCATGTGACACTTAGTGAAATGATGTCCACCTGTGTGCAATCTAAGTATGTGACTTCTGAAGGTAATTGGTTGCAGCAGAGCTTTTTAATAAACCCAATTGTGGACTTTTTGAAGCAGGATTTTGGAGGTCAAGAACAAGATCCTAGAATGATATTTGGGTTTGAGTAGAAGGAGTAATCCCTCTCAGTACCGTGCTGACACCTCCGGGGGTCATAAAGATCTTCCAGGGAAAGTATTGAAGACAGAGCAGTGGATTTTCTGCACTTTACATTATATGAATCCATGTGGGGGTCTATAAATTGATAAAAGTTGCCACAGATTATGATTTGATCTTTTGCATCATGGATTTATAGAACGATTTCTGGTGGGTATTGGGGGCATAAATATTTACAATGATTAGGGGTTGGTTATTGAATGTGGCTGATAAGATCAGATATCTGCCTGAGGGGTCCTGATCAAGGCGAGTGAAATTAAGAAACCGAGGAACGTACCGCAATCATGACTCCCCTTGCTTTCTTGCTAACCCGTGCCTGAAAACAGTGGGGGAACAGTTTGTGGGAGATTGGGGTGGGTTATGTTCCGGAAAATGCATCTCCTGGACACACAGTATGTCTGCCTTTAGTGAGATAGCTTCTTGCCATAGAAGTGAGCATTTAAAGGGCTGTTGAGGCCCTTGGCGTTTACACGAGGCCATGATGCTCACAATTGTCTCCTTAAAGTCAATTTGGTTGTAGGTGCTGACGGTACTGAGATGGATAGACTACTTTTACAGAAAGGGAAAACGGGGGGGGGGGGGGAAATCGTTGCAGAAATGGGGATATACACAGTACGATGTGTGGATAGATCAAGGCCTACAGTGGTAAAAAGGACTTAATCTGATCACACAGTAACAAAGCAATGCTTGATACACAGAAAAGCTAGTGAAACAAGCTAAATATTAGCGCAATTCTAACAAGTCTACTCTTATGTACCTTAACCGGTGGATGTGCTTAACACACAAAAGAAAAACCGTGGAGCATAGAAGGGGGTAACATGAGTGCTTCCACTTCCTCACCAACCTGTTAACATAAAAAAAAGGAATGGTACTTTCTTGGTGTTGGTCGTGGTGCGGGAGGGCATCCCGATATTAAGTCTGAACGTGCGAGTCTCAGGGGTTTGAGATTTTGGAGGATGGCCTCACCTTGGTGTTTGGTGGGGGTGCTCTTGTGATAAGGGAGGGATCTCCAGCATTCAGCCTGTGATTGACAACCGCAGCTCTGTTCCGGGTTTGCTGTGGGAAGGGGGCGTCCCTTCTCTCCAGTTAGCTCTCAGAGCTCTCCTCATGGAGCTTTGTCATGTATAAATTCTGAACTTTGAACGGATGTAGAGAATAGACGACTGCAGATAAACAGGTACAACTTGTAGGAGAATTTTTTTTTTCTATGTGTATCACCTGAAGAAAGTCACTTTACTGGGTATATGTCAGGGTTTACAATCACTGTAATTTTTGTTATAAATACCAGAACTTAAGCAGTTGTTTGTTAGAAAACTTTGCTTTATCTGTGAACCAATAACCTTAGTATTACATACACAATCTCTTCTGTTCTCTACCACCATACTGACGTATACCATTGCATGTATATGTATTCTTTAATTTGAGTAATTAAACTCAATTAAAAGTTACAGAAATGCTGTCTCTATTAACATTCTAAAATAGGTTCGCTAAAACATTTTCAGTGAAAGGGGAGTTCAATGAGCCTTCTGTGTTAATATTACGTATTCAGAGACTGTTCCACCCAGGTAAAGATCCTCTGCCAGCTCCAAATTTACCATGGACTCAAGTCAGTAACCTTAGTATGTCATTCCAGCTGAAGGGTAATCTTCAAAGAAGTGTTCTGCATAGAACCTTAAATAGAGATACTGTAATGGCTTTTTATTGGCTTTTTTTTTTTTCTTTGTTTTTTCTTATGTATGTTTGTACAAACGATTAATGAAGTTGTACATAAATGGCAAACGACTCCTAGAATATTATAATTATTTTTTTCTTGAGATGGTACAGCAGAAGCTTTTTACCGTTCAGATTCTATAACGCTGAGACATCTCATGGAGCCTTAAACACTTCAATACTGGGCACTTGCACCCCCTTCCTTCCCAGACCAATTTTCAGCTTTCAGCGCTCTTGCACTTTGACAATTGCGCGATCATGTAACACTGTGCCCAAAATTTTTATAATTTTTTTTCACAAAAGTAGAGCTTTTTTTTTTTTTTTTTTTTTTTTGAGGTATTTAATCACTGCTGGGGTTTTTATTTTTTACGCTAGAAATAAAAAAAAACAAAAATTTTCCAAAAAAATGCTTTTTTCTTCGTTTCTGTTATAACATTTTGCAATTACGTCATTTCTCTTAATACATTTTTACCAAAAATGCTGCTGCTACATTTCTTTGGTAAAAATATCTCAAAACAGTGTTTATTTGGTGTTGGCAGTGATGGGGGACAGACACCTTTTTTTTTTTTTTATGGGGACACTGCAATGTGTATAGGGACAGGGGTAGATCAGTGGTGCTTGGTGTACTTTGTGGGGGTGATCTGTAACGGCTCTCTGTGTAAAAACCTTGCACAGAGACCTGTCATAGATCTGCAGACTGATCACAGGATTGAGCCGCAGCATGCCTCGTGGCCGCAATGCGAGCACTCGTTCTGAGGGACGTTTCTGAACGTCCACTCAGAATGAGGAAAGGACCACCCGGCCATTTATGTGCCGTGGCCGGGAAGTGGTTAAAGAGTGTGTAATGTGTACATTTTAAGTTTGAGTTATTGTGTACACAGTTTTTATTTTCTCCAACAAAACATGAAAAAAAACAGTGCTTCACCTACTGGTTGCATATCAAAATACGTTAAGGCTCCATTCACACTTGTACGACTCCAAAGTTGCGCTGACTTTGGACTGCAACTTTGAGGCAGCTTTGTTGGGTGCAATTTGGATATGACTTTGACCAGTGACAATGGACAACTGTTGCATTGTATAACATTTTAGGTACGACTTTCATGCAACTTTTGAGGATTAATATTGAAGTCTATGGTCCTCAAAATGCATGAAAGTCGGACTAAAGAAGTGCATGAACTACTTTGAAATTGCACATATATACGAATGGTTATCAGAAAACCTGGGGAACGACTTGTCATGCAACTTTGATGTCCAAAGTTGCACAAGTGTGAAAGGAGGCTTGGTTCTGAACACACTTCATAAAGTAAATATATAAACTGTTGTAGAGTGAGTTTAGCCAACACTTTTACCCTGAAAGAAATCTTATCAGTACACCTGCTTCCACCCCTAAAACCATAAATTTAACCCCTTCATGATGAGGGTAAAACAAATCCTCATGCCACAATTTTGCAACTTTGACATGTGTTAGTAAGACTATACAAATCATTGCAGCTACTTGGTGTATCCAAGTGAATAATATGTTTTTTTCAGGGCAAATTGAGCTTTCATTTGGTAGTAAATGGTAGCTGTGTATTCCTTGCTATTACCATAGCATACCACCAAAGAACAGCCAAAAATTCTCCTGCAATTGCAATACTACATATGTTTGTTATGTGTTTTGTGTGTAACTATAGTAGGACCGAGAACCATTATTGCACTTTTTGTCCCTACCTAAAACACAGTTTTTTAATCTTGCCTAAAATTGACTCTGACCTTTGACTCTTATTAGGCACTGACCTAGCTAATTATTTTTTTTTTTAATTGTGTTTTTTTTGTTTTGTTTTTTTAACACCTGCATTGTTTACTTTTTTCCTCTTCTATTTGCAAGGAGAAAAAGATACAATGTATCTTTTTCTCCATTGAAGAGGAGAGAAAATAAAATCACAGGCTGGCTGTGATAGCCAGTCAGAGGCCATCACAGTGATCATGTGATTGGGAACTGGTATTCCCAGTTCCCGATCCTTAGTACAATACCTGGCAGTGGCGGCCCGCCCATAGGGGGCGCCCGGGCGCCGCCCCCCCCCCCCTCTCCCTAGGTGTAAAAAAAAAAAAGTTTAAAAAAAAACCATGTGACATCAACCCATGTGACATCAACCCATGTGACACCGCCCCATTGTCCCTATATAAGTGGCAGCGCAGCGCGTCCCTGGCATTCCGGCCAGGGAGATCGTCGAGGCAACATCTCCTGGAGAAGGAGAAGAAGAAGAACGGGCGGCGGCGGCGACAGAAGACCGGGCCACCGCCTGTAAAAGAGCTATAAGAAGGCGCGGTGGCCCGGCAGAAGAACCGAAGAGGGGGACAAGACCCCCGAAGTCGGGAGAAGAGGCCGGCGGCGAGGAAGAAAGCCAGGCTCCTCCGCTAGCAAAAGAGCTACAAGAAGATAGCGGAGGAGTCCGGCGAGAAGACCCCCGAAGACGGAAGACCCCCGGAGCTGTGCAATAAAATATTTTAACCCTGTGTTGTGTTTTTTTGTACTTTTTTTTTTTTCACAGGTGAATGGGTAGGGGTACATTGTACCCCATACTCATTCACATAGGGTGGGGGCCGGTATCCGGGGCCCCCTTATTAAAGGGGGCTCCCAGATTCCGATAAGCCCCCAGGCCGCAGACCCCGACAACCAACGGCCAGGGTTGTCGGGAAGAGGCCCTTGTCCTCATCAACATGGGGACAAGGTGCTTTGGGGTGGGGGGGGCCGCATGCCCCCCTCCCCCAAGGCACCCCCCCCATGTTGAGGGCACGCGGCCTGGTACGGCTCAGGAGGGGGGGGGGCGCCCGCTCGTCCCCACCCCCTTTCCTGGCCGGCCGGGTAGCGTGCTCGGATAAGGGTCTGGTGTGGATCTGGGGGGACCCCCACGCCGTTTTTTTGGCGTAGGGGGTTCCCCTTGGAATCCATGCCAGACCTAAGGGCCTGGTATGCCCTCGGAGGGGGGAACCCACGCCAAAAAAAATTTCAGATTACATAAGGGGCGTGTTTTATGAGAAGTGGGAGGGGCCAAAATGATGGGTGGGGTCATGATGGGCGGGGTCTGGCGCCCCCCCATCCAAAAACTTCACCAGCCGCCACTGATACCTGGGTCTCTCAATGAGAGTGTGGTGTATGTGCTGGGAGCTGCAGTACACAGAGGTACTTCTGTGAGACTGTATATATGCATAGAGGCGGTGGGAAGGGGTTAAGCTTTCTATGTACCAAGGCATTCATGATTTACCAATAAGAAGCAGGAGCCTTTTAACATGCAATGGAGAAAATAACAGCTAAAACAGATAGTCAATTCCTGAAGTTAAAGGTCTGCCATAATTTTTATTCTAATTTCATTCTGTTTAGGCTTGAAATGAAGTTAAAGAAAGAATCATGGGGCCCATGGAGTGGAGGAAGTAGCTCCCGACAGGTACAATTTGTTCAAGGGTTTGGAGATGTGGCCATACTGAAACACAGCAATAAAGTGCTACAGGTCAGCATTGGTCAAGGCCTTCCAAAGAACTCTCGTAAGTATATTTTTATGTATACAGTATGTTTACGCTGTAATACATTCTGCCACTTCCCAACCAAAGCTTGCCATACGTGGTTCAATTTCTTTTCATTCAGCCAGCAGGATGAACGAAAAAAACTGAATCGATTTCCTCCATCCACACATTCGCGGTGGATGCGGAAATTCTCCCCGCTGTGCTATTGTATTATGACAGCAGGAGAAACTCCCCTATTGTCAGGATACACGCTCAGCATTTCAGCCGCTGATCCGTGGCTCTAAGTGGCTTATATCTGACAGGGTGGTTTAACAGAAGTTGATCGGTAGATGTAAATCTAAGCACAAAATGATCTGCCCAATTTGGTCTGGACCTGAGTTTTCCCTTTACTGTTTACAGATTTATACTTGTAACTTTATGATTAACCACTTACTGACCAGCGCACGACGATGTACGTCCTATTTTTGAAGAGGCATATCTCGGTAACGGCAGCAGCTGCTGCCACAACCGAGATATCCATCTCTTCAGGCGCTGGTCGTCTGTACGATAACGGTGGTCTCTGCGGCGGATCCGCTATCAGCAGTGGGAGAGGTGCCACCCCCCCTCCCGCCGCCCTTCCGCCGCTTACCGGAGCCGTTGGTAGCGGCGGAGGCGATCGGGTCCTTTCGCTAGCTGGGTATGGAGACGAGTGAGGCTAAGATGGCCCCCACTCGTCTCTATACCATAGGAGGGCGGAAGCGACGTCAAAACGTCACTTCCGCCCATACCTCTTAAAGGTATATTTTTTTTGTCATTTTTTCTTTTTTTTTTTTTTTTTTTTTTTTTTTGCATTTTAGTCCAAATATGAGATCTGAGGACTTTTTGACCCCAGATCTCATATTTAAGAGGACCTGTCATGCTTTTTTATATTACAAGGGATGTTTACATTCCTTGTAATAGGAATAAAAGTGATCCATTTTTTATTTATTTTTTAAAACGGTGTAAAAATAAATAAAATCAATTTAAAATAAATAAGAAAAAAAAAAAGTTTTTTAAAAAACACCCCATCACGATGAGCTTGCGCACAGAAGCGAGCACATACGTGAGTAGCGCCCACATATGAAAACGGTGTTCAAACCACACATGTGAGGTATCTCCGCGATCGGTAGCGTGAGAGCAATAATTCTAGCCCTAGACCTCCTCTGTAACGCAAAAAATGCAACCTGTAGAATTTTTTAAATGTCGCTTATGGAGATTTTTGAGGCTAAACGTTTGACACCATTCCACGAGCAGGCGCAATTTTGAAGCGTGACATGTTGGGTATCAATTTACTCAGCGTACCATTATCTTTCACAATATAAAAAAAATTGGGCTAATTTTACTGTTGTCTTATTTTTTTATTCAAAAAAGTGAATTTTTTCCAAAAAAACTGCGCTTGTAAGACCGCTGCGCAAATACGGTGTGAAAAAAAGTATTTCAATGACCGCCATTTTATTCTCTAGGGTGTTAGAAAAAAAAACAATATAAAATGTTTGGTGGTTTTAAGTAATTTTCTAGCAAAAAAAACAGTTTTAAACATGTAAACACCAAATCTGAAAAAGAGGCCTGGTCCTTAAGTTGTTAAAAAAATGTAAAAACAAAAAGTAAAGTCTTGATGTGGGACAGGTTCTTAGAGCCTGCATGTAACTTGCAAATTTTACCCTTTCTTTGTTATATTACATATAAGTGCTCATGCACACGGACGTTTTAAAAAACTGGCTGCAAAGCTAGCTCCGATGCCTGGAAAAATTGTTGTTAAAAACGTGATTTTTACCGCGTTTTGCATTGGCGTTTTTGCGCGTTTTTGCGCGTTTTTTAGCGTTAGCGTTAAGTAGCGTTTTTTAAGAAACACATCTCTTGGCTATAGCACTCAGAAAACAAAGAAAATATGTTGCGCGTTTATGCGCGTTTTCCCGCGATTTGCGTTTTTACAGCTCTAGCTCCACGCCACGAAACGCACTGGTCCTGGGTTTTTTTTTACAGCTTAAAAACGCCTATGCCATTTGCAGCTCAAAAACGCCTAGGTGGGCATGAAGCCATAGACTAACATGGACAGCCGTTTTTAAGCTGCAAAAAAAGCTCAAAAAAGTGGCTGTAAAAACGTCCGTGTGCATGAGGCCTTAGATATAATTTCTAATATTTAGAGAATATTGCATATTCTGTGCCATCTACTGAACAATCTGTATTCCGCTTTACAGTGTGTGAATATTGAAATGGTTGTCCACCATATTATTGTTAAAGGTTAGAATCCATGATGCAAGCAAAATAGAATGACTTTTATTGTGTTTTTAAAATTCCATTGATTACTATAAACCATTTTCAACCAAATGCAACCTAAAACAATCTTATCCTGCAAAAAAGTCCACTGTGCCCAACGGTAAATGTAACTGCTTAACCACTTCAGCCCCAGTAGGTTTTACCCCTTAATGACAAGGCCATTTTTTGCTATACGGCACTGAATTACTTTGACAATTGCGCGGTCATGCGACGCTTTACCAAAATAAAATTTATGTAATTTTATTTCCCACAAATCGTTTTCTTTTGGTGTTATTTGATCACCATATTTTTTTACTTCCTGCTATAAAACACATCCAATTAAGAATTATTTTTTTTTTTTTTAAATCGGATTTCTGCATCAATTTAGGCCTTTATGTATTCTGCTTCATATTTTTGGTAAAGGAAAAAAAATCCTAATAAGTGTATATTAATTGGTTATGTGCAAAAGTTTACGCATCTATAAACTATGGGATATTTTATGGCATTTTTATATAATTTATTTTATTTACTTAAAGTGGGACTGCGGCATTGTGGCGGACAAATTGGACACCTAACTGACACGTTTTGAAATTAAACTATTTGTGGACCAGTGATACTAATCTAATAATCAGTGCTAAAAATATGCTTTGTAACTGTACTAATGACACTGGCAGGAAAGGAGTTAACATCATGGGCAATCAAAGGGTAAATGTATCCCTAGGGGGTGCTTGCTAACTGTGTGGGGCTTAGCAGGAACACAAGATCTCTATCTTCCCTGTCAGAACCGGCATTCTGCCTCTCTCAGGAATAGTTGTGGGTGGTCGGCAGACATCAGGTCCACTGAACCCACTGATTGGCTCCCCCTCTGTCAAATCAGCATGCGATGGCGCCTCCGGCGGCGTGCGCGTGCCACCCAGTGGCTATTGCACAGAATTATGTACAGGTATGTAAATTTGCGCAATAGAGTCAACCTGCCACAGTACATATATGGTAGGCAAGTGGTTAAATCCTCCTTGTTCTCCCCTGATGTACGATAAGCCCTATGTGTAAGTTTCTATGTAGATCATTCCTTTTTGTCTTCCAGGACCCACCAGGAGAAATTTTGTTGATGGGCGAAATAGCACAAATAAAGTAAAGTCCTATCCAAGCAGAGCTGCTCCACCACCACCAGGTACAGTACTATTTACATTCATAGTAATGGTGAGCTTTCATGGATTCCCTCTAAATATTTATTTTATATACACCGATCAGCCATAATTTTATGACCACTAACCGGTTAAGTGAATAACATTGATTATCTCATTACAATGGCATCTAAAGGCCGGGGTTATATATTCAGCAGCAAGTAATCCTGTTATTCCTGAAGCTGATGTGTTGTAAGCAGAAAAAAATGGGCATTGTAGTTTGTTGTGTATTTGGTTGTGTAGCCTCTGACCTGTCAGGGTGCCCATGTTGACCCATGTCTACAGCCAAAGGACACACGAGTCTAAGAACTGGAGCAATGGAAGAAGGTGGAAACATCTGATGAACCATGTTTTCTTTTCTATCATGTGGATGGCCGGGTGCACGTGCATCGCTTATCTAGGGAAGAGATGGCACCAGGATGCAGTATGGGAAGAAGGCAAGCTGGAGGCAGTGTGATGCTTTTTGTAATGTTCTGCTGGGTTCTACCATTCATTTGGATGTTACTTTAAAACGTACCACCTAGCTAAACATTGTTGCTGACCAAGTACACCCCTTCATGGAAACTGTATTCCCTGAAGGCAGTGGCCTCTTTCAGCAGGATAATGCGCCCTGCCACACTGCAAATATGGTTCAAGAAGGGTTTGAAGAACACAAGTTTGAGTTGTTGACTTGGCCTCCAGATGCCTGTGGGATGTGCTGGAAAAACAGGTCTGATCCATAAAGGCCCTACCTTGCAATTTACAGGATTTAAAGGATCTACTACTGATGGCTTGGTGCCAGACACCAAAGCATACCTTCAGAGGTCTAGTGGCGTTCATTCCTCAATTGAAAAAGTGGCTATTTTGGTGGCAAAAGGGGGTCCTACTAAATATTAGGTTGGTGATCGGAAAATTATGGTTGATCAGAGTATAGCATGCAAACACTTTTAGGCTCGGTTCACACAGGGGGCGATGCGAGGCGATTCGACTTGCCTCGCCGTGACCTGCCGCGACCTCAGCGGCGACTTGCAAATGACTTCTGTATAGAAGTCAATGCAAGTCGCCCCGAGGTCACCCAAAAGTAGTACAGGAACCTTTTTTCTGAGTCGGAGCGCCTCGAGTCGCTCCTCTTAGAACGGTTCCATTGTACAGAACGGGGGCGACTTGTCAGGTCGCGGCACGGCAAGTCGTGTCGCCCCCTGTGTGAACCGGCCCTAAAGGTAATGTAGTGTTTTTCATAGAATGTTTTTTGTTTGTTTTTTGTTTTTATGTGCTCTGCTCTTAACAGAAAAATACATTTACACCTGTGCAAACTTATATACTCATTCTATAAATACCTGTGCTTCCTATTTAGTAGTACTCTACAGGGATTGTACTTTACTGCACCTAATATTTTAGTTTAAATCTATGCAAATATCTGTGTGTAAAGCCGGCCATAGATGGAGTAATTTTCTTTCCTGCAACCCATCAACACAGTGCGTAGGGAGCCGTCCTGGCCAGAACAGTGATTATTGCTAGTAGCTTTGATCAATCAAATCGACTTGGGTACAATTAGCCTGCCTATATATAGCTTGAATCTTGTCTGGTCCCTGCTAAACCGGCTGAGATGTAAACATTTTATGACTGGTTTTAAGGCAAGCCATAGATCGTTTCACACTCTAGGTGGATCGAAATATCCCCCCACTGAGACATTGTATTTGGACAGAAGGGACTCTCCACAATCAGAATAAACTGATCAATGGTTGCAGCCACTAATCGAGAATTTTTTCAGACAAGCCCATTAATCAGAAGTTGATAGTTGGATTGACTTCTTTAGGGCAGGAGCAGCCACATATAGATCAAAATCCTGCTGGTTCTCCAAAAATTTGGATCCATCAATGGCCAGCTTGAGAGTTTAAGTAAAAGTGATATAATAAGTGGTCTATTATGTAATCGATGTTCTTGCAGCAGTTGTTCAGTAAGGTGCGCTGTATGATGGACATTGAAGGTGAAACTTGCCAATCTGTATTCCTGAATTCAAAATAATTATGGAAATTTGGTACAAAAAAGTTTGAAAAGTGTAAAAAAAAAAAAAAATTCAAAAGCTACTTTCAGATAAAAGCTTAACATTGGAACTGACAATGCATACTCAATTTACCATGCTTTGCTGTGGTATATTGCATTATTCATATTATAAAAGAGTTTGGAAATTTGTGTCATATTGCATTATATAATTACAGTAATATATATATATTTTTTTAATGATAATAGGGTCATATCAAAATGGGTTGATACAAAGTTCCCAGTATGGGCATCCGCAACCGAAACATGGAAGGCAATATAGCAACTCTAGAACAAACCACCCTTCTATGGACCACCCAACATTACCAAGGCAAGTGGCTGGAGCTTCAGGCAGAAATCTAGAGCAACCACAAAGCTTGGATTTCCTGCGTGTGCCTGACCAAGGTGTTGCAGGGTAAGATCTATTCAGTACTGTATTAAAGATGCTGTGTCCTAAAGTGTATGTACAGAAAGTCCCCTACATACGAACCTTTGAGTTGCGAACAGTTTCTTTTCTCATTCAACCTAGTGGGCTGAACAGAAAAAAAAAACTGACAGATCACTGTACTAACACAAGCAATGTTGGTGCAGCAATCTCTCCAGCTGTTCTGTTGTGTTTTGGCAGGGGGAGTCCCCTGCCAAAACACACTGATTAGCATATAAATATAAAAATATATATATATATATATATATATATATATATATATATATATATATATATATATATATATATATATAATATATTGCTTGGGGATTCTAAGTAATTTTCTAGCAAAAAAATACTGATTTTAACTTGTAAGCAACAAGCAGGTATCAGAAAAAGGCCTGGTCTTAAGTGATTAAACTGACCTCATTTACAGACAGAAGTGCATCCCTTTGATCTAAAAGAACCAAAAGATACATGGTTTCTTTTTATCTCAGCTGCAGAGCAATGTTGTGATAAACTTTGTGGCTGGCTTTTTTTTTTTTGACAGCTGTCCGCTGTGAGCAGAGGGGCTCTGCACTGAATTGTGGAGATACCGGATTAAAGAGGAACTTCACTCATTTTTTTTTTTCAACTTTCCATCTATTAAATCTTCTGCCCTTGTTGTTTTTACTTTGGATAGTAAAACATTTTTTTTTCTGCCAGTAAATATCTTATACAGCCCACTTCCAGTTTCTTCTCTGGTAAAAAGCCTAGGCTTATGACATCATGCACAGCTCTCTCTTGCTCTCCTGAGAGGGTCAATGGGAGCTGCAGAGCTGGAGGTGTGCCTCTGTGTAAATCTAGGAAGTGAACAGGCAGCGGCTTCAGCTGCCAACAGTTCAAATGGATGCAGCCAGGCTCAGTGGAGGGAGATTTCTCCAGCATATTTGGCAAGTACAGAATTACAGTATATATAAAATATGTAAAGTGGTTGGAGGGAAGCTTCAGAATGGAAAAGATGTTTTTATTACAAATTATGTGAGAAGACTACAGTTCCTCTTTAAGATCATAAAGGGGTTGAATCGAGGTCAAGATTTTTATTTTTTTAACAATTTATTCCTGCAGCTTTAGTATTGACCCAGTGTTGTAGCTGGCTGCAGTTCTTCTCTTCCCATGGGAAGATCAGGGCAGCATTGGGCGCTATTGGCTCTTGCTGCCGTCAGTCAAATCCAGAGAGCGGAGGGCGTGTCTGAGCCAAGTTGTGTGGGTCTATGGACCCATACAGCCAAGCTCAAGAGTGAAGCCCACATGTCTGTCACTAGAGCAAGCCGCTTGCTATGGGAGGAGCTGAACACGTCGGCGGGGGACCCCAGAAGAGGAGGTTCAGAGCTGCACAATACCATTGCAGAGAGTAGGTGAGTATAACATGATTATTATTTTAATTTTAAAAAGTTGGGCTTTAGAAATGCTTTAAAGGAAGATTATGTGATGGCATTTTTGCAGTGCAGTAAATAGAGACACCGTTATGCTGCGAGGACACACAAGACACCACAGAAACATTGACCACTACAAGTCAAAGGCTCTTTGTACTCAGCAGCTGCTGCTAACCCACTTGGTGGTTTAATATTGAGACAATGTTGTTTTAACTAGACTAAGGCATCAGTGTAAAAAAACCACAGGTAGCAATAAAATGCGCCATGAAACCTATATTTTACACACAAAAAAAAGGTTAGGCTATAAAATTATCTATACTCTGCAAAAAATGCTTTATAACTAAGCAGAAAACAACATGCATATATGGAAAGTATCCTCAGACATGACACGTTGCACAATCTCGTTCGCCTCCAGGAATAAATGATCATGTATGATATGGCAGGATATTTATTGTACGTCTATATTTAGATGTGTCCTATACAGCAGTCATATGTAATGTAAACGTCTACCACATGCTGCTGATGTTAGGATGAGGTCAAATGTTTATGAACAGGAAATTAAACGCTGAATAATCTCCAAACTGTTGCTGAGATTGCAGTTCTAGCAATGCCAAAGGCAAAATGTTGTTATAGGCGCTAAACTGCGTATTTTCCATGTGTTCTGAGGTGTTCGAGTAACCAGTATTCAAATCGCAGATTAGTATGGATATGAAATTCTGTCCTTTTCCACACACTACCGGTTTAGACTTATGCTGGCCATACACTATACGAAAAATCATTGACACTCGTTTTCAAAAAACAAACATTCGGCTGTGAGAACAAACGATAGTGCCATCATGTAATGACAGATAAATCGTTCAGTGGACATAAATGAATACATTTTTTGTTTTTTTACATATACCTAGTGCAAACAGTTTGGACGGGAAACACGTTAACCTTCCAATGTATCGTTTGTTCAGTAGAAAATTTCCAAACTTGTCCTTTGCTTTTTTTGGCTGAAAAATGTCCCAACGATTAACGATTTGTGCCCATTAACTGTCTGAAAAACAAACGAACTGTCTAAATGGCCACCTTTCAGCCGATTTTTCGTAAAGTGTATGGCCAGCATTAAAGTGGATGCAAACCCTCACATATACCCAGGGAAGAGAACAGCCTCAGATGATACACAGGGATGAAACAAATCTCCCGACATATAAGTTTTACGTGTATATCTGCTGTATTCAGCTTTATATACTGTTTAGAAAATGCACATTGTGTTAAAAGATTTTCTCTTCCTGTTGAACACTGCAGTGAAGCCTGGGCATACAGCCAAGACAGCTGATTGTAGGAAAGGCACACACCCCCTTCTCCTCATAGGTAGAGATTTTCAGCTTTGTTTTGTTGAATAGTTCAGGACTCTGCTATTCGATTTTATAGCATCCTCCCCAGCACAAAACTCAGGCTGCTTTTATCATATTCGACAGAGAACTTGTCAGGATTTATCAGGCTGATAACAGAAGAACGGAGCAGGAGACAGCTACGGGACATAGTGCTTTGAAGAGAGATAACAAAACACTGCAGATATGTGTACCCAGCTCAAATTTCATGAATTGGTTTACAGTCACTTAAATCTGAGTTCCACCCAAAAGTGGAATTTCCACTTTAAGCACTCCTAGCCTTACATGCCACATGGGGGGGGGGGGGGGGGTGGAGAGAGTGGGTACCTACTTTTGACAGATACTTCCTGCTTCAGTCGTCTGGCCACCTAGGCGACTCCTCCTCTCCCTCTCTCTCTCTCTCTCTGCAATCTTCTGGGACACGTCACAGGTCCCAGGAGATTGCCTGCTCACTAAAAGAGCACAGCGCAACTCGTGCATGCGCAGTATGCGCCCGGCTGTGTAGCTGTCACAACTGGGTGCCCACGGTTGCAATGACAGCACTGTGGAGAGGAGCGAGGATTCAGGCACCCACAGTGCTGGACCGTGGGACAGGTGAGTCTGTATATTAAAGGTCCCTGACGCTCTCCTGTAGTTTGTCTGCAGTCCCTGACGCTCTCCTGTTTGTCTGCAGTCCCTGACGCTCTCCTGTAGTGTGTGCATTAATGTGCCACTTTACTTGCTCAATTATTTGGGATTGCTCCACTGCTCAGTGAGTGGTAAAGATGTGCAGTAACTTATAGCAATCAATTAGTGAAGTAGTGATCTGCTGTAATCACTAGCAACGGCAAGCAGAAATTATGCGTTGTAACCTCTAGCAACCAGTCAGTGAGTGGTAAGGATTAGCTATAACCTCTGGCAACCAGTTGCAATCGCTGCCTGGTCTGCTGTGGATTTTGAGTCTACCTGCTATGTTTTTGTATGTCTTGAAATGGAGGGGGGCAAGAAAATGTTTGCCCAGGCCCCATCAATATTAAAGATGGCCCTGCCCGAGATGTGTGAAAACCTGGTAACCAACTCAGTACTTGGTGGAGAAACCCTTGTTGACAAGTACAAAGTCCTGTTTTGCTTGGGAATCAAATGCTTGTTTTACTCACTGAACTGCAACTCCAATTTAGAACGTTTGTATCACGTGTTTTCTCTGAATTTTTGGTTGATATTCTGTCTCTATCATTTAAAATATACCTATGATAAAAATTATAGACCCTTCATTACTTTGTAAGTGGGCAAATTTACAAAATCTGCAGGGGATCAAATAATAATTTTCCCCACTGTATCTGCTAGAATTCCAATGTCCTTGTAACTTCCTGTGCATTGAACTGATCTTCAAACAATCTGATGTTTTTTCCAAGCTCTTTTGCCCACACTACAAATAAACGCCCCCCTACATAATGGAAATGAAGAGTGGAGGTGTGGTTGTTAGTAGTCCAAATCAGCCAAGTAACAACCATGGATCCCTTTAGAGATGGAGTGCAGAGTAAATGTAACCACCCTAGGACAGGATATATTTGTAGGATTGCCAGGGGAAAAAAAAAGAGTATGAAAATGAATACACCCACCACATCTAAGGCCTGGTTCACACTTATGCATTTTTTGTGCATTTTCAGTTTTGCAGAAACACACTACAGTCCATTTAACATGGTTTCCTATGGATGTAGTTCACATCTGTGCATTTTATGGAGAGGGTCAGGGACGTTCCATAGACTTCAATGGATCAAAAACATGTATTGAAAAAAGCAAACTGGAATATGCAAACTGCAATCTGCATAGGTGTGTATCAGGCCTAAGGAATAAGCTGCAATATATAAAAAGATTTGTTTTGGGGTTTAGATACCCTATAAAATATATCGCTTATGTGTTTTCCCATGAGATGTATAGAGCAAATGTATATGCTGTAATTAAAAGTGATAACTGCATTAAGATTTTATAGGTCTGATATTTAACCCCTACACTGCAATCAATTCCATTCTTCTTTGATTTGACTTTTGCCTGCTTTGTGATCCAGTCATTCCTACCAGAAAGCATACTAAGATTTCCAGCCTTCAATGCATCTGTAACATAGATTAGTGAAGAAAACACCCCTAACCTGCTGATTGGATAGTGAATCAGCAAAACACTGCTATGGTCATCCTGCTGTTTACTCTGCTTTTTCCTCCTGTCAGCATGCTGCCTATTAGTACATATTTAGTACATCAAAACCCTCCCTCTGGCCATAAACAGTTTAAATCTCGGCCGGTTCAGGCGGGAGCCAAGATTTGAACCAGGTATGGGCAGGCCGATGGTACCCAAGTCGATCTCTCAATCGACTTGGGTACAACAGTATGTCAAATTTTTCATGTGATTATTGCCAGCAGCTATAGCTGCTGGCAATAATCACTGTGTGTTCTCCTGGCAGTTGAGCTCACCCACCGGGAGAACACAATAGCTCCATGGAAGGGATTCACCATCAACACTGACTGGGTTGATTGGAATTGAGAAATTTCCTGTCCTGCAACCCAAGGTTGCAGGACAGAAAATCCCACCCTCTATGGCCAGCTTTAGTCCAAGTGCGGCTGGGTAGGGGGCTGGTTTCTGTTAAATTATTGTTTTAATATCTCTTTATTTTTACCTCTACCTGGAGTTTAGCTTTAGAAGGAATACTATATAGGAAATGTTATCTCTGATAACATGGTAGTGAATATGTAATGTGCTAAGTTGTATCTGTAAAATAAAATTATTATAAATATGTCAATCCAATGGTTATTTTCAGGTTATCATAGTTCTTAGTGCGGGTTCACACGGGGGCGGCTTCAAAGTCATCCAACTCTGAAGCCGCCCCGCACAGCGCGACCTCAGCGCTGCTTGCAAACGACTTATTTAATAGAAGCCAATGCAAGCCGTTCCGAAGTCCCACCCAAAGTATTGCAGGAACATTTTTCTAAGTCGGAGCAACTTGAGTCGCTCCTATTAGGACGGTTCCATTGCAATGCATGGAGTGCAACTTGTCAGGCAGCTAAGTTGTCTGACAGGTTTCCCCTGTGTGAACCAGGACTAACAGTTCATTGCTTTGCTTAACAACTGCAATTGGCTTCCAATATCAGTTAATTTATGATATAACATAAACATGTAATTAGCTCTCTGAGCACGTAGTTCTTGTTGGTGCTTCTTGGGAGAGTTGTGACCTGTGAATTGCTGGTTCTTTAATCTGCTACAGAAAGATTTGTCATTTTCTGTAAAACAGCCCCATCTGCTGGTCAGTCTGTTCCAATCATGTCCAATGACCGCCTCTGTTATTTTTATAGAGAAAAAAAAAAACATGTTATACTTACCTGCTCTGTGCAGTGGATTTGCAGAGAGCAACCCTGATCCTCCTTATTCTTGGGTCCCTAGCTGGAGCTCCTGGCCCCTCCCTCCTGTTGTGTTCCCCTACAGCAAGCAGCTTGCTATGGGGACACCCAAGCCAAGCTGCAGCTTTGTGTATCCATCCATACATGGAGCTGTGGTTCGGCCCCGTCCCCTCTCTCTCCTGATTGGCTAACAGATGTTGATAGCAGTGGGAGCCAATGGCGCCGCTGCTGTGTCTCGGCCATCTGGGACTCTCCCTCCTGATTGACTAAGACACTCGTGGACATCGTTGGACAGAGATGGGGCTCAGGTAAGTATTGAGGGGACTGCTGCAAACAGAAGGCTTTTCATTTTATTGCATTAAGATAAAAAAAAATCTTCTGACTTTACAACCACTTTAAAAATATATGTACTGTGCATGTGCAGATAAATAACATTTACTTAAATGTCACTTTACCTGCCTTTTTGTTTTTTCTTCATAGTGCACGCCGGCAGACAACAAACCGGCCCGCTCCAGGAGGCGGAAGACCAAAACCTCAGCCTAAACCAAAACCAAGCGTGCCACAGTGCAAGGCCCTATATGCATATGATGCACAAGATACAGACGAGCTTAGTTTTAATGCCAATGATGTCATAGATATAATCAAGGAAGGTAAATACTATAGATGTGATCTACACACAATTCTTTCACACTGTCCTTGTATGTAGGTCCTGTCTGCTTTCATGTCATCAGTTATTCTGGAAGATGACCAAATATGGCTTCATATAAATCAGATGTACTTAAATGGCTGATAATGTACTTGTGAAAATGAAACTATAGTCCACCCATCCAAAATGCACTATATTGCCAAAATTATTGAGACGCCTGCCTTTACACGCACATTAACTTTAATGGCATCCCAGTCTTGGTCCGTAGGGTTTAATATTGAGTTGGCCCACCCTTTGCAGCTATAACAGCTTCAACTCTTCTGGGAAGGCTGTCCACAAGGTTTAGGAGTGTGTCTATGGGAATGTTTGACCATTCTTCCAGAAGCGCATTTGTGAGGTCAGGCACTGATGCTGAGAGGGCCTGGCTCGCAGTCTCTGCTCTAATTCATCTCAACTTCTCCTGTTAACAAGTGGGTAATTACTTGCTAGAACCACCCTGTGTCGTAGAAAACAAGCAACCTTATAGTAAGCACACTACCTACCTGTCTAGTGTTCTGTTAACAGATCACCATTTAAAGAGTTCCCGCTCAAAAAGGGAACATTCTCAACTCTCTCTCAGGCGAAAATAGTGGGGATAAAGGGAAAGGTCTTTGCAGCTGAAGGAGCAACATATCTGATCTGATGATCAACAGAGGCCAAACTTTTCGCCGGCCGGTGATGGTGCCCTGAACGTCCACTTACTACTCAATAGCCATTAATATGCAATCTAGGTAATAAAATGAGCAGTCTATTTTATGAAAGATCTTTAAAGAGCATCATTTAGTGAGTGAATTGGACCTGTTCATTTAGCTTCCAAAAGGACAAATCCCCTTTGCCTAAAAAGGTATATAAATGTAATTGGGTGGAGTGTAATGATACATAAAAAGTGCTAAGGCAGCATAAGAAGCCAATAAAAAGCTTTAAGTCGTTTTTTTTTTTTTGTTTTCTTTTAAGTTGTATTACAGTGAGTATAAAAAAGAATCGCCTCCCCTTAAAATAATCATGGAGTCTGGGCTCTGACTAGGTGGCCATGCAAAGACATTCACTTTTTTCTCCTTTAACCATTGTGTGGTCATTTTTGCTGTGTGCTTTGGGTTATTGTCATGTTGGATTTTTGGGTCATTGTCATAACAGGATATTACCACCTCCATACTTTACTGTAGGAATGGAGGCCAAATAATTAAATTTTAGTCTCCTCTGACCATAACACTTTTTTCCATGTGGTCTCAGAATCTTCAATGTGGTCATATGAGACTAAAATATAAGTAAAGCATGGAAGTGGTAATATCCTATTATGGGGGTGTTTCTTTGCAGCAGGAACTGGAGCACTTGTCAGGATAGAAGGAAAATGGATGGGGCAAAATGCATTCAAATTCTTGAGAAAAATCTGCTGCCCTCTGCCAGAAAGTTGTCAATGGGAAGCAGATTTACCTTCCAACATGACAATGACCCAAAGCACACAGCAAAATGGCTACACAGTTGTTGCAGGATAAAAATGTGAATGTCCTTGCATGGCCTAGTCCGAGCCCAGACTTGAACCCCACTGAGAATCTGTGTAATGTACTTCACTTTCTAGAAAAGGACACATTTCATCTCTATATTCTTCTTTTATATCCCAAGAGTCCAGAGCCATGTCTCTCAATTGCAGAGCTCAATGATCGGAAGATGTAGAACATATTTCTGATGAGGAGTGGTCCACTGTACTACATAATGCACCTAAGGTTTCTTTACCATCTGCCCAGAAGCTCACTCAGCTTTTTATTATTCATCTTATTGTACACCAAATAAGCTATAAGCATGGCACGGGAGGGATTCTCCCCTATGCCCGAGGTGTGATGTGGAAAATGGCACTCTCCTTCATATGCTATGGAAGTGTCCAAAATTGGTTCAATACTGGACAAAGGTGATTAATTCTATTCAATCTTAAACTCTGTTTACTAGGCTGGCTAGATGAGGAACTATATGCTCCACAAACATTTATAGCCATGCTTAGGGTCCTGTTTATTGCCCAAAAACTTATAGCACAGAAGTGGCTCTCTTCAACACCTCCCCCTTACGATGCATGGGTTACTGCGGTTAACAGAGTTTTGCACAGGGAGAAACTGGTTTACCAGCATAAGGGTAGTCCAACAAAACTTGAACAAATCTGGGATGCATGGTTAGACACCCCTGGACTTTTGCACCTAGTTCAAAATAGAATCCTTGGTGGAAGAGTTTCCTCAGGCTTGGTGTACTATGGTTATAAATGCTGTACTCTACATACATAAACTATATATGGAATATCAACTTTTATATTGACAATTTTTTATTTTTTTTTATCCTTTTTTTATTCTTCATCACATAAAGCATACATTTACAAACGACAATTATATTTATTTTTAATATTTTCAAAACAAAGTCATAAGACACATATGAGGGGAGAAGAAAGGAAGGGAAATAATAAAAACAAACTTCTCTGGGTAGCGCATAAGCATCCAGCTAATATCAGATATGAGCCATAGTCTGTTAACAAGAGATGCTAGAATACAACTCTGCGCAGCATTATGTTGTCACTTTTCACAAAGAGCAGATAATGTTGATGGATTTAACTGTTTCCAGTGAAGGGCCACTAAACATCTAGCCGGCGTTCGTATATGTGTGGCCAGTTTTTTGGCTAACCCTGAGTTTAGGAGGAAGAAGACCAATAAGAAGCCTAGGGGAGAAAGGGATATCCATCTCAAACAGCCAATGGAGAAGCCCCTGCGCCAAGAACCAGTAAGGCTAAAAAAGTGGGCAATTCCAGTAAATGTGGAAATAACGTGCCCCTGTCTTGGAGACCTCTCCAGCAGCAATCTGAGGCTGATGAGTTTATGGCGTGTAGGCGAGATGGTGTCATGTACCAGAAGAAAAGCACCTTATAAGTGTTCTCTTTATAAATCATGCATATAGAGCTCTTGGCTACACTGGACCATATAGTTTTCTATTGTTCAGGGGATAATTCTGCTCCAAGATGTTCCTCCCATTTACGCATGTAACTATGTTTCCCCAAAGAAGCCATGTCATAAGAGTTTAGCATTTTATATATGTCTAAGGTCAATCCTTTCTGTGAAGGGGGTCTAAAATTTGCATAATATAGGTATTCGTATCGGGAAGTAAAGTACATTTGAAGTTTTCTAAGCTGTGCAGATGGGATGGGCACTGGGAAAGTCAAAAAGCAATACAAGATTTTAGGTAATGTGGTCATTTTGACGGAGGCAATGCGTCCAAACCAAGAAATTGGATAGTCTCCATTTAGACAGCATCGAGCCCGATGTTTCCGGAGCAGATGGCTGTGTGGCGCACAGCGGCGCCATGATGTCCGCTTTACGAATGGAGGTACAAAGTAGGAATGGATTGGGGGACCAAGCAGGTAAAGTTGTCCTGAGGTCCCCCCCCCCCCTCCCCCCCCTCTGTTTCTGCAATCGAGTTGTGCGGTTCCGACCGATCGATCTGAAGCGGGGTCCCTATATGGAGCTTAGAAAGAGAGCAGGGAGATCACATGTCCATCGCGCTCAGCGTCCAGCCATTCCCCCAGAATATCAACTCTTAAAGGATTTCTCAATATTATTGAATAATGTTGCTATATTTATACTGTACCTGGACATATAGAAGTTTTTTATTTATTTAAAAAAAAAAAAACCTTCTTTCTTTCTTTATGCCTTTAGCTTAAGTTCTGGTTTTCACTTTTTCTTCCCTTCTCTTGTTGGGAGGGGAAGAAGAGATGAGAGAAAAGGGCACTGAGGTTCTTATGCATACCATTCTCATTGTTGGAGATACATATTTAGAACAATTATATTGCTTATTTTGTATAATTCTATGCACAAATGTAATCCCTCGATCTCTTGATGTGTATGTTTGAAACATCTTAATAAAAACAATCTGATCAAAAAAGAAAATCTGTAGAAGACTGCAGTCCACAAACGGTCACCATCAAGTTTAACTGAACTTGAACAGTTCTGCAAAGAAGAGTGGGCAAATATTTCAAAGTGTAGATGTGCAAAGTTAGTAGAGACACATCCCAACAGACTAAAAGCTATAATTTAAAGCAAAATGCGGTCCAACAAAATACTAACATAAGGGGGTCATCTTTTTTCCAATTCTGTGGTTCTGTTTTTGAATTTTATTTTTTTGACATGTTGGTGTTAGATCTTTCATTTGGATGTTTTATAAGTTGCACTAGTAATTACAGCTGGCTAAAACAAAAACAGTGTCTTCATGTCAGGCTGCAAATAAACAAAATGTGATTATTTTAACGAGGGTGATTCTTTTCTATACCCACTGTAACTGGAGCCAATCGACAATGTATGGTTTATTACCTTCCTCCTTGCAGTATCACATTTACTCCAATGCTGCAGGTGCTCTTTTACCAACATTTTAACATTACATTGACTTTAACTGATGGCACGATCCTCAAGTACAAAATGTAAAAATGTGCTAACAAAAAATTGAAAAAAAAAAAGACTTGCCTACTAATGTTGCATTAGGTGATTCCAATGTTTCTATATCCATGAATTATATTTATGACATCATACTGCTCTATAGTAAAATCTCTTCTAATTTGCAGATCACTCGGGATGGTGGACAGGCCGACTACGTGGCAAGCAAGGACTCTTCCCTAATAATTATGTGACCAAGATCTAACTGTCAGACTTTACCTGGACCATCCCAGCCTTTTCTATTTATCACCTTCCAGTAGCTCTAAAGTGCCTAAGATCTGTATTTGAGAATATCAGACCAAATGACAGCCCTGTCTGTGCTTGTCAAAGGGGCAGCCTTTCAGCTACAGACAACCTAAATCAAGGACACCAAAGCACTGAACTGGAAGCTATTTATTGCCTTTTAATCCTATATCTGGACTTTGCTGCCCAGTAGATCACAATGCATTGCTGAGCAGTGTGTTGCAAGAATTTACAGTAGCAAGATGGCTAAAAAGAGTGAATGATATGACAGGTTTGTGATAGCAAGTGCCTTAATTTTCTTGTTTACTGATGTTAAGTTATATGAAGATGAAGACTGTTTCTCTCTCCGAATGAAGGAAATGGTTTCATATGCTGCTAACACATCACTGACTGACATAGGAAAAGGCAATGCGGAATGAAACGGGATGCTGTAAGAATGTAGTTGTTATATATCGATAGATTGCAGATTCTGCTAGGCACTGCGTATTAGAAGTATATTCACTGCACAGTTGCATAGTCTTATATGAGAATATGGCTGGCCCATGTTAATGCTGTTACCTGTTACAGGAAACATCTCAGTCTCTGAAAGTGTAAATGAATAATTCAAATGACATATACTGTACATATATATATAAATATATACAAAAGTATATAATTATGTTAAAATTACCCATGAATGTATAACCTAATCTGATTTTAAATGCAATTTTGAGGCTATTATATCAGGTACTTAACAAAATATGCACTTACCGCCATGTTTTTAAAGCTTTGTAGCCTTAACTGTTGCTTACGATGGAAATGAGTTGGTGTGATGTGGAAATTACTAGGTGTTGCAAATGTCCTAAATGCCCATTAACAGGAGCCAGCCCAGTCTGAAACAATTAATAGGCTATTTAATAAATATCTTTTGTTTTTACCTGCATGAGTTCATTTATTTATTTTTCTTTCTGTGATTGCTTTAACTGCATATTTGTGATATCATTAACCTGATATGGCCACATTTGGTCAATGACGTTGTTCAAATATGGCCAGTGGCCATGTTGGGTCAGTGATATCACAAGCATCTCTGCCCTTTTTTGTATGTGTGGCTGTGGGGTGGGGAATGTCCTGACTGAAGCAGATGGGCACAGATTTAGCAGGAGTGACAATACAAACAAATGGCCACTGCCCACACCTAGAACTGGCTTTTGCAGCAAAAAGCACATGGAAGGGTGGCGCATGTCAAACAAAACTAAAGAAAATTCCCAGCTCAAGTTACTGACCAGCCTGCAACCAACCAAATTATCCTGTCTAACAGTAGGTGTTAAAAACATGGGTTAAGTTTGCAGACATTTGCAAATACATGTGAAAGCTGCAGAGCCACTTCATTGCACCCCAGTATTATCTGCAGTCCTAACTCTAAATTTTGAGGGCCTCCATGGTAGAAACACATGTATTATAATGGTTAGGCAGAGGGCAGGTGAGCATGGAGGGAGTCCACCCCTCCTTACTGTTATGCCCTGTACACACGGTCAGACTTTCCGACGAAAAATGTGCGATCGGATCTTGTTGTCGTAAAATCCGATCGTGTGTGGTCTCCATCTGACTTTTTCCGTCTGAATTTCCGACAAACAACGTTTGAGTGCAGGATCTAAAATTTCCGACTACAAAATCCGATTGTTTAAATTCCGATCATGTGTAGACAATTCCGACAGACAAAATGCCACACATGCTCAGAATAAATTACGAGACAAAAGCTATTGGCTACTGCCCTCTTTATAGTCCTGTCTTACGTGTTCTACATCACCGCATTCTGAACAATCGGATTTTCCGACAACTTTGTGCGACCGTGTGTATGCAAGACAAATTTGGGCCAAAATCCGTCGAAAAAATCCGACGGATTTTGTCATCGGAATGTCCGACTGTGTGTACAGGACATTAGAAGGGATAATTTGGCTGGTTTCAGGCTGGTCGGTAAGTTGAGCTGGCCATTTTCTTTGGTTTCATTTAGAAAGAGTGACAGTTTGCTTCTGATTTTAGTCAGTTTGGACCAAAGACTTGCTCATCCCTAATCTGAATAGAATTCAAAACCAAAGGAAGCAAACCAATCTGACAGTTCCCAGGCTAGAGCTAATACACCACCATGCCAGACGTGCAAGCTCCATCTGCTTATAGATAGACATCCAAACTACGAAAAGTTGGCAACAAGGTGAACGTAAAAATTTTTCTTCTTTGATACAAGGAGTAAGTGTTCCATGAGACAGCCAACCCTGATGCATTTCCATCTATGAAGACATTATTCGTAGCCTGAAACGCACCAGTGTTGGTTGCCTCATGAAACACTTTTACCCCTTGTATCAATAAAGAAGAATCATTTTTACTTGCACCTTGCTGCCAACAAGGTTTGGCTATCCTCCCTAATCTCAGGTTAAAATAACCTGCAAAAGGTAACACTTCAAACGGCATTCATACTATCCACTCTGTCCAACCATAATAACCATATCTTAGTAAATTTTTCAGTGCACGTATGTGCAGTATACATACAGTGTATCTAAACATGGGCAGAGCTCATTAACCAATGTAACAATTCAATTATGTAAAGGTTTTGTTTTTATCTGAAGAAAGAGGGTTTGATGAAGCTATTGAGGTTTGCATGCATAGAAGCCAAACAAATGGAATAAGACTCTGACACAATGCCTGGGTTCTATGGTTTCGCACTTAGGAGCTGTTGTTCAAGGCCCCTATGCCAGAGAGTGTATAAATTGCCAACTAGCCTGAATTTGTGGATCAGTTCAAAACATTATAAATCTGCTTTCGGAGGGGAATACTACATCAGCCCCAAAGAGGAGAGTAGTAATTTCCCAGGCAAAGGATCGCTAAAACTTGATTTCTTTAGTGAGAGCCTTAGACAAACCCTCTTGCCCATGTGTAAACTGATAAGTGGTAAAAAATAAATAAGATTCAACAGATCCCAAATATACAAAACCCCCTCTCCTGTAAAGGAAGGATGCAAAGGTCATAAGGGGTACTGTTCTTGAAGGTAAACTCCTGCCAAAGTGATGAACCAGAGGTCCCGGAGTATGGGGAAGTCACACAGAACTCAGCAGATGCTCTCTTGGGAACAGCCCTTTTGGATCTGATGAATGAATGCTGAACACAAGGTAAAATGCAAGGGTTTAACCTGATGGCTAAATGAGGCAATCTAAGCACCCAAATGGTAGGGATGTACCCCAAAACTCAGCTAGATGAATAAACACCCCTCACTTGAAGAAGTGGGGTGTACCTTTTAGCAAAATTGTTAGAGGAAATGGAAGATCTCTGGCTGTGACCCCTGAGTGCATGAGAAGCAGGCTCTGAGTGCCTATGTACAGTAACTTCAGTATGATGATGAGGAGGAAGAAGGGTGGGGTTCTTTATGACCCTACCACAGACCACCTGATTTGCGGCAGGATGTTCTCCTTCCATTGGTGGTGTCCAGAGCTGCTGTCTTAAAATACACTAAAATCATTATTAGCCTACCCAAACGCAACATACAAGATAGTCTCATGAGACGAGAAGTACAGGAGTGAAGGCTTGCAAGGAGACTAACTGGGGCACAATCATTGGAACTGAGAAAGGAGATAGATTAGCACATGGTTGCAGGAATGGGGGGCATCTGAGAAGGAGCCTGAATAGGTAAAGAATCTAGAGGGAGAAAGGGGGGATGAGAAATAACATTACAGAGGTACAGTATGTAGCCAGGAGGCTAAATTGCCTGTGTTGTCAAAGGACACTTTACAGCATCTGCCACAGTGAGGCTGTTCCCTCTAGTGCTCAGTCTGGGATGCAGAGTAAGTTAAAACTTACAGAAGAGTCAAGGGACTTGGGACATATGTAGTCCAAAGAGCTCAAATCTACAATGAACCCGGATCATTGTGGATTACAAGTTCCAGCTATTTTTAAGCAGCCCTCAGTCAGATGGACTGAGCTGCACTGAGAAAGCGACAGGAGGTTGTAGAATGGAGTACACTTAGTGGATTCAAATATTGCAGAAAGGTAGAGTAACAGGGGGAGAAAGCTACTTGTCAGCTGCCCAGCCCCCTTGTAGAACTGATGGGGCCTGGATCCCCTACAGGAGGCCCTGGGGGTGTCTCTAATGATAGTGTCTAGAGAGCAATTTCAAAGAGACAACATCCTTTAAAGGGCAAAAAAAGTAAGATGCTTCCTAGATGTATCAGCAACTTTCCAAGTGCCAGAATGGTCTAGACATTTGTACCAACATCAGTCCCATGCAAGGTACAAGCTTAGATCTTGCAATCAGCCATCACAATTAAAGCACAAGGCTATGCACATTTGTTCCAATCACTTCATGACACAAGAACCTGCCCAAGCAAAGAAGGGGTCCTCTTTAGGGAAGTCTATCCATCCTGACATGCTTTGGCAAATTAAGATCACCGCCAAAATAGGATGGAGTGCCAGTCCGGTCAATTCAAAGTGGGATCTGAGAAGAAAATTTAGCTATCAGTAAATCCTAAAAAGGTAAAAACACCTCTAACCCTTCTGGTGCCTGTGATGGATAACTACATCTCTGGTGGGAAGCAACCAATGATCTATAAGCCCCTTTCAAAATGGAGGAGCTCTGACATACTATCAGGAAGGATCCGGCATCTTTCAGTGTGCTTGCAAGTCCTCACGTGGGAATGATCCAAACAGATGTAATAAAAAGGCCTTCGCAGTTGAAGAAGCTCTATGACCCTAGGTCTGAAATGGATAAGAACTACAAACTAGTTCAAGGTTATCTGCTGCTATTTCTAATTAAAAAGTTTAAATGTGCATGCACATTAGAAGTAAACACTCTCTGAGACACGTTCAGCTCGGTTACTTCTAACTTCTGATTTATTCGTGGGCGGTGTTAATATTTTATACAGACAGATACGTGATTGCTATGTCGGTCTAATAGGTACATCTTATTGGTTAACCACTACAATACAGGACACTTTCCACCCCCTTCCTTCCCAGCCCAATTTTCAGCTTTCATCGCTCTCGCAGTTTCAATGACAATTGCGCGGTCATGCTACACTGTACCCAAATGAAATTTTTATCATTTTGTTCGCACAAATAGAGCTTTATTTTGATGGTATTTATTCACGACTCCGTTTTTAATTTTTTGCGATATAAGCACAAAAAAAGCGGAAATTTGGAAAAAAAAACAATATTTTCTATTTTAAAAGAAATCCAATAAAATCATTTTGTCATAAATTTAAGCCAAAATGTATTCTGCTACGTTTTTGATAAAAAAAAATTCCGTTAAGTGTATAATACCGAAATTGGTTTGTGTGATCACATATGTACGCAAATGATCACGTACATATGTGTGCAGATAATCATTGGAACATGTGATTTTAGTGGGACATATGTGGGGGACATGTGTTTTTTTTTTATTTGGGGACATGTGTGTTTTGGGGACATGTGTAGTGACGTGTGTGTGTTTACACTGTAGGTTTATACTAGACTGGTGACCAGTTAGTAAAAAGCTGTAAAAACAGCTCATACTCACTGATCACCAGCCGGCTGCAGCGATCTGCTCTCCTCTCCTCAGCGACGACTTCCGTATGAGGAGAGGAGAGCCGATTGCCTAGCAACCGGCTGTTTGTTTACATCACAAGAGGGCCATGATTGGACACAGCCGTAATGTGATCAGGAGGGCCAATCACAGAGCCCTCCTGCCGATCCGAGATGCGCCGTGTCCGGGTGACACGAGCACATCGGGATCGCTCCGCTGCGTGGGCATGCGCGTGATCCCCCCCCCCTTTCTGAAGGACGTTCCTGAACGTCCTCTCAGAAGTAGAGCTCCCACCTGGCCGTATATGTACATTGGCCGGGTGGGAAGTGGTTAAAATACAAGAGAAATGGAGAAACTTGATGCTTGAAGTTTGGTTGAAGCTGATTCTGTTATCTCAAATGCATTCTTCTAACGCGTGGGATGTAGGGGGTACCCGCCATCTTTAAGAGTCAATCTGTATACTACATAATAAGTAAGGAGTTGCATAGAAACATGTATACACATAAGCAAATAGACATTTTCTGATTATGATTATGTACATTAGATTCCTTCACAGGTCAGGAACAGCAGGCTAATCCTCCAAATGCATGCTAGTATGCACTGAATGAATCAGAGTTATCAGCTGATGGCTCAATATCAATCTTAGGAGAGGACAATTGGGACTGAATCAGAGAAAGTGAATGGATTTTGGGGATTAGGGGGATCAAAGGAAGACACTATCAGGGATGGTGCTGGGCTCCACTTAGAAAACCAATGCGAAGATTGTTTCCATATACAGAAAATCAAGACTGGGCATGGAGGTCCATGTGAACACATGGAAGGCCTCAGCTTTGCTTGATGGAGCTGCAGAAGACTCAGACGAAGAGGATCCAACAACTAGAGTGCTCTCAGGCTTTAGATGGCAGGTGTCAGTCCATTCTAGGGATACCAAATAACTGCCCCTACCCATACATTACAAAGTTGTAGGCAGCTGCAGCTATTCAGACCTGTTCCTACATCCACTTTGTGTATGTCCAGCCGCAGGGAATCACTGGTTGTGCAAACAGGGGCAAATAGACGTGGACGCCGACAGCCTGCCATTGCAGTGACAGGCTTGGTGGCAGAAGCTATGCACTCGCAGCTGTCAAACCTAGCAGTAAGAATCAGTAGAATAGTGATGTCCAGTTCATGAACGAATCGTTCTTTTGAACCGGTTCTTTTTAGTGAACTGGATGAATCGATTCTTTTCAGTGAACTGATTCATTTGAAACAGTTCACTCTGCACTCAGTACATAGCAGAGCAGCAGAGCTGGCAGTGGTAATATGATCCTAGAGTGAGAGCTCCGCCCCTCCCTGCAACCAATCAGCTGCCTCAAAGCACAGTGACACTCAGGAACTGGATACAAACTTAAAACAAGAGCCAGGAGTACACAGTACACCGAGTTAAAGAATCGTACAAGTTACCGAGTTAAAGAATCGTACAAGTTACCGAGTTAAAGAATCGTATCAGTTTTTAGAACACAGTACACTGAAAGAACCGCGAGTCACCACCAGTAAAACAATACACTAAACCAATGAGGTAGCAGCAGTGATCAGGTGGTACGGACAGCCTAAGGACCTTTCACACTCATGCGACTTGTCCTGCGACTTGAGACTGCAAAGTCACTTGACAAGTCACACCCCATGATTTCCAACGAGTTCAGTTCATATCTGTGCGACTTCAAAGTAGTTTTTGTACTACTTTTGTCTGACTTTGATGCGACTTGTGGCAGAGACCTCAAGATTACACAAACATTGCTTCAAGTCATGGCAAAAGCACTTGACTTTCAAGTCGCACAAGTGTGAAAATAGCCTTAACGATTGGATTTTACTACCAGGGGTACTTCGCCCATGGTAGTGGTAGTAAAATCTGATCATCATTCCTGCGCATGCGCTGTAAAGACTATGGGAAAATCTGATGGCTAGCAATGTTAACTGGGAAGTTGGCCCATCAGAATGCAGTTCACATGCACAAAAACCCACTTTTCATTTAGGCTCCATTTCCACTTGTGCAACTTGTCCTGCGACTTTGTACTCTGATTTCCAATGAGTATTATTCGTATCTGTGCGACTTCAAAGTAGTCCCTGCACTACTTTGGTCCCACTTTGATGCAACTTGAGATCCATAGACCCCCAGAATACACAGGCATTGCTTTAAAGTCGCATCAAAATTGCGGCAGAATTATGCAACTTTCAGGCTGCGTTGGCCTGAAAAGCCAGAAAGTTGCACGATTATGCCGGGACTTGAAGCCATGCCTGTGTATTCTGGAGGTTTATGGACCTCAAGTCACATTACAATGGGACCAAAGTAGTGCAGGGACTACTTTGAAGTCGCTGTGACTTGAAGTCGCACAGATATGAATGGTACTCATTGGAAATCGGGTACTACTTGTCATGCAACTTTGCAGTCCCAAGTCGCAGGACAAGTTGCACAAGTGGAAACGGAGCCTAAATGAAAAGCGGGGTTTGTGTGCATGTGAACTACATTCTGGGGCAACTTCACAGGTAACATTGCTATCCATCAAATTTGCGTAAACCTAGGCTCAGGGCCGGTTCACACTGCAGCATAGTGCAAAATCGCATGCGATTTGCACTGCAGTGCAAATCACAGGCGATGTCCGTGCAATACGATTTCAGCCATACAGATAGTATGGTTGAAATCGTATCGCATTCGGACTAAACTCGCACAGGACCCTTTTTTTGGTCCGCACCAGAATCGGATCGCATAGCACTCATGCGATCCGATTCATGTCCAAACTGACACTTCGCAGTGCGACATGCGAACTGAAATGGGGGTGCCATTAACATTGTATGACACTCCCCAGCAGTTTGCATATGTCGTTGTGAACTGTCGTGCGAGTTTGGTGCGATGCAGGAACCCGTCGTGGAATCGCAGGGTTCCCGCATCGCACAAGTGTGAACCCAGCCTAACACAGCTGTTTGTGTATCACCAAAATGCATGACACTGCGCTAATCTGACAACAATGGAATAATTGTCAATTGACAACAATTGTGCTCTGCGCCGATGAACTAAATCAAAGTAAACATTACCAGGACCTGCCAACCTTCTGTGTGAATCAGTCTTCTGATTCTACTCATTTAAGAAGGTTGAATCAGAGCTTCGGTTCACTTGCTTGTCAGTAGACTCAGCAAGTGAACCGAAGAACCAAAGAATCGATTCATTGAATCGGTTCATTTCAGTGAGCAGTTCGAAATGAACCGATTCATTTTAAAGATCCGAACTTCCCATCACTACAGTAGAATGCCACCTTGGGAGAGCATAGACTGAGGTTATCTGTGGCACCAGGGCTGTCCTCTGTGTCTTGAAGAAGACATGTTGCTTCCAACCAGCAGTAATGTAACTAGACTCAAGGTGAGGCAAGACCATGTGGAGCTGCAGAAGCAGCAGCAGGATGATGTTCCCCCAAAAGCAATGGCAGAAAAAAAGAACATGGAACCCATGCACAGCACTCCACCCATCTGATGGCACCAGTGCTTGATCCCTCAACCTTTTTTTTTATTTTTTCAAATATAAAAAAAAAAAAACATACAACAATATAAAATATCATATAACATTTCAAAGTACAAAAGACAAAACTAGCATTATTTTATCTACCCTATCCCTCCCAGCCTATTATCATACACACCCTCCCACACACCACGCAGTTATTAATTATGCATATATTTCTATTAGTCACATGGCCATCTCCTTGAACCGGAGAAATATAAAAAAGAAAAACATCCAAGGCCAGACAGGGGTGGGAAACAAGAGCAAGGGAGTGGCTAGGAGCAAGAGAGAGTCCTTCACCATCCCCTTATAGAGTGTATCCCATCTTGTCCAGCCAAGGCCTCCACATTCTTTCAAACATATTATAATAACCCTGCCGAATACATCTCGCCCTCTCACTCCAAATAATTGAATTAATGGTCTCAACCTAGCTCTCCACTTTCGTGGGGGGGGGGGGCGGCAGTTGGGGGATTGTGCCTGCCATTTCTGTGCTATTAATTTCCTCACCTGAAACAGGCATCTCAACACTACTTCAATGACTACTTCAACCATCTTCTAAACTTCCTAATAGGCAAGTCTTGACCTCTGATTCTAGTGTGGTTCCAAAAGTTTTATTTATCCTAGCTACTATCTCCGCCCAGTATCTAAATAGCTTAGGACACTTCCATACCATATGGATCAGACACCTTACATCTGGGGCACTCGTCATTTTGTCTCCTTACAAATGTAAACATTTTTTTGGGGTATAATAAACTCTATGAATTAGGAACAAATGGGATAACTTCTGCGAGGGAGAAATCGAGATTAAGTCTCCTCGTTCTAAGATCCTATCCCATTGTTCCATAGTCATTGCCCACCACACCTCTCTACCACCCTGCTCCACTTATTATTCTAGCCCCCAATCTAGCATACAACTCAGAAATTAATCCTTTAGTTGCGACTGGTTTAATTATTTTTAAAAGTGTGGGGATCTGAATCCATTCAATGGTTTGTGACGTAAACTGTGCTTGGATGACATGCCTAATCACAAATCCCCGTCTTAAGTCCTTCATGAGATTGCCTTCATATAACTGAACCAATTGGTTAATACCCTGCCTCTCCCATTCCCTGGGCCTCTCTATACCCCTTACTTCTGCCAAATTTGTATTGTCACATAGGAGGGTATATTCTGTTACCCCATTATATCCCATTAATTAATTCATTACCTGCCATACTTTGCTGTCTAGTTTTATCTTTGAGCATTTGTAAATAAATGAGTCCGTCTTTAACACCTCTACCAATACATTATGTGGGGCCCCCCCATTATCATCATTTTATTACAAGGGTTCCCCCCTCCCAGGTCTCCACAGGCCATTAAATGTTGTAACTGGGATGCCAGGAAATATGATCTCGGATACGGAACCGCCACACCCCTTCTTTAAAGCAGGACTGTACTGCGGAAAAAAATATTAAAAGCCAGCAGCTACAAATACTATATTTGTAGCTGCTGACTTTTAATAAATGGACACTCGCCTGTCCCGGGGTCCAGCGATGCCGAGGCCGATCGATCGTTCGGCTCTCAGCTGCTGCCGCCACCATTCTAGGTGAGGGAATCAGGAAGTGAAGCGAATCGGCTTCACGTCCCGGTTCCCTACAGCGCAATAGGAATTGTCCGTGCTGTCTCTGGGACCCGTGTGTGTCCCAGCAGACAGCGTGGCAGAAAAAGGAAATGGCATAGACTCCCACGGGAGTCTATGCCCGGAAGTGGGTGTAAATACCTGTCTGACAGGTATCTGCACCCCCCTCCCCCCTGAAAGGTGCCAATTGTGACACCGGAGGGGGGGAGGGTTCCGATCAGCGGAAGTTCCAATTTAGGGTGGAACCCCGCTTTAATCTGTAATTGCATGGTTCGCATTCCGATCCTAGATTGGCCCTTCCTCCAAGTTAGTTCCCTAAAAAGGAAGTCTATTCTCTTGAACCACTTCTGACCTATCCAAATGGGAGAGTTATGGATCAAATATAGAATCTGCGGTAGCCATATCATCTTTATTAAATTACAACGCCCTGCTATAGATAGAGGAAGTCAGGTCCAAATATCTCTCCTTTGCTTTAATTTAAGTAATAATTTGACTAAATTATCAGTAATGTACTGGTTTATGTCACTCATAATCCAGACTCCAAGATATTTCAATTTGGTAACTACCTCCAAGTGGGGAGCACCAGGCAATATCTGGTTACCAAGTGGGTCAATCGATAACAAAGCAGATTTCTCCCAGTTGATAACCAGACCTAAGAATTTCCCAAATTCATGAACCATTTGTATCACTGTGTTTAACGAGGCATTAACATCTTCAAGAGAAAACAGAACATCATCTGCATACAGTGCTATCTTGTCCTCCTCCATTTCCACATCTTTTGGTGTTGAGGCCAAATAATTACATTGTAGTCTCATCTGACCACCTTAACCGATTGCCGACCAGCCGCTGTCATTATAATGTGGCAGGATGGCACGGTCCCGCGAACTGTTGTAGCTGTTTGTTGGTCCCTTTAAGCCGGATAACACGCGTACGCACCCGTCCACTGCACTGTGGGGGTGCCAATGCGCATGGCCACAAGAGGCAGAACAGGGACGTGTGTGTAAACACACAAATCCCTGTTCTGAGAGGAGAGAGAGAGATTGTGAGTTCCTACTAGCTAGGAACCACGATCTGTCGTCATCCCCCCCCCCCCCCACAGTTAGAACACACTAGGGAACACCATTAACCCCTTCCCTACCAGTGAAATTTACAGAGTAATCAGTGCATTTTAGACCCCTTTCACACCACACCGCCGGATTTGCGGCGCATTTCGGTGTTAGCGGGCACTTTTACCCCCCGCTAGCAGCCGAGAAAGGGTTAAAACTGCCGGCAATACGTCGCAATTGCGGCGTTTTGCCGGCGGTATTACAGCGCTGCCCCATTGATTTCAATGAGGAGCAGCGGTGGAGGAGCGGTAAACACACCGCTCCAAAGAAGCTGCTGGCAGGACTTTTCCCTGACGTCCTGCCAGCGCACCGCTGTAGTGTGAAAGCCCTCGGTCTTTCACACTACAAACAATGGTGCAGCTTTTTTGCAGACGCTATTTATAACGCTATAGGGCCTGCAAAATGCCCTGGTGTGAAAGGGGTCTTAGGGGCACTGTTCGATACCATCACTATACAGAAATGCTGTCTGGGTCTCCATCAAGGGTGCATAGCGGGTGTTTTCCGCACATTATCCTCTTCCTAATGCTTCCTCTTTTTACTTTGGAGGATTAATATATATATATATACTTTATGGTTTGCACCCACCCTGACCTCTGTGCAGCAGCTGGGTTGGTTTCCTAATTTTGGTCACACTCTCGTGGCAGTTCCTGTATGCATTTTCTTCACTTGACTGGTCCGTGTGTTTTTTACTTGGCCTCAATGAGGCTCATTCCTCTGACCTTGAATATGAATCTGACATGTGATTTTGTCTCTTTACAGAATATCAATATAGTAGTTTTATTTTGTATGAAATGCCCCTGAAGACAGGACCAGAAACACGTTGGGCTCTATACTGAAGGATTTGCATTTTTATATTTGTTATATGATTCTGTCCATGTTATATATGTAATTCTCTGCTGGTGTTGTATGCACCACATATTTTATATTAGACAATTAATGAAAAAAAAAGATATGACATGTATTATCAGTTGCCTCAAAAATCCCTAGAATTCTCTTGGGCGGAACTCCTCCTATTACACTCGCACACCCCCTACAGTTAGAACACACACTAGGGAACACAGTTATCCCCTTGATCGCCCTCTAGTGTTAACCCCTTCCCTGCCAGTGACATTTACACAGTAATCGGTGCATTTTTATAGCGCTGATCATTGTCAGTACTCCCAAAAATGTGTCAAAAGCGTCCAATCTGTCCCTAAATATTTATATTGCGATTTTTATTACCAGAAATATGTAGAATACATATCGGTCTAAACTGAGGAAAAAATTTGCTTTTTAAAAAAATTTATTGGGCATATTTATTATAGCAAAAAGTACAAAATCTTTTTTTGTTTATAGCGCAAAAAATAAAAACCGCAGAGATGATCAAATACCACCAAAAGAAAGCTCTATTTGTGAAAAAAAGGACGTCAATTTTGTTTGGGTACAGCATTGCACGACCACGCAATTGTCAGTTAAAGCGACGCAGTGCCATATCGCAAAAAAATGGCCTGGTCATTGAGCAGCCAAATCTTCCAGGCTGAAGTGGTTAAACACACCTTGAAGATTCTGAGGCCACATGGAAAAAGGTGTTATGGTCGGATAAGACTAAAAGCGACAACTCTTGAAGAGCACCGCACTTCCCCTTTTTGGTGGAGCTCTGCTTTAAGAAAATGAAAACTATCTAAGCTAATATACACAACTTTGCCTAAATGAAAAGCAGTGTTGGAGCTCAGGCATATTTGAATCCTAACCCAAACCCACCAGGAAGCTGTCATCTATACGGAGCCAATCTAGAGCAGGGATATGCAATTAGCAGATCTGCAGCTGGTGCAAAATTGCAAGTCCCATCATGCCTCTGGCTGTCAATCTTTCTATGCCTCATGGGACTTGTAGTACTGCAACAGCTGGAGGTCCGCTAATTGCATATACATGATCTAGCGCTAAAGCATTCCCTGCTCAAGCTCAGTGGCGGAATTCTAGGGGTCGCTGAGATCGCCAAGGCGACCGGGCCCCATGCTGTATATCTGAAGGAGCGGGCGGCTGAGACCGAGCTCCTAGATCTTCAGGGCACGGTGGCTGCGTTTGAGGGCACGGTGGCTGCGTTTGAGGGCACGGTGGCTGCGTTTGAGGGCACGGTGGCTGCGTTTGAGGGCACGGTGGCTGCGTTTGAGGGCACGGTGGCAGCAATTGAGGGCACGGTGGCAGCAATTGAGGGCACGGTGGCAGCAATTGAGGGCACGGTGGCAGCAATTGAGGGCACGGTGGCAGCAATTGAGGGCACGGTGGCAGCAATTGAGGGCACGGTGGCAGCATTTGAGGGCACGGTGGCAGCATTTGAGGGCACGGTGGCTGCATTTGAGGGCACGGTGGCTGCATTTGAGGGCACGGTGGCTGCATTTGAGGGCACGGTGGCTGCATTTGAGGGCACGGTGGCTGCATTTGAGGGCACGGTGGCTGCATTTGAGGGCACGGTGGCTGCATTTGAGGGCACGGTGGCTGCATTTGAGGGCACGGTGGCTGCATTTGAGGGCACGGTGGCTGCATTTGATGATTTTGTTTATAAAAAATGTTGTGCCCCCCCCAAAAAATTTTGAGCACCAGCCGCTGCTATTTAGATGTATGTATGCACATTTTATGTATTTGCGTTTAATCCTGCCCCCCCTTCCAATATTAGAGCTGGACGATTTTCAAAAAAAATAAAATAAAAAAGCTTGATTCACAATTGGAATCCATTTTTTTTTTTATGGACACCACGCCAGTCCTGAGTAGCTGCGGACCGGAGTTTTTAAGTGAGGCCGTGGCTTCGTCCTAGTCCGTGGGTCCGGCCTCGCGGACTAGGCCGAAGCCACGGCCTCACCTAAAAACTCCTGCCCGCAGCTCCTCAGGACCGGTGCGGTGTCAGCACCGATCCTGGTGAAAAAATAAATATCTAAAAAAAACGATTTGCTGAAAATTTGAATCGATTTGACCTCTCAACTCGATTCAAGATTCAAATCGATTTTTTCCCCAGCCCTACCCCATATGTGTAGAATCAGAACTGTTTTTTTTTTTCTTGCTTGTTCAAAGTACCAGCAAAAAAAATGCTATTCCTCTGAAAAGCGATCTGTGCTCAGATCGCTTTTCAGAGGCATTTGACAGCTGGTAAAGGGGCAATATGTTGCCTCCTGACCACCTGTTTTAATCCCTTAATGTGATTGTAAAGGTTTGCTTTTTTTATTTATTTTTTTTAATAACAAACATGTTATACTTACCTTCACTGTGCAGCTCGTTTTGCAGAGTGGCCCCGAACCTTGTATTCTGGGGTCCCTCGGTGGCTCTCATGGCTCCTCCTCTTCTCAGACAACCCCTTAGGAGAAGCGCTCTCCCGGGGAGGGGGGGTTACCTTGCAGGCGCCCCCGACACCCTCGTCATTGGATTTGATTAACAGCAGTGGGAGCCAATGACTGAGCTGCTATCAATCTATCCAATCATGAGCCGAGAACCCCGGGCAAAGGAAGAGCGCATCTCCACCTGGTGAAGTTCCAGGGCTCAGGTAAGTAAAACGGGGGGGGGGGGGGGGGGCTGGGGTTTCCGGTGACTGCCAGGTGTTTTTTCACTTTAATGCATAGGATGGATTAAGGTGAAAAAAAACACAAGGGTTTACAACCCCTTAAATGCATCATCGCTATGCTGCAACTGCAGGCAATGCACACAGTTGCAGGGTGGTTGCAGTGCAGCCCCATTCACATAGGGATGTACTTAAAGGGTGCCCTGACTGGAAAAAGATTAAGAAACACTGACATAGAGGAACCCATCTCTCCATTTTCCTCCTGCAGCCGCTGAATGCCTGTGGGAGGGAGAGGTGGAGAAGCGGCGGCAAATGGAGAAATTGGTTCCTTTACATGTAGCCACCCACTTGCAACCGGGCCCTGGTGTTCCGCCACCAAACTCGGAGTAAAGGGCCCTGTCCGGGGGGCCTTTCATGGTTTCTTGCATCGGGGCCCTGAAGGTTCTAGTTACGCCACTACTCAAGCTTATTGTATATGTGTGGCTGCAGGGTGGGGAATGGCTTGGCCAAAGATTATTGGCCAGTACAGTGACAACTTCCTTGTGGGCTTGGACTAGAAACTGAACACGCCCAGCTAATTTAATGAAGAACAGAGGGCAGTAAACCAGATATGTTAGAGGTCTTGAAGATGGTAAGGAGAGAGGGGTGCAGGTCTGAAGGTGTTTGATCTCAGGTCAGATGTGGTTAAGGAAAGTGGGGGGCACTACTACCTCCTGATATGGTAAGAGGAAAGGTGGGGGGGAGAATGAGGGCTAAAGTGATAAAAGGGGGGGGGGGGGAGTGTGATCCAAAGTCTTGATACACAGTCAAAGACAATGCTTTTTTTTTTTCATTCCGACAGAACTAATATAGGGGGCATCTTTCTCCCAATGACACCAAGTTTTTTTTTTTAGCCATTGACACATTTTTCTTTCTACTGTGATTTTCTCCCCCTGACTACAAACCATGGGGTTTCCGCCTCCTCCCCTTCTGATTACTGCTACTAAACCACCATTTTCCTTGATCTTCACGGATGTGTTTTTAAGGGGTACCATTACAAAATCCTAAGGATAGAACTCTGTACAGTTCTGTCCTACATTATGGGCACAATGACAGTGGTAAATGTGTCCAAAAGGGACCCTTCTCATCGCCCTTACACTATATTGTCAAAAGTATTGGGACACCTGATACACAAATGAACTTTGTCATCCCAGTCTTAGTCCACAGGGGTCCATATTGAGTTGGCCCACCCTTTTAACAGCTTAAACTCATTTAGGCTGTCGACAAGGTTAAAAAGTGTGTCTGAGAATGTTTGACCATGCTTCCAGAAGCGTGAGGTCAGACACTGATGTTGAACAAGGCCCGGCTCGCAGTCTCTGCTCTAATTCCAAATTCCTCCACCCCAAACTCACCCATGTCTTTATGGACCTTGCTTTGTGCACTGGTCCAAACCATTTGGTGAAGAGAGATTATGGTGTGGGCTTGTTTTTCAGGGGTTGGGTGTGGCCCCTTAATTCCATTGAAGGGAACTCTTAAGGCATCAGCATACCAAGACATTCAACAATTTGAGTCGCTCAACCTTCAACTATTGGAACAGGAAGGTGTCATTCCAAAGCAGACTTAGCATAAACAATGTCCATAAAGACATGGACAAGCAAGTTTGGGGTTGAGGAACTTGACTGGCCTGCACATAGTCCTGACCTCAACCTGATATTCATCCCAAAAGGTGTTCAGAGCAGAGACTGCAAGCCAGGCCTTCTCATCCAACATTACTGCATAACCTCACAAATGTGATTTTGGAAAAATGGTCACACTCCTAAACCTTGTGGACAGCTTTCCCAGAAGAGTTGAAGCTGTTATAGCTGCAAAGGATGGGCCAACTTAATACTGAACCCTACAGACTAAGACACCGTTAATGTGCATGTAAAAGCAGGCACCCCAATAATTAATATAGCATACTTACACACTTTATCAGCAATCCCAGTTCCTTCCCCTGCAGCCACATTGAAATCTGAACTTGTTAACGGCAACATACTGTACATCTTTAATGTGGAAGACAATTGGTCCCCCTTATGCAAAAAAAATAATAATAATTATATATATATATATATATATATATATATATAAAATCTCCATGATGGGGAGTATGCCTGCAGCAATGAAAATGCATGCCACAGCAGGGAGAAAAAAAAAATATGACCAGTTACACTTACTGGCAACGGTGTTTCTGAGAAGTCTTCCAGGATGGCATCCTGAGAGATGACTGGTCCACCTGACAGGAAACACAATCAAAGAGGTTAAAAGCCCCTGCCCCTCCGTTGTGACAAAGTATTGACCCACACCAGTGCACTAGAGTGAAGAAACCAACACCACCTCACCATATACTTTAAATTATACCTAAAGAGAATGGGTGGGAAGTAGGCCTGCCATCCTGGAAGACTTCCCAGAAACAGTTACCAGTAAGTGTAACTGGTCTTTTTCTCAAATCGTCTTCCAGGACGGCACCCTGAGATAGAGGAGAAAGTAGCTCAGGCCTACCTTAGGGCGGGACAATTGCTTGCAGGACCTTCCTGCCAAATGCCAGAACATGAAGGGACAGTAACTCCACCCTGTAATGCCTCAGGAAGGTGTTCTGGCTTTTCCATGTAGCGGCTCTACATATTTGCACCACCGAAGCTCCGGCCCTTTCCACCCAAGAGGTTGCCAGAGATCGCGTAGAATGAGCTTTCAGGTCCCTAGGAACTGCCTTACCGGACTGCTCATAGGCTAAAGCAATGACTTGCTTAATCCATCTAGCTATGGATGCTTTGGAGGCTTGTAGGCCCTTCTTTTGGCCAGAAAAATTAACTAAAAGATGGCAGGACCTTCGAAACTCCTTAACTTTCTCTAAGTAGGATAATAAACGTCTGACATCCAGACAGTGAAAAGAAACTTCCCTCTCATTTTGGGGATTATTACAAAAGGAAGGTAGCACTACTTTTTGAGTCCTATGGAACTTGGATGCTACCTTAGGGAGGTACAGGGGGTCCTGCCTAAGTATAACCCTATCCTCAAGCAAACAGAAATCTGGTTCCTTGATTGAAAAAGCCTGAATATCGCCTACTCTCCTGGCTGATGTAATAGCAAGCAGAAAGGCCAACTTAAAGGTGAGGATCATGAGGGGGGGATCTGGTCTATTGGTTCAAAAGGGGTCCTTGTTAACCCTAACACCAAGGTAAGGTCCCATGGTGGAAACCTAGACAGGGGACAACCTCTCTCTGACCAATAGGAACCTCTTGATCAGGGGGTCTAGTGCCAAGCGTCTCGCCAAAAAAACAGGACAAGGCTGCGACCTATGCCTTAAGTGTCTTGGTTGTCAATCACTGCTCCGCTCCATCCTGGAGAAACTCCAGAATGGCTGGGATCTCTTGTTGTGAAGTCCCTCTTGCCTGACCCCAGCGCGAAAAAATCCTCCAGGTCTTAGCGTAAATACGCCTTGTGACCGGCTTTCTACTGAGGAGAGTATCCACTACTCTGTCTGACAGGCCCTTCTCCCGCAGGTTCTGCCTTTCAAGAGCCAGGCCGTCAGCCTGAAGAAGTTGGGGTCTGGATGGCAAACTGGACCCTGAAGGAGGAGGTCGCGATGAAGAGGAAGGTGTAGAGGCAGGGCTATGGATCAACCCTGCAGGGTTGGAAACCAAACTCTCTTGGGCCACCAAGGGGCTATCAGAATCAGGGCACCTTCCAAGAGAAACAGCTTTTGAAGAACCCTCGGAATTAGCCCCGGGGGGGAGGCATAGGCCAACCGGGAGTCCCAAACCTGGGCCAAGGAGTCTATCCCCTCCAAGCCCCCCTCTCGGGCAAGGTAAAATAATCTCTTTACCCTTCTGTTCTTTCTGCGGGAGCACAGTTCTATCTCTGGATTGCCGAACTGCTGACATACCAGGGAGAATACCTCTCGATTCAACGCCCATTCTTCCTGAAGAATTGGCTGACTGAGATAGTCTGCCTCTACATTCAGGGCTCCCTTTATGTGGACTGCGGAAATGGCGATAATCCGATGCCCCGCCCAAACCACGATCTCTAAAGATAGGGCCAGTAGAGTTGGAGACCTGGTGCCCCCCTGATTCACAAATGCCTCTGCCATGGCATTGTCTGATAGGGCCTGAACTTCCCGGTCCTTGACCCTCCCTTCAAACGTTTTTAATGTCTCCCCGATGGCCAAAAGTCCTCGAAAGTTGGAGGAGGCCTTTCTGACTCACGTCCCAGGATCCCTGGGTTGTTGGATCCTCCAGGTGGGCCCGCCACCCCAAGGAACTTACGTCTGTTATCCTAAGCGGCTGAAGCTGACTCCAAAGGAGACCCCCCTGAAGCTTCTGAGGGACAAGCCACCAGCGAAGAGAGTCTTTTACCTCGACCGGAATGGCTACTTCTACAGAACTTCTTTTCCTGTCCCAAGAGGAAAGGAGGAAGTGCTGGAGGGCCCTGGAGTGCAGCTGTTCAAGGAACTGCTGGGATAGCTGCCGGCATCAGGCCCAGCACCCCCATAATCCCCAATTTTTCCTTGCTGATGGATCCATCCCAGGGATTCTAAGGTCACCACTACCCTGGTTAGATCCAAAATCAGCTGATCCCGATTGTAAATTAGAATGTTGTCTAAGGGAATCAGCGCTACTTGCAGGAAGACCACCACTTCTGCCAGGACCTTTGTAAAAGACCCTTGGACTGGATGCCAGCCCGAAGGGGAGGGATGCAAATTGCCAATGCTGGACTCCCTCTGGAGAGGCAATTGCGAATCTCAGGAAGACCTGATGGTCCTGAAATATAGGGACGTGAAAGTAGGCATCCTTTAAATCCAAGGTTACCATGAACACGTCCTTGAGGAAGTGTCTCCTGAGAGACTAAACACTCTCCATGCGGAACTTCTTGAACCACAGGAAGACATTTAGTTGCCTTGGATTTATGATAAGACCATACCTTCCTGAGGGCATTGGTACCACAAATATGTGGGAGTAGAACCAGACCCTGCTGGCCCTCTGGAACTGGCACTGGCTCCTGACTGGCCAGTTCTTCTATGTTCTGTAGGATTCCTGGAAAGATGGGTCAAGAGAAATTTGGTGGGAGGGGAAAGAAATTCGAATCTGTAACCCTCTTATGATCTGTAGAATATGGGGGCTCTGAGTGACCCTTTTCCACTGAGGGACAAAGTGGGAAAGTCTTCCCCCCCCACTGGAATGTAGTTTGGGGGTCTTGTTGCCTGACATATCTGGAAAAGATAACACCTGATTTTGGCCTGTCCTTCCCAGGCCCCCCCAACATCTATTAGGGAAGACCTTTTTCTCCGAGAAGTGGTTCTTTGCCTGAGGGGGCCACGAAAAAACCTCTTCCTATCTCTCCTCGGTTTAGAAGGGAATTTCTTCCCCTTTTCAGTCGACCTGGCAAGTGCTCAATCTAGGCCAGTACCAAAAAGGAGGGAACCCTCAAAAGGGAGGGCCACAGACGGGTCTTAGATGAGCTATCCCCATGCCAAGTTTTAATTCAGAGGGCTCGCCTAGCTGAGTTTAGTAAGGCACCGGACTTGTCAGTTGTGCGCACCGTCTCCACCGCTGCCTATGATCTCCAATGAATCTAAGACTTTAGACATAGAGGTCTAGGAGATGTGGTCTATCAGCTTAGAGATCCATGTCTGCATTTCTCATCCTCCTCCTGAATCAGGATACTTTGGGTTGTCTGCCTGCTGTCTAGAGGAAGCGGAGCCCTCCTAGGAGGAGAGGTGCGCTGTCGTGAGCCTCTGAATCTCTAGGCCAGGGATATGCAATTAGCAGACCTCCAGCTGTTGCAGAACTACAAGTCCCATGAGGCATAGCAAGACTGACAGCCACAAGCATGACACCCAGAGGCAAGATGGGACCTGTAGTTTTGCAACAGCTGGAGGTCTGCTAATTGCATATACCTGCTCTAGACTTAAGGGAGGACTGAAAGGCTTTCAGAGTGGACAGCATCTCAGTTTGTACTGTGAGAAACTTTCATAATCTGGGATGTTTTCTTCCCTGTCAGCTTCTGTATACATTTAAAGCAGAAGGGTTTAGTATGATCTGTGGGGGGGGGGGGGTAATCATTACAGTTCCCACAACGCTTAGAGCAGGTAGAAGATTTCATGGGACGGCTGGCAACCCAAGGG
>NW_027507903.1:87084225-87390407 GCF_037356315.1 Lithobates pipiens | reverse complement strand
TCCAGTATTGCAAGACTTGGACACAGCCGACAATGCCATGTTACAGCAGAACTTGGGGGGGGGGGTCCTCCCTGGCAGAAGACATGATGCATTTTTGAATTAGAAAGCAGACTTCCTAAAAATTCTAAAACTAAAGTTCAGTGTTTTGTATGTGGGTACTAATGAGGGATTTTGAAAATCCTGGAGCTCTGCTTTAATGCAGCAGCGTCAGGCAACTCACTAAGTTTTAAACAGATGCATTCCCCCCCCCCCCCCCCTGCCAACCAGCTGCTGTTACACCTACAGTAATTTTGCAGGATCCTTCTGCAGTATGTGTCAGCACCTTTAGGCCGGGTTCACACCGCTGCGATGCGGGAACGCCGCGAATCCGCGGCGTTTTCCCGCATCGCATTACTCCCGCCCGGCAGTTCACACTACCCTATGCGGACGGCTGGGAGTGTCAATGATATGTTAATGACACCCCCAGATCCGTCCGCATATCGCAGTGCGATCTGCCGACTCGCACAGGAATCGGATCGCATGGTGTGAACCCCATGCGATCCGATTCTGTTGCGGACCAAAAAAAGGGTCCCGTGCGAGTTTGCTGCGGGAGCGATGCGAATTCAGCCATACTATCTGTATGGCTGTACTCGCATCGCTACGGAGATCGGATGTGATTTGTGGTGCGAATCACATCCGGATCTCCCCCAGCAGCAGTGTGAACCCAGCCTTAAGGTCGATAGCAGGGGCATGCGTCAGCTGCACAGCAAGGAGCCCCAGTGCATGTGGCCACCTGCAATCATAGGCACGAGAGCCAGAACAGGTATGTGTGTAAAGACCATTCTGATGGGAGGAGAGAGATCTGCTGCTCCTATTGATTAGGAAACAGCACTCCTCCAGTCAATCCCCTTCTATCCCCTAGAAAAACCCCTTACTGTTAACCTTTTCCCTGCCAGTGACATTTATACAGTAATCAGCACATTATTATAGCACCGATTGCTGTCAGTGGTTTTTTAGATGCTATAACTTTGTGCAAAGCAATCTATATATTCATATTTTTTGGGAAACATTACAATATCAGCCTAAGCTAATGAAGAAATTTTATGAATATTATAGCAAAAATAGTTTTAAAGTTGTCACTTTTTTTTTAGTGCAAAATAAAACTGCAGAGGTGATCAAATACCAAAAGAAAGCTATATTTGAGGGAAAAGTCAGTTTGGGTACAGTGTCACAACTGCAGCACTGTCACCTGCGCAAAATAAAAAGGGTTGTAAAAGGCAAGTTCTCACCTAAATGCATACTATGCATTTCCCACAAGGTAAGCCCCTGGGAGAGCGCTTCTCACAGGGGGTTATGGAATGCAGGGAGGAGCAGAGAGCCACCAAGGGACCCCAGAAGAGGATGTTTGGGGCCACTGTGCAAGACGAGCTGCACAGTGGAGGCAAGTAGGACTTAAACAAAGGCACCTTTAGTGTCACTTTAATCACTTCCCGACTGGCGCATGCTGATGTACATTGGCAGAGTGGCATGGACAGGCAACATCCCTTTAAATTTGTCACCATGCCAGTGCATGTGTGCCATTGGCACCTCCAGGAGTCGGATCACGGGTCCTGGACCATCGCCACGGTGATACCTGCAATCGTCTCAAGGGGAGATGTCAACATACAAGCATCTCCCTGTTCTGCGTAGTGACAGTGTCACTAATCTCTGCTCTGTGTGATCAGAACAAACATGGGGGGGGGGGAAAGTGTTATAAAGATGCTATAAAACTATCCCATTTTGTAAACACTTGGGCAAACCAAAATTTTTATGTATTTTACTAAAAAAAAAAAAAAAAAAAGTTTATATTTTTTGGGGGGGGATATTATAGCAATATGTAAATGTTTTCAAAATTGTTGCTCTGGTTTTAATTTTTTTTGCACTATAAACAACCACAGGGGTGATCAAATACCAAAAGAAAGCAATTGGGAGCCATGTCACAATTGTCAGTTAAAAACAACGCAGTGTGCTGTCAGGAAGGGAGGTAAAATCTGGGGCTGAAGCGTTTAAGAGGGAAAAGCTTACAGTCTAAGTGGCTAAAAAGCAGCCACCATGCATTTATAGAGGCAATGCCAGCAATTTGATTCTGTTTCTTACCCAGCTGCCAACTCCAAGGACCTTTTGTGCCAAGCAAAGTGCAGCTGCAGCAATCTCAGAAGGGTGAAAATGAACCATTTCATAGTCAACAAGGGTAAGCTCCATTAGATACTTTGCTAGTGTGTGCTGCTCTGCATCAGCCTGCATATATAATAAAAAAAAAAAAAAATAAATAAAAAAAAAAAGTGTATTAGAAGCAATTCCAGCTAACTTTTGAAAGCTACAAGACACCAAATCTAACAAGTTGGGGGGCATGACATCTTGCAGACAAACTACACGAATCATTTAATTTATTGCACATTTACATCGTTAAAAATTTGCCCAGCTTTGTCTGGTAAAATGCCACAACAGATGACTGCACTGGATGCAGTAAAACTGACAGGAAAGTTGTGATTATATCATCTATGAACACATTGTAAAAGGATTCAGAATTACAATGCCACCTACATCTGCAAAATATGTAAAGCTACGTCACAAGTCAAGTGTCCAATGCCTGAATGTCACATTCTAGAATAGCATCAACTGCCTAGTTGGGTCTGGCCTCCAAAGTCAATGCCAAGAAGCACTGCTCTGGATAGCAGATGGACCAAATCAGTGATTTCAAGTGCTTGTAAAGTCAGAGAAAGCCTTGTAACTTTACAGGAAGATAAGTGCGGCATCTTTAACTGCCCCAGTGTGAATAGACACCACAATGAATGGGAAGCAGTTTTCAGGTGCTTTGCAGAGGCTATTCCTAGTGCTAAAGCACCTGAAAAACCACCCTAGTGTGAGAGGGGTTTTATATCTTCCTGAAGAAGGTGATTACAGGATTTCTCAGCTATAATGGTGAAGAGCTAGATAAACCAACAAGCAGGGAGAGACGAGACTGCAGGACTACAGAGGGACGCAATGACCACAGTAGTAATCAGCAGCCCCGATTACTGTGGTCGGCACAATAAGTGGGACACAAACACCCCCCCCCCCCCCCCCCACACACACACACACCCTGAAGCAGCTAGTCTAGTGATGGGGACAAGCAGCTCCAGCCACTGTCTCAGGTCCTCATTGACTGGATTAATAGGAGCATTGGCTCCCACTGCTGTCAAAGCCAGCGACAACTCCTGCTGTCAATGGATGCTGCAGCAGGACCCCAGAAGAGGATTGCCCAGTCCCCCCCCCCCCCCCCCCCAACTCTTGCACAGAGGAGGAAGATACAATATATATGTTTGTCATTTAAAATGAATAAACCTTTAACCTTCTAAAAAGACCAACTGCAGTCAAGGCAGGAAGATTTTACTGTAAATGCAGTACTGAAGAGGGCCAAATTTGAGAAATCCATTGTCACAACAGTGGTACTGGATCAATAAAGCCCCTTATTTTGCAAGTGTTGTCCATCTATCCTGACATTTTATTTACAATGCCCAAGGAAGATATCCCAGGGTAGACTACTACCTGAAACTCCTTAGCACTCTAGCTCAGAAGGCAGGCTCTATAAAACATGCAACACAGCAGTGCCTACATGTCAGAAAATTGAGGGGGCCCCCCCTCATACATTGAGCATTAATTCAGTGTTTGGTCTTCTACCCAAGTTCAGCCTTCTCATCTGTCCAAGTGAAGTAAAAAAGTATTTTTAAGTACTCAAAAGCACCATTACTATAATTCTGGGAAATCATTCACATCTGGATAGGCCATTCTAGGTTACATTCCTAAGACATCTACTGGGCTTTTTTGCAAACTTACACTGCATGCCTTTGATGCGCGTCGAAGGAAGTGAAGGGGAAGTGGTCGTCCCAAGTCAAAGTTGAGCTCACGAAGGATAATCATCTCCATCTCTCTAATCTGGGTTGTTGTGTAGGCATTGTCTGTGATATAAGCAAAGTCTGCAACTTCTGGACTATACATCTCTTCATATTTTGAAGCCACCAAGAGTGAAGTCACACCAACCAGCTGAAGTTTGCCACGTGAAATAGGCTGAACCTGGGGGAGGGGGGGGGGGGGGGGCGGGAGAGATAGGTAGAGGAAAAAAATTAATTCTATATAATTGAAGGCGGCTTGTACTGTGTATGGAGGCTGCCATGACAGACCTGGAAGCACCAGTAATCTCTGGCTTCAGTACTTGGGGCAACCAAATTAAAAAAGTAGACAATTTACTGAATGCTTTGAGCAACAAATATTGAAGACAATTTAGCGATGTCAGCCTGCATATTCCTTGCTGGTTAAGCCACAGCCCCATCTCCCCCCCCCCCCCCCCAATTCAAGGTAGCTAGCAACTTACTTGAAGAAACCGATCCATGATAGCAATGCCCATGTATAGAGTTTCCTGAAGAAACTGGAACCTGGAGTTAACCTGGATCAGCCAGTCAACCAGGATTGCTCTCATGCGTTCATTGACCTCCATTCCTTCCAGATATCTTTGTTTTATGGACTGCTTGATCTGTGGTGAATAGAGAGTGATCTTTTACACTGCTGCAAGAGAATGATGCAAGCCACCACCCTCACCTCATCCCCAGCTGGCCAGGCAAAGCTGTTACAGCAAGCACAGTCTCAAAATGAATATATTTAATTTTTTTACATTTGTAGCCGTCCTAGACCAAAATCTAAAATTAAAATCTTGAACGGGCCATAAAACCAGTTGACATGTGCCCTTGTCAAATTTTAACTTCAAGCTAAAAAAATTGACGATGAACTTCTGGTTAATGTATTTTCACAGCTGCCTGAATACAAAAGCCAACTGCATTTGAGAGTTCAGTCAACAACTCCAGTTTCAAAACCATGTGCAGAACCCTGTCCTATAACTGCACAGTGTGGTTGTACAACACTAAACAAATGAAATCATTTCACACAAAGCTTTGGTGGCATTAGATGACTACCGGATTTTTTTTTTTTTTTTTTTAACTATAGAAAGAAACAAAAAAGATAAATATAAAAAACTGGAGTTAGTACTTACCGGTAACTCCTTTTCCGGTGGTCTTCCAGGACAGCCCTTGAGAGATGGAGCTCCTCCCATCGACACAGGAAACACATTGCCACAGTTCAAAAGGCGGTCCCTCAGGTCCCTGGTCAGTCATTCACCAAGAACCGAAGGATGGAACTGAAAAACATATAAACCATAACAGGTAATAACATTAGTACATCACTACAATCAAATAAAGGGTGGGATCGTGCTGTCCTGGAAGACCACCGGAAAAGGAGTTACCGGTAAGTACTAACTCCAGTTTTCCCAAGTGTTCTTCCAGGACAGCCCTTGAGAGGATCCCCAAGTACTTACCAGATTAGGGGGGGACCACGGCCTGGAGGACTTTCCTCCCAAAGGCCTGATCCTGACTAGACATTAAGTCCAGTCGGTAATGCCTTGTAAAGGTGGAAAAGCTTGACCATGTGGCTGCTTTACATACCTGCTCCGGGGTGGCACCAGCTCTTTCTGCCCAGGATGCAGACAACGCTCTTGTTGAGTGAGCTTTAACACCCTCAGGAGGATCTCTATTCAAGGCCTTATACCCCTCTGCTATAGCTAGCCTAATCCATCTAGCTATGGTTACTTTTGAAGCTTTCTGTCCCCTACGCTGTCCGGAAAAAAGGACAAAAAGGGAGTCTGAGATTCTGAATGGATTTGTTATTTTAAGATATTCTAGAATACACCTCCTCACATCCAATAAATGAAAACGTTCCTCTTTCTCATTTGCTGCATTTTGACAAAATGAAGGGAGGACAATATCTTGGGACCTATGGAAGCTAGATGCTACCTTTGGTAAGAACCCAGGGTCTGTCTTTAGAATGACTCTGTCTTCTAGGATCTGTAGGAATGGTTCCCTGATGGAAAGTGCTTGGATTTCACTGACCCTACGGGCTGAAGTGATTGCCACCAGGAGAACTGTCTTAAAGGTAATAAGCCTTAGGGAGGCCTCTGAGATAGGCTCAAAGGGTGACCCCAAGAAAGCTTTTAGCACAACTGCTAAATCCCAGGATGGGACTTTTGTGATTCTGACTGGCTTGCGTCTAGCGACTGCCTTACAGAATCTAGCGACAAAAGGATTTTCCTGTAAGCGTTCATCTAGGTATACACTTAAGGCAGCTATCTGTACTTTAATAGTACTTAGGGTTAAACCCTTGTTTACACCTTCCTGTAAAAACTGTAGAATATTAGCCGTATTTATGTCCCGGCCATTCAGCCAGCTATTGAATTTTTTCCAGACTTTTTTGTAAATAGCTCTCGTGACTGGTTTGCGACTCTGTAGTAAGGTCGCAATTACCTCGTCTGACAGGCCCTTACTCCTTAAGATTTCCTCCTCAGTAACCACGCTGACAGCTTCAGTGTGGCGACCTGCGGATGGTAAAGAGGTCCCTGCGACAGGAGGTCCTGTCTGTAGGGAAGTCTTAGAGGCGGACAGTCTGTCAATTGTAGCAACGTTGTGAACCACGGTCTCCTGGGCCAAAAAGGTGCTACTAGAATCAAACAGGTTTTTTCCTTGAGGAATCTTGCTAGGACCCTCGGAATGAGATGAAGAGGGGGAAATGCATACGCCAGACTGAAAGTCCATGGAGTTTGCAAGGCATCTACCGCCAGGGGTTGATCTCCTGGGTTTAGCGAGAAAAAATTGGGAACCTTTGCATTTTTCTTGCTCGCAAAAAGGTCTACCTCTGGTTCTCCCCAGTGAGCTGTTATGAGATTGAATGCCTCTGGGTGTAAGGACCATTCTTGGTTCGAAATCCTCTGTCGACTCAAGAAGTCCGCCTTGTTGTTCAGCTCCCCTTTCAGGTGAACTGCAGAAATGGATTCCAGATTGGCTTCTGCCCACTGGAGAATGCGTCTGGCTACCAACATCAAACGAGGACTTCTGGTTCCTCCTTGTTTGTTTATGTATGCTACAGCCGTCGTATTGTCTGAACGGACTTGTAGATGGTGACCCTGTATTGCGGGGTGGAAAGCTAGAACAGCTCTCAGGATTGCTGTTAGTTCTTTCCAATTGGAAGAGAAACATTTCTCCTCCGGGGTCCACTTGTCCTGGACCCAGCTTGAACCTAGGTGGGCTCCCCAGCCCCAACTGCTCGCATCCGTTGTTAGTGTTGAAGTGATAGGAAGGACCCAATGAACCCCTTTGTTTAGGTTCTCCCTGTCCTTCCACCACCAGAGGGAGCGTTTTACCCTTGAGGGGATCGATACCTCCTCCTCCAGATCTCTGCCTTTTAATTGTTCTAACAGAAAACCCTGAAGTTCTCTTTGATGGAACCTGGCCCATTGTACGGCTGGAATGGCTGCCGTCATAAGACCTAAGACCGACATTACTTCCCTCACCGTACACTTGGGGCTGCATTGAAGAAAAGATATTCTCTGCCACAGATTCAAAATCTTTTCTTCCGGCAGTATAATTTTCTGATCTACAGACTTGATCCAGTACCCCAGATACAGGATCTCCTGTGTTGGGGTTGTCTTGGATTTCTCCTGACTGACAATCCACCCTAATCGACTCAGACCGAGTTGAGTCAATTCTAGGTCCTGAGAAAGACGACTCTCTGAGTGGGCTGTTAGGAGCAGATCGTCTAGGTAGGGGATAATTGAGACTGATTGAAGCCTCAGAGGAACTAAAGCCTCTCCGAGAACCTTGGTAAAGATTCTCGGAGAGGATGATAGACCGAAGGGAAGTGCTCTGCACTGAAAGTGGTAAACCTTTGTGTCTATCTGCACTGCCATCCGAAGGAATTTCTGGCATTCCTCCCTTATTGGAATGTGCAGATAAGCATCCCTTAGGTCCAGGGTTGCCATAAATGTCTCTTTCTGCAGGAGATTCTTTATGGAATAAATGGACTCCATCCGAAATCTCTTGTAACGGATGGAGCGATTCAGTGGACGGAGGTTCATAATTAGTCTGAATCTCCCTGACGGTTTTCTTACCACAAAGATGTGCGAGTAAAAACCGTCCCCTTGTTCCTGAATAGGGACTGGTGTCAATACTTCTTGATCTACCATTTCCCCTATTAGTAAAGGTAAGGCCCTGGCCTTTTCTGAGTGACTTGGAAGCTTTGTCACCAGAAACTTGGAAGGAGGGTTGCTGTGAAATTCCAGCGCATGACCCCTTTTTATTATGTTTAAGACAAACTCGTTCGAGGTTGTCTCTTCCCATTGAGGAAGAAATTTGCTTAATCTTCCTCCCACAGGAACCCTGACGTCACTGGGGTTTGGGATCCTGATTGGGGCGGCTAAACAGTATGCCCCCTTTTCCTTTCCCTTTATGTCCCGACCAATGTTTTTTGGGGGTTGAACTCTTCTCTGATTTAGAGGGTTCCTTAAAGGGACGAAAAATTTTTCTTTGAAAATTTTTCTTTGAAAATTTTTCTTTTTTGCAGGAAAGGTTTTCTTTTTGTCCGCCGTCCTTTCTAAGGCGGAGTCTAATTCAGGCCCGAAGACTAAGTCTCCTGTAAAAGGGACGCTGCACAGGCGGGTTTTAGACGCCGTGTCTCCCCCCCAGGTTTTCATCCATACTGACCTCCTTGCTGCCACTGAAAGTGCTGCAGATTTAGCCGTAAATTTAACGGAGTCCGTGGAGGCGTCAGAGATGAAACTGGTGGCCTTAAAAAGCATAGGGAAAGATTTCAAAAGCTCCCCCCTAGGAGTGCCTGCCTTTAAGTGTTCTTGTAGTTGCGATAACCAGAACTCCAGGTTTCTAGCTACACAGGAAGTGGCTAGAGCTGGTTTTAAGCCTGCCATAGAGGCATCCCAGGCCCTCTTTAAGACAATGTCTGTTCTCCTGTCCATGGGATCTTTCAGGTGGCCCATATCCTCAAAGGCCAGATCAGCCTGCTTTGAGATTTTGGACAGAGGGGCGTCTAGTTTTGGATTTTTATTCCAGACCGCCTCTGGGCTCTCATCAAAAGGGAACCTTCTCTTAAGGGATTTAGGAAAGAAAACCTTCTTGTCTGGTTCAGACCACTCCTTAAGGACAAGGTCAGAAAGCACCTTATGTATAGGAAAAACCCTTGCTTTCTTTTTCCCCAGAGCCTCATACATTTGATCATGTCTGGATAACTGAGTTTCTTCCTCCTCAATTTCCAGCGTATCATAGATAGCCCCCATTAGCTCATCTACTTCCTCGAGAGATAATCTATATTTTGAGGCTTTAGATGCTGCTTGATCCTCTTCCTGACCCGAGTCAGTGTCAGAGGATTCGGGGCTAATCAACGTGGGGCTAGGCTCCCTGACCATACGGGGCTCCCCTGAGCTGGGTGTTGTAAGGCATGGTGAGGATGAGATTATAGTTGTTTTACTCGTGGAGGCAGCTGCAGCTGATCCCACGTCAGTGATTAACTCCCGGAGGGACTTAAAGGTCGACGCCATTTCCTCTTTAAAGGAGCCCAAAAACTTTGCTAAAGGGGAATCTGCCTCAGATTTAAGCAAGCTTGCAATGCATTGCTTGCATAGGGCTTTGTTAGAGCCAGAGGACAACCTATTCCCACAATTAGGACACTTTTTGCGGCCTGTCTTGTCTTCCCTTGGCATCTCTTTAGCCTGAAAATAAGAAGACAAAGGATTTCTTAGCGTCAGAACCATGTCCCTCTTAGAATCACCACTAACAAACAACCTCACTGTGAGTAAACCGCCACCGTGGGGTACTACAGGGCCCAGCCTACAAACACCACCACTCCACCAGAGTAATAGCATGCCCAGCAGCCTACCTGGGTTTGGCTGGTGCCTGTCTCCGCCGGAGTATCCTGGGGAATAGCCTCCATGGTCCCCCTCTGACGCTCCGAATCCCGCCGCTAATCCGGTATAGCTGGACGCTGGTCGGGCTTTACAGGCACAGCGCTGGCTCTCCCTCTCCTCCTTGTACCCTTAGAGACCCGGAACCGGAAGTCTCGGCACGCAGTGATGACGCGGTTCCGCCGGAAGTGAACGCTCGGCGTCTCCGACCCCCTGCAACGAGGAGGGAAGATGGAAGGTTCCACTCACCACTCCTGGGGGAAACCGGCGTCATTCTGCCCCTGGCCACCTCGGCACTGGAAGGAGGAGGGTAACGGGTCTGCTCCGGTTCAGCTGGACGGTACCCGAGCCAAAGAAAAAAAGGTATGGACCCAAACTGCAGCCATAAACCAGGACCCGGTCCCTTAGGCTTGCAGGTTCACAGGCAGCCCCTGAGAGGGGCCTCCAGGTTCCTGGCAACATGTTCCTCCGACGGAGGAAACACAAATGACTGACCAGGGACCTGAGGGACCGCCTTTTGAACTGTGGCAATGTGTTTCCTGTGTCGATGGGAGGAGCTCCATCTCTCAAGGGCTGTCCTGGAAGAACACTTGGGAAAATGAAATTTTTAGGCCAAATTGTATTCTGCTGTATGTCCAAGAAATTTTTCAACAAGTATATTGTTTGGGCAAGAGTTACAGCATCTACAAACTATAGCTTATATACACATAAATTTTACAGTCATGACATTACTGTAATAGCAAGACAATCTGGTGCTAGCTGGGAGGTGCAACAAAAGCAATAGTGACATTAGTGCCAATACTGCACACCTCTACTAATGACACTGGTTGGGAAGGGGTTAACTATGCTCACTGTAACGCGTTCCGCTTTTAACTGTTTGTTTCTCCCCATTATGCAGGAACAGTTAGGTCACTGTTCACACAATTCTGCGTATACTCAGATTGTCCACAGCTGATAAACGTGTGCCGAGCCCAATCACTGTATGGGCCAGAGGGGGTGTACCCCTTAAAGTGGGAAGGCCACAGCACCTTGTCTACAGCTGGAAAATTTTAAGAATTATAGCCAAAGTTCATTTGGCTGTACTAAATCATCACAGGAGTGCAGTTGTTTCTGCACTCCTGTAACCCATTTTGGCAGACATCAGGCTGAAGTCCGCTAGTCCAGGCTGAGGAAAGATTGTGACCATATGGACAGGATCTGCCCACATGCCTGGACTGGCACCCAGCAAGCCAGTTGCTTCTGCCCCTCCACAGTGAGCACTGGAGGGGCAGAGACCATAGTGGCAAATAATGAGGGAGGATGCGAGACCTTAGTGGACTCACGAATGCTCAAGAATATAATAGTAAGCTTTAATTAGAAAATTCATGCAAACATCTTAAACTTTAAGACTCCACAGGTGAATCGCCCATCGAAACCCGTGGGGTCCTTTCTAAGACAATACCAAATATACACAGGTGAAATATCTGGCTGTAGGAAAAAAAAAAAAAAAAATAAAAGATTCACCTGTGGAGTCTTTTTACTATGCAAGATGTTTGCATACATTTTCTAATAAAATTACAATTTTCTCATTTATTATATTCTTGAGCTTTCTTGTCCCGATGTGAGCATTCACAAATCCACTATAGTCTCGCATCCTCCCTCATTGCTTGCTTCTATAATACGTTTGTGCTCCTGGGAAGGAAACCCTTCATATTGACGGAATTCTCCAATTTGAATTAGATTTGAGTAATTCAAGTGCTTTCCTTTATTTATTGCAGAGACCATAGTGCATGACAGTCATCTTTCTGCTCAGGGAGCCCTGAGCACCAAGCGATCAGCAGAGTTTGATTGCTTGGTTCTCAGACTTAGAGCCTGTGGGGACGGATGCAGTATCCACCTAGGCAAATATAAAATTCTTAAACACCCACACTTTCAAGTTTACTTGTCAAGTCATGTGGTGCCAACCATGGCTCAAGTTCCATCTGACTCCACACTAAGAGGCCCAAAAAAAAAAAAAAAAAAAAAAAAAAAAAACTCATGTATGGCTAGCATAAGATGTTAAATCTCTTGCACTACATATAGTAGGCCACTCCAATCACCTGTATGCATTTCCTACATACAAGGCGTGCCCCAACTACCTTAATGCAAAGGATTAATTTCATTAGAAATATTTTTACCTCCAGCTCTCTCAAGTAGTTGTAGATATCCACAACATACTCGCTGCAGAGCTGTGGATTACCACCATCTTCAGCATCAATGTCCTCCACATTGTTTAGGACCTCTGAGAAAGCTTGACATAGTTCCTCTTCTTCCTTCATTGACACATCCATAGGAACTGGAGATGTTTCCTTTATAAAAAAAAAAAGGAGCACAAGTTAGTACACAAGATTACAATGACAACCTATTAGATTTAAAAGGCAAGGACTCAAGGCATGACAAAGTCAAGTTGCATGGAACTCCATTACTGGCAGCAATTGTGTGAGGAACTTTAGTCCAACTTACTTTTACTTGTGCGGGGGCCTCAATCACTGTCACAGGTACAGCCTTTGGCTTCACACTCACATTTGATACTTTGGTAGTAACAGGCTTTGTAGTCTTTGATGTAGCATTTGCATTCTGTAAACAAGACACTAGTAATCAAGAGCAATTTACAAACATTTCATTTTAGGTCTGGATCCAATTTTGTGCATCGTGTACCTTGGCAGGCTGCTTTACACCTCGCACTGTCACCTTGTTACTAATTTCTCCTAGAGCAGCTCTTCTACTGTTCAGCTGGGCTTTTGATCTCATTGCCCCAACAGCATTGTCTACTTCACGTGGAATCTGGAAAAGTTTGTAAGTTACATCAACATCAGAGCTAAAGATATGAACACAAGTTACAGTACTGGCTGGGGAGAACAGAATAGAAAAGGATTTGTGTGTCCTTGCAGATTACACCGTGTAATAGCATGCAATAGCAAGCCAGGCTAGCATTAATCAACCATTAATGCAAGAAAACTAATGTTACCACTTTTCAAAACTCAGGACTTCTCAGCGACAAACTGGACTGCATGCTCCAGATGTGGCCAAAACCAAAGCTAAGGAGGCTGAAGGACATTCAATATAAAATAAAGTCCCCTTTAGACAGAGCAGAATCCCACCAAGAGTGGATCTGCCGGCTCAGATCTCACCGCTGACCCCTGCTGAGCAGGTGGACAACAAAGTCCCTGTCTGCTCTATAAGAGTGGACACAGCCTGCTGTTCTCTGGGGTGCTCAGAAAAAACAAACTATCATCTAACCTGCCAGACAGGGAATGGATCCAGGTGCATCTTTTTTAGCACCACTCCATAGAGAATAATGGGTGAAAAAAAAGATAGGTGGAAGTCATCAACTGATGTGAAAGGAGCCCAACACTACAAACTTATTCTCCCTGGCAAGGCACAAAAGGGGATCTGATATGTTTAAGGCTTCATGCACACTGGAGCTCAAACTGCAGTTTATTGGAGTTTGGGCGTTTTTTTTGTCAGATCTCTGCTCTCCTCTATGGGGGGGGGGGGGGGGGGGAGGAGAAATCGGATGAGCACAGCCCATCTGTCCGTGTTCATCCGATCTGCAGACGGATAGAAAATAGGATTTTCCTCTGTCTGCAGAATCAGACAATATCGGAGGTGGATGATATCAGGTGTCTGCAAATGTTTATCCGCAGACACCCGCTATCCCATAGGAATGCATGCATGTCCATATTTCATCCGCAAACAGATGGATGAAATACAGACATAATGTCCACATGTGTGAAAAGGTCCTAAAGTGGAACTTCTGCTCATCAGAACCATCCCCCCTTCCGGTGTCAGTTGGCCCCTTTCATGGGGGAGGGGGCTGCAGATACCTGTCTGAGACAGGTATTTGCACCCACTTCCGGGCATAGACTCCCATGGGAGGCTATGCCTCTTCCTGTCCCGGCACACTGTCTGCTGGGACACACACAGGACAGTACAGACCATTCCTATTGTGCTGCATGACTCACGCATGCGCAGTAGGGAACTGAAGCCACAACGCTTCACTTCCCGATTCCCTCACTTAGAACAGCGGTAGCAGCCACCAAGAAATCAATCAGTCTCAGCTGCCAACATCGCTGAACCCCAGGAAAGGTGAAGCTAGGCATTTATAGCTGCTGGCTTTTAATATTTTTTCCAGTGAAATCCCTCTTTAAGCCATTGTATGATCACTGGCTAAGCTTGGCAGCCCCTGATCAGCACCATTAAAGCGGGAGTCCACCGGGACTCCGCGGTTTTTTTTTTTTAAAGCCAGCAGCTACAAATACTGCAGCTGCTGACTTTTAAAATAGTGACACTTACCTGTCCAGCGCGCCCGCGATGTCGGCACCCGAAGCCGATCGCTAGGTCGTCTGTCGGGTCCTGCCGCCACCATCTTGGGTATGGGAATCAGGAAATGGAGCCTTTCGGCTTCATTTCCCGGTTCCCTACTGCGCATGCGCGAGCCGCGCGGCACAATCCGGACGGTCCCCGCTGCCTCTGGGAACTGTGGGTTTCCCAGCAGGCAGCGGGGCACTTGCGCAAAGGGGCGGGCAGTTGCAGAAAGGGGCATAATCTACGCCCCTTTCCGCAGACAGCCATCCCGGAAGTGGGTGCAGTTACCTGGATTATCCAGGTAACTGCACCCCCCTCCCCCCTGAAAGGTGCCGATTGTGGCGCCGGAGGGGGGGGGGGGATTCGGATGAGCGGAGGTCCATTTTAGGGTGGACCTCCGCTTTAAGGCAGGAAAGTGTGATGATTGGTCTCTGTACAGGAGCACTTACCTCCCCCTTGTCCTCACACTTACCTCCCCCTTGTCCTCACACTTACCTCCCCCTTCTCCAGGTTCCTGTGCTCAGGAATGGGTATCGCTCACATAGGTGGTGATCCCACCATACACAGACCTATAAGGCTCATACCCTGCAAACTCCAACAGCCTAGGCCGCACAGCGGTGACTAGATCTTCGATTAGGCCATAACTGCCTCTCCGATCACGGAGCACACCCCCCACACACTACTTACCGCTGCCCGGCGGGTAGCCATATTTCCTGGATAGAACCGGCTTGTGTATACTGCTACCCGACCAGAAACTCCGCTCTCCTCCGATCACTAGAAATCCGGCACCGTCTACTGAACCAACCCAACAAACAATTTAAATATCGCTCTCCGCCTGCCTATTGGTGCGCTCAGAAGCAAACGCTCGCTTCCAATTGGTTGAACGCACACGGCGACCGGGGTTGCGCAGCCGCAGAAAACGGTCGTCCTCAATTCTCTGTAGTCTTTAGGTCCTGTGTTAGGCGGGTGAAGCGAATGTTCTATTGCGGGTGTAGAGGTGTTTACACGCACGTTTTTAATGTATAGACTCGTTTAAAAGACTGCTACATACATCGCGAGAAGTCAATGAACAAGAGGCATCATGGGAAATGGAGTTAGCTTGTTATGGCACCGCCCCTATTTTCCTTCAGGAATCGGTCCAGCTGCGCGTCCGTAGCCGTAGTTGGACTACAATTCCCGGCATTCTCTGGTGCACAAGAACATTAGAGTACTGGCAGACCCCCATTTTGCCAAAGCCAGGCATGTGTGTTTTTAGGCTTGCTGTATTGGCCGCTTTGTTATCTAGCAATAAAGTTTGTGAAGATAGTTGTTCATGGTTCAGCAGTTGGGATGTTTCATCAGATTAGGCGACCCGTCAGAATTTGTTGCGGAAGTGACGTTCTGTCATCGCCATCTTGCTACACCCCGCACACCACCCCAGTAAGGATACACTGAGAAGGGGGCAAGAGGACATCTTGTTACACCCACCGAAGTTTTGCATTTATCACTTATTTTTAACAGTAAACTGAGCTTATATGGGGAAATACAGTATTTAGAAATCTGTTGAATTGTTTACATGTGGAATTATGAAATCAGAGGTGTTTTGTCAGATTAGCAGCCTGTGGTGTGGTGTTATCTTTGTAGCTCACCAGGATCTCCAAACGACAGGCCTCCAGCTGTTGGGGAACTACACATCCCATGAGTAGGGTCGCCACAAAGTTCGGGTTTTGAATCAAGTTGACTGAAACCCGGACACATTATTCAGACAAGAATGTGGCTTGGTACAGGGCCTGACAGGAGGGTGAGGGCATTAGGGTTGCCACCTTTTCTTCAAGCCAAACACGAACACGTTAGCAGCGCACAGCAATTTATTTTTATCAGTAATACATTAAATGTATTACCTCTGTACATTGCAAGGCAATTTGTATGTATTTATGTAGTATACACGATACATATATTTTGTTTCAAATCTTTCTTTATTATTTCTTTATAATTATAAAACATACAAAACATCCATCAACATACCTAACATCCATCAACTACTACATATTTCTCAAAAAAAAAAAAAAAAAAAAATATATATATATATATATATATATATATATATATAAATCAGCCCTCATCCCTCCCCCCTACCCCATCGCTCCTCACTTCCTCACTTACAAATATTCCTTAAGGATCCCTGAGGTGCAAAACTCCTCCCACTTTTTCCAATGCTTTGAAATCGGATTCTCCACATATCCTTCTTCTCTTATTTGCTTTTCCATATAGTGTGTTTCACTCATTTCACATTTCCACTCTATTATTAATGGAGCATTTTCCTTTTTCCATTTTCGCGCTATTACAACTTTTGCAGCTGTAGTCATACAGTGCAAAAACTCTATCTCTTTCTGTGTTAATGACTTAGGTGTGAGAGAGAATAGTACTATCATTATATCTATGTTTATCCTAGTACCTGTCACTCGCTGATATATTTCTGTTATCTTACCCCAAAAATCTCTTAACTTGTAACAGCTATACCATATGTGTTCTAAAGTACCCTTTTCTATTTTGCATCTCCACCAGGTTTCAGGGTTCCTTTTATTTATTCTATTCATTACTACTGGGCTTCTATACCATCTTATTGCAACTTTATAGTTTTTTTCTTGGTCCTTGATTGCTACCGATAGTTTATGTATTCTTCCATATATCCCTTCCCATTCCTTCTCTGTCAACACATTCCCTATTTCCTCCTCCCATTTTTTCACTGCTGCTATTTTTTTAATATCACCATAGGGGAGTAATAGATTGTATATCTTAGAAAGTTTTTTATTCGCTTTATCCTTATTTAATACTATTTGCTCCAATACAGTTAATTGTCTATTAATACTTATCATTAATGGATCTATATATGCTTTCAACTGAGAGTATTGCAGCCATTTATTATTATATTCATGTGCCATTTCCTGAAACGTTGGCATTCTCCCATCTATCAGGATTTGTATTATTCGCTCATGCTCCTCCATATTCCATTTAAGAAATGTTTTGCTTTTTAGTGCTGGTCTAAATTCGGGGTTGGCAAATAATGGGGTCATAGGGCCACTCATTGAGGAGAAATTTCCTTTTTTTATTATATCATCCCAAATTTTTAATGTTGTTTTTACAAAAATGGGTAACTCCTTTTCTTCTGGTCTTAAATTAGATTTTATCCATGGTTGATGTTTTATTCTAGCCCCTATTATATCTTCTTCTAACTTTACCCATTGTTTATTTTTTGCATTATGCTGCCAATCTATAATTCTCATTATTGACGCTGCTTGGAGGTATTTGGAGAAGTCAGGCATTGCCAGTCCTCCATTTTTTTTTGTTCTTATTAATACTTCTCTTCCTATTCTAGGAACCTTATGCGACCATATAAAACTTTCTGCAGCTTTTCTTAAATCCTTCATAATCTTTCCTGATGGTATAATAGGGACCGTTTGAAAAATATATAGCATAATTGGTAGTATCACCATCTTTAGAATATTTATTTTCCCTAACCAGGAATAAGTGATTTTATCATATTTTCCTAAAAGTTTTTTTACCTTATAAATTGCTTTATTATAGTTCATGTCCTGTAGAAGTTTTAAGTCACTTGGAATATATATTCCAAGATACTTAATCGCGTCTTGTTTCCATTTAAATGGGAAATCATTTAGTATTATCTTTTGCATTCCTTCCAATGAGATGTTCATTACTTCAGATTTATCATAATTAACTTTAAAGTTGCTCAATTGCCCAAATCTTTCCAGTTCTTTTATTACATTTGGTATTGTAATTATAGGGTTAGTTATATATAATAAAAGATCATCTGCATATGCAGCCGTCTTATATTCTTTACCTTTAACCTCTATCCCTTTGATATCCGTATTTCCCCTTATAGCTTCCATAAGATGTTCCATTATCATAGCGTACAGAAGTGGGGATAGGGGACACCCCTGTCTAGTCCCATTTGATATCTTTATATAATCTGACAACATCCCATTTGTCCTAACTTTACGATACATATATTTTGTGATTAAATAACATTTCTAATCATATGGAGTTAATCACAAGAGTCCCCCTTTACATCAGAGTCAACAAAGTTGACACTCTTGGCTTACAATTGCAGTGAGCAACCCTGCTGGGTAGCCAGTCTGGGCCAGGGGTGAACTTATAACTCATGGAGCATCCGGGTAATTGAAGTTCATGGGTCCCCCAGGTTTAAAGATGGCTGTCTCATGGGAGCCAACATTGAAGGATCACTAAAGGTATTTTTTTTTTTTAAATAACAAACATGTTACACTTACCTCCACTGTGCTGCTGATTTTGCACAGAGTGGCCCCAAACCTGCTCTTTTGGGGATCCCTCGGTGGCTGTCTCGGCTCTCTCCCATAAGGACTTCACAACTTTATGCGAGCCCCCTTGCATCATGTGGAGTGCTCGCGGGCGCGCTCCTGTGATACAGCTGGCGGCTCTGCGAACTCTGCAACATGCAGAGTGGCAGAAGGAGTGTGGTGGGTATGATGGGGGCAGTATGTACAAGAGAAGAGTGTGGTGGGTATGATGGGGGTAGTATGTACAAGAGAAGAGTGTGGTGGGTATGATGGGGGCAGTATGTACAAGAGAAGAGTGTGGAGGGTATGATGGGGGTAGTATGTACAAAAGAGGAGTGTGGTGGGTATGATGGGGGCAGTATGTACAAAAGAGGAGTGTGGAGGGTATGATGGGGGTGGTATGTATAGGAGAGGAGTGCGGAGGGGATGGTGGGGGTAGAATGTATAGGAGAGGAGTGCGGAGGGGATGGTGGGGGTAGAATGTATAGGAGAGGAGTGCGGAGGGGATGATGGGGGTAGAATGTATAGGAGAGGAGTGCGGAGGGGATGGTGGGGGTAGAATGTATAGGAGAGGAGTGCGGGCACTATTAGGCGCCCATAACATGGGTTTGTGGCTGCCATGTTTTTAAATAAAGTTTTAAAAAAATTATTTAAAAAAAATAGAGAGAAAGAGAGCCAGCTTGTCATGAGGCTTCTAGGCGGGAAACGCGTTTTCCCGCACGTGTTTGGGTCTATAAAAATCCCCGTTGTAACAAGACCCGCTCACAGTTGTCCTGGATAGGCTTGGCTAAGCTCCCCCTTCCCTCCCACTCTTGTCGCTGGCATCATTATGTGGTAATGTCACCCTTAAATTAACCACTTACAGACCGGACCATTTTGCTGGTCAAAGACCAGACCACTTTTTGCGATTCGGCACTGCATCGCTTTAACTGACAATTGCGCGGTCATGCGACGTGGCTCCCAAACAAAATTGATGTCCTTTTTTCCCCACAAATAGAGCTTTCTTTCTTTTGGTGGTATTTGATCACCTCTGCGGTTTTTATTTTTTGCGCTATAAACAAAAATAGAGCGACAATTTTGAAAAAAACGCATTATTTTTTACTTTTTGTTATAATAAATATCCCCCAAAAATATATAAAAAAACATATTTTTCCCTCAGTTTAGGCCGATACGTATTCTTCTACATATTTTTAGTAAAAAAAAATCGCAATAAGCGATTATTGATTGCTTTGCGCAAAAGTTATAGCGTTTACAAAATAGGGATAGTTTTATGGCATTTTTATTAATAATTTTTTATTATTTCTTTTTTTACTAGTAATGGCGGCGATCAGTGATTTTTATTGTGACTGCGACATTGTGGCGGACACATCGGACATTTTTGACACATTTTTGGGACCATTGTCATTTATACAGTAATCACTGCTATATAAATGCAGCGATTCCTGTGTAAATGACACTGGCAGTGAAAGGGTTAACCAGTGGGTGGCAGTGTAGGGGTTAAGTGTTCCTAGGGGTGTGTTACTAACTGTGGGGGGGGGGGTTGGGCTTTAATTTAGTGAACACTGATCTTTGCTCCAATCACATGGAGCAGAGATCAGCGTCACTAGTTGCTAGGCAGAATGGAGAAATACTGTTTACAATGGCATTTCTTCATTCAGCCGCTCCGTGAGACGATCGCGGGTATGCCCGTGGCGATCGAGTCCGCGGGTCCCACGACCGGACTCACGGGGGTCCCCGACCAGTGCGGGAGCGCACCGCCGGCAGCGCACTCCCGATGGCAGGGCGGCAAATTTAAAGGGACGTACAGGTACGCCTATTTGCCTGCCCGTGCCATTCTGCCGACGTACATCGGCGTGCGCTGGTCGGCAAGTGGTTAAGGAGGGACTTTGTTTTTTATGAAGTTATTAATTTATAGCTCGAGTTCTATGACTGAGCAAGTTTTGAGTTTGTTTTAAAATTTTGAAGTATACTATTGTTATTTAAATAAAGCTTATTAGATTTCAATACCAATAAAGGTGCCGTGGCCATTTTAATACCAAATCTTTTGTGTTGTGTCATTTATTAATACATTTAGTCATTTAAGTGTGTGACCTACAATCCAATGTATAGGAGAGGAGTGTGGAGGGGATGGTGGGGGTAGTATGTATAGGAGAGGAGTGTGGTGGGGGTAGAATGTATAGGAGAGGAGTGCGGAGGAGATGGTGGGGGTAGTATGTATAGGAGAGGAGTGCGGAGGGCATGGTGGGGGTAGTATGTATAGGAGAGGAGTGCGGAGGGGATGGTGGGGGTAGTATGTATAGGAGAGGAGTGTGGAGGGGATGGTGGGGGTAGTATGTATAGGAGAGGAGTGCGGAGGGGATGGTGGGGGTAGTATGTATAGGAGAGGAGTGCGAAGGGGATGGTGGGGGTAGTATGTATAGGAGAGGAGTGCGGAGGGGATGGTGGGGGTAGTATGTATAGGAGAGGAGTGTGGAGGGGATGGTGGGGGTAGTATGTATAAGAGTATAGTAGAGGTCAATAAATGACTGCACATTATCTGCACTGAGGACGGGGGTGTTTGTATAAACAGAGGTGTGAGGCTTGGAAGATATCCACACACTTCAGACTGATCCTCCTGTCACCCTAACCCTTCACAGCAACTCCTGCAAAACAAATCCTGTCAGCTTCCCACCCCAGGAGACTCAGACAAAAACTCTCAGCTCACCTCTTCCCTGTATGCAGTGTGAGCATGCGCCAGCCCGACATTATCTCCTCCTTCTGACATCATCTCCTCCTTCTGACATCATCTCCTCCTCAGCTCTGCCTCCCGGGTTCTCTAAGCAGACCGCACTAGTGATGGGGGGGGGAGTTAAGTCACTGATAAGAGAGATCCTGCAGGAGGCTAGGGGAGGGGGGGGGGCAGGAATGAGCTTTAGATTCGAACAAACACACCAGCACAGTGTATATATGGAGAAGCAGTGACACTGCTGCTGTCTCCACAGTGACAAATATGCTAATGGAGCTCCCCCTGCCTGAATGGTCTGTCCGGGTTTCAGAGAGTCTGAAAACCAGGCAGATGATTCAGAACCTGGACTGTCCAGAAGAATCCCATGCAGGTGGCAACCCTAGAGGACATAGCTCCCAACTGTCCCTAATTTCGAGGGACTGTCCCTGATTTGGAGCAATGTCCCTCTGTTCCTATTTGTCCCTCATTTTGATCTGATCTATACAGTTGTACATAAAATGCACTTTTTATCTTTCAAAAAGTGTTTCCCAGTGCTAAACCTTTCATTCAAATTCTAAATTGCTGCATTTGTAAATGTTAAAAGCCCATATAAAGTAATAGTAGTGGCAAAAAAAGCCCTTGTGGATTTAATTAACCTTTTTTTTGGATAATTCTCACTTAAGAGGGTGTGGCAGGGGGTGTGTCCTATCCCTACATACATTTTCTAGTAGGTGTCCCTCATTCCCATCTCAAAATGTTGGGAGGTATGTGAGGGGACACTATGCACGCCACATTACTATTCTCTTTGGAGTGCCCAAAGGTATCTGTTACAATCCTATGGTGAATGTTAAAAAATATTTACATGCCTGCCAAAGCCTCTGATCAGTGCTGCTTATCAGTGCCACCTCATCATTGCCAATCGGTACTGCCTCACGAGTGCCCATTAGTGCAGCCTCATCAGTGCCTATCAGTGAAGGAGAAAACGTACTTATTTACAAAGTTTTGTAATAGAAACAAATAAAAACTTTTTTTTATTTGTTTCTGTTTCTTTTTTTCTTTAGGAAAAAAAGAAAAAAAAGCTCAGTGATGATTGCATACCACCAAAAGAAAGCTCTATTTGTGGGGAAAAAAATTATAAAGATTTCATATGAGTACAGTGTTGCATGACTGCGCAATTGTCATTCAAAGTGTGACAGCGCTGAAAGCTGAAAATTGGTCTGGGCAGGAAGGGGGTAAAAGTGCCCAGTAGGCAAGTGGTTAACCACTTCCCACCCGGTCTATAGCAGAATGATGGCCGGGAAGTGGTTCTGTTATCCTAACTGGGTGTCATATGACGTCCAGCAGGATAACATGCCAACGCACGCCTGTGGGGGCATGCAGCATGGCGATCTCGAGTGCGGTGTGTCAGTGCATTGATTATCAGCACAGCCCTCTCAGATGTGCAAAAAACACTACCAATCAGTGCCCAGCATTCCCCCAATAAAAAACCCTTCAAGTGCCCATCAGTACCTCATTATCAGTGCTGCACATCAGTGCCACCTGTCAGTGCCAAACAGTACCACCTATCAGTGCCAATCAGTGCCGCCTGTCAGTGCCCATCACTGCCGCCTGTCAGTGCCCATCAGTGCTGCATATCAGTGCCGCCTATTGGTGCCCATCAATGCTGCATATCAGTCCTGCCTATCAGTGCCCATCAATGCCACTTTATCAGTGCCAAATGATCAGTGCCTCCTCATTAGTGCCCGTCAGTGGAGGGGAAAACAAAATTTTATGACAAAAACTAAGAAAAACTTTATTTAGTTTGTTTATCAAAACAGTGATCAAATACCACCAAAAGAAAGCTCTATTTGTGGGAAGAAAATAATAAAAAAAATTTTTTGGGTACACTGTTACATGACCGCGCAATTGTAATTCAAAGTGTGACAGCGCTGAAAGCTGAAAATTGTCCTGGGCAGGAAGGGGCGAAAGTGCCTGGTATTGAAGTGGCTAATATCACTTTACGAATAATGACTGGATTTTTTGGATCGAATCTTAGCAATTTTGATAAGAAAAGTTAATTTTGACAAGGCTTCAAGAACTCAATGGCCATAATAGTATATACCCCCAAAGTATAACCTTATCCCCACTACTCTCACCCCCCCCCCCTCAAGTCTCATCCTCCCAGCTCCGCTATAGAGCCTCATTTGTCGCATCCTGTGTAAAATAATATTTAATTTGTCCTAATAGTGTCATAGTGCTCCATAACCCATATTGCTTACCCTACGCCCTTTGTTATATCATTGTCCCTCTTCTCTCGAGTAGCAGACAGTGGCATTATACCTTCCCCTCTTATTCGTTAATATACATTCATAAACAAAATATTACCAATAATATTTATACTCAATTTTTATATGCATTCCCTCACACCCACCCCCCCGCCCTCGCACCCCAACTGTGGATACACCTTACATATACTTATACACAGTGTAATTCACATATAATACACAGTAACCTGTGGCGCATTAATCCCCATTCCTGTTGATACATTATACCCCCCTACTCATCCCCCTCCCGTTTCCCCCCTCTTCAACCATTAATAACCTGTGGCAAAAACAGTACAAAGCAGAGCAAAACAGCCAGAACCCAAAAAAAAAAAAAAAAAAAGGTTTATAAAGGTGGCCATATGCTATAGAATCTAATTGTACAATCTCCTTTAGATTTATCAGAATTATATAATAGGAGGACCCACCTATCGATCCAATCCAGCAGGCCCTCACACAACATCACTGATGGTAGATATAAAGGACATTGTAAAATCAGATTGTACAGTGTGTGGTTACCTTAACCCCTTCTTGTCTCCTCCACCTGGTCCTTTAAGAGCTTCTAAATTCCGGGAGGCAGACATTCGGGTCATGTAACCACTGTGATTGGCTGTTGTAGCAATCACATGATCAGAAAGCTCCCAATCACAATCTGGAGATTTCTGTTCCCTGCCAATGAACTTTGCTGGGGGCGTGCGCCCTCGGCACAGAAATGTGCTTACATAGGGATGCATATAGGCATTAAAGCCCGGCCACTGTTAGGCCGCATATATGCACCACGTTGGTGAGAAGAGGTTAAAAGAAGAAGTAGGAAAGAAGGTGGAAATAAAATAAAAAAGTGGTATAGTAATTAAATGTATTCATAAAAGATCTGGAGGGTGGGGTAAACAGCTAAATCTCTGTATTTACGGACGATCCTAAGCTAAGCAGGGCAATAACTTCTCAGCAGCATGTGGAAACCTTGCAAAAAGTTATGAACAAATTAATGGGGCGGGCAACTACATGGCAAATGAGGTTTAACGTAGAAAAATGTAAAATAATGCATTTAAATGTCAAAAATATGAATGCAATCTACTCACTAGGGGGAGAACCTCTGGGGTAATCTAGGATGGAAAAGGACCTGGGGGTCCTAGTAAATGATAGGCTCAGCAACAGCATGCAATGCCAAGCTGCTGCAAGCAAAGCAAACAAAATATTGGCATGCATTAAAAAAGGAATTAACTCCAGAGATAACACGATAATTCTCCCACCCTACAAGACTCTGGTCCTTCCTCACCTAGAATATGCTGTCCAGTTCTGGGCACCAGTTCTCAGAAAGCATGTACTGGAAATGGAGCGAGTACAAAGAAGGGCAACAAAACCAATAAAGGGTCTGGAAGATATTAGTTATGAGGAAAGGTTGTGAGCGCTGAACTTATACTCTGGAGAAGAGATGGTTGAGAGGGGATATGATTTAAATTTACAAATACCATACTGGTGACCCCACAATAGGGATAAAACTTTTCCACACAACGGAACATAAAAAGATACGTGGCGGTGGTCTCAGTGGGGGGGCATCGATAATTAAAAAAAACTATTAGATAAGCACCTGATGACCGCAACATACAGGGATATACAAAGTACTATTGACATAAACGCACACATACAGTGCTTTGGAAAAGTATTCACCCCCCTTGGCACTTTTCGTGTTTTGTTGCCTCACCACCTGGAATTAACATGGATTGTTAAAGGATTTGCATCATTTAATTTACAGAACATGCACACAACTTGGAAGATTTTTTTTTTTTTTTTTTATTGTGAAGCAAACAACAAATAGGACAAAATAAGAGAAAAAATCAATGTGCATAACTATTCACCCCCCTTAAGTCAATACTTTGTAGAGCCACCTTTTGCGGCTATCACAGCTCTAAGTCGCTTTGGATAAGTCTCTATGAGCTTGCCAAATCTTACCACTGGGATTTTTACCCATTCCTCCTTGCAAAACTGCTCCAGCTCCTTAAAGTTGGATGGATTGCTTTTGTGAACAGAAATCTTTAAGTCTGACCACAGATTTTCTATTGGATTGAGGTCTGGGCTTTGACTAGGCCAAACCAACACATTTACATGTTTCCCCTTAAACCACTCAAGTGTTGCTTTAGCAGTGTGTTTGGGGTCATTGTCCTGCTGGAAGGTGAACCTCCGTCCTGGCCTCAAATCACACACAGAGTGGTACAGGTTTTGCTCAAGGATATCCCTGTATTTAGCACCATCCATCTCTCCCTCAACTCACCAGTTTCCCAGTCCCGGCTGCTGAAAAAGATCCCCACCTCATAATGCTGCCACCACCATGTTTCACCCTGGGAATGGTGTTCTTTGGGTGATGTGATGTGTTGGGTTTGCACCAGATATAGCATTTTCTTTGATGGCCATAAAGTTAAATTTTAGTCTCCTCAGACCAGGGCACCTTCCTCCATACATTTTGGGATTCTCCCACATGCCTTTTCACAAACTTGCTGAAAGTAATGGCTTTCTTCTGGCCACTCTGCCATAAAGCCCAACTCTATGGAGCATACGGCTTATTGTTGTCCTATGTACAGATACTCCAGTCTCTGCTGTGGGACTCTGCAGCTCCTTCAGGGTTACCTTGGGTCTCTGTGCTGCCTCTCTGATTAATGCCCTCCTTGCCCGGTCCGTGAGTTTTGGTGTGCGGCTGTCTCTTGGCAGGTTTGCTGTTGTGTCATGTTTTTTCCATTTGGTTACGATTGATTTGATGGTGCTACTAGGGATCATCAAAGATTTGTATATTTTTTTATAACCTAACCCTGAGTTGTACTTCTCAACAACATTGTCCCTTACTTGTTTGGAGAGTTCCTTGGTCTTCATGGCAGTGTTTGATTAGTGGTGCCTCTTGCTTAGGTGTTGCAGCCTCTGGGGCCTTTCAAAAAGGTGTGTATATGTAATGACAGATCATGTGACACTTAGATTGCACACAGGTGGACATCATTTCACAAATTATGTGACTTATAAAGGAAATCGGTTGCACCAGAGATTTTTATGGGCTTCATAACAAAGGGGTGAATACATTTGCACATGCCAATTATCAGTTTTTTATTTCTTAAAAATAATTTTATGTAAATATTTTTCTAATTTTACTTCACTAACTTACACTATTGTGTTCTGATCCATCACATATAATTCCGATTAAAAAAACATTGAACTAAAGGCTGTAATGTAACAAAATAGGTAAAAAGCCAAGGGGGTGAATACTTTTGCAAGGCACTGTACATAGGTTGGACTTGTGTCTTTTTTCAACCTCACCTACTATGTAACTATGTAATGAGGGAGGTGTGAAGCTGTTATAGCTGCAAAGGGTGGGCCAATTCAATATTGAACCCCACGGTCTAAGACGCCTTTAAAGTTCATGTGCGTGTAAAGGCAGGCGTCACAATATTTTTGACAATATTGTGTATCTCCAGTAGACAGGTTCTCTTGAACTGATAAAGCTCCCAGTACATCAGTAAACAGACACGTTGTTGTAACGGAGAACATGCAAATTCTTGTCAACTATTCCGATCCGCAGTTATTAAAGACATACATTTTCTGATGAGAAGTTTCACGCCTGGAGGTACACTCAGGTGTTGGAGAGATTTTCATTTCTTAGATCTCTTGATTAGTCTTCTTTGAAGTGAAGGCAGAAAATCGAGGAAAATCGAGGATTAAGGTCGGGTTTACACTGGTGCGACATGACACTCCTCCTACTTTGGATCCGACTTTGCCCTGCGACTTGAAGTCAGAGATGCGTCTGACTTCAATTAACAGGGATCCTACTTGATTCCCCGCCAATACCAGGCACTGTGTTTGGTATGAATATTGAGGGGGAACTCCACGTCAGATTTTAAATAAAAAACCGGCATAGGTTCCCCCTCCAAGATCATACCAGGTCCTTCGGTCTGGTATGGATTTTAAAGGAAACCCCCTACTCCGAAAAAAACGGTGTGGGGGGGGGTCCCCCCAAAATCCATACCAGACCCTTACACGAGCACGCAGCCTGGTCGGTCAGAAAAGGGAGTGGGGGCGAGTGAGCACCTCCCCCTCCTGAACCGTACCAGGCCACATGCCCTCAACATGAGTGGGTGCTTTAGGGCAAGGGGGGCGCATGTTGAGGAGGACAAGGGCCTCTTCCCGACAACCATGGGTGTTGGTTGTCGGGGTCTGCGGGCGGGGAGCTTATCAGAATCTGGGAGCTTCCTTTAATAAGGGGGCCCACAGATCCCGACCCCCCACCTTATGTGAATGAGTATGGGGTACACTACAGGACACCAGACCTTCCCCTCCGTTCTTATGATTTCCTTATTGATTGCTACAAAACTGGCTAGGATTGGAAGAAGTTATATAAGGGATGTCCCTGCAGCCTTCCCTTTTTTGGTAGTGTCCAATCACCTGAAGGTAGCTGCATATAGCCCAGTTATAATGGTAAAGATCCTGTGTCCTGTACTGTACAGATTTCACTGATAAGTCAAAACATTTCCTTTTCTGGAGTTACACTTTAAAGTCCCCACCTGATATGACTGTTCCCATAGCAGAATAAGAAAGGAGATGCAAGGCAGCTCATACATTAGTAGGTATTTTTTGTTCATCCAGTGGGTTCATCCATACATTCAAGGTGATTGGGGAATCCTCTCCGCTGCATCACTGTACATTGAGATTTCCTGGCTGTCATAATACACAGATTTGTGCTGCAGACTATAGCCTGCAGCACTGATTGAGATAATAGAAGTCTATGGCAAAGAGCAGCTAGCCCAGGAAAGTTGCAAATGCACTGCTCTGCACCTGTGAGCAACACATCAGTTTGAAAGCAGCCTTATAAGGGGGTTTAGAACAGTGAGGTTAGCGGGTCTGGCAGTTGTAGCTGATCTTTGTAATGCCGCATACACACAAGCGGATTTTCCATCTGAAAAATCTTGGATGGTTTTTCCGACGGAATTCCGCTCAAGCTTGGCTTGCATACACACAGTCACATAAAAGTTCGCTGAACTTTCGACCGTCAAGAACACGGTGACGTACTACACTACGAAGAGCAGAGAAAACGGAAAATTCCTATCAAAATACTTACCGTAATTTTCCTTTCCTGATGGACTCCATGGCAGCAACGTGTGGGTTAAGTCCCGCCTCCACTACCCTATATTACACCACTCCCATAAATCTTTGCTCCCTGCCCATAGCCGTGTTCGGTAACTAGCCTACTCCAGCCATTTTGGGAGGGAACTCCTGCTGCCATGGAGTCCATCAGGAAAGGAAAATTACGGTAAGTATTTTGATAGGAATTTTCCGTTTTCCTGACAGACTCCATGGCAGCAACGTGTGGGAAATAACTCGCCAAACACACTCGGGTGGGCAAAAATGCTGAACAAAAATGTATGTAACACTGTCAACCGACAGCACCTTTAAACCAAAATCAACGGAAGATAAACTGGTAGGTTCGACACAATAGTGAGCCATAAATGTATGAATGGATGACCAAGAGGCAGCCTTGCAGATAAACTCAGGAGCCACATGACGTGAAGCTGCCCAAGAAGTAGAGAGACTTCTCGTGGAATGTGCCGTAACCGCCTCAGGAGGAGCCAAGCCCTTCTCTTTAAAAGCCCACTGGATCGCCTGAACCACCCACGTGGCGATGGATCTGACCAAAGCCCAAAGGCCTTTGTTTTTACAGTGAAAAAGAACAAAAAGATAATCCGATTGCCGGAAAGAAGCTGTTGCCTCCAAGTATCGTTTCAGAATAATTCCCATGTCGAGAGGATGAAGATCCTGACTCCCAGCCGAATTAAAGGTAGGAAGAGTAATATCCTGAATTTCGTGGAAGACTGAGGTAACCTTTGGATTCGACCCCAGCATTGGCACTAGGACCACTCTGTCAGGAAAAAATGTGAGGAAAGGATCCTTTGATCCTAAAGACTGAAACTCAGAGACTCTCTTTGCTGAAGATATAGCTACCAAAAAAGATGTCATTAGGGACAATTCTTTGATTGAAAGTGTTCTGTCCAGTTGTGAGAAGAAGACGAGAACCAGCGGTAAATCCACTTGGGGAATCTAGGTTTCCTCTGTGGTCTAAGTCTAATTGCTCCTTTAAAGAATTGCTGAACCAAGGGATGTTTAGCCCAGGATACTCCAGAAAAAGCTGAAATTGCCGAGACTTGTACACGAAGAGCGCTGACAGATAGGGCAATGTCTAGTCTGGACTGTAAGAAACCCAAAACATCCTGAACCGTCAGATTACCATTAGAGCAAGACTTGGAAGACAAGTGACTTGTGAATCTAGACCAAATCCTCTCATACACCTGGTTGGTACTTTTCCTCCTTGCACTCATGAGAGTAGGAAAGGCCTCCTTGGGACAACCCAGAGCCTCTAACCTTCCCCTCTCAAAAACCAGACCCTCAGACATAGATGGGCCGGACAGGGATGGAGCTTCGAGCCCTGAGATAGAAGATCGGGTCTGAGAGGTAAGGGAATCGGATCTCTGACGCTGAGGAGCATTAGAAGCGGAAACCATGGCCTGTTGGGCCAAAAAGGTATTACAGCTATCACCTCTACTGCTTCTGATTTGAGTCTCCGCAGGAACTGTAGAATAATAGGAATCGGAGGAAAGGCGTAAGCTTTGTTGAACCGCCATCGATCCGTCAGTGCATCCACTCCGTAAGCCTGAGGATCCCGAAACCTGGAATAATACCTTGCCAGTTTCTTGTTGCAAGGAGAGGCAAATAGGTCAACCTCTGGGGAGAAACACAACGTTAGAATCCACCTGAAAACTTCCTCGTGAAGAGACCATTCGTTGTTGTCCAGATTGACTCAAGACAGGAAGTCCGCTTGGACGTTCTGCGTTCCTGGAACATAAGTTGCTGTAATGCTGACCAGGTTCTTCTGAGCCCAAGACATGATTGGCTCTATCCCCTGAAGAAGGGACAGACTCCGAGTACCTCCTTGTCACCTTATATATGCCTCTGCTGTTGTGTTGTCTAGTCTGAGAAGAACCGAAGTTCCTGAGATCAGATGACGAAAGGCTAGGAGCGCCCGGAAGGCTGTCTTTAATTCTAGAATATTCAACACCATCCCCCTGGAAGGGAAGTCCCAGGTGCCTTGTGCTACTTCCGTCAAACAGTGGGCGCCCCAGCCCCTGTTGCTGGCATCCAAAGTTATTGATATCCATGAGATGGGGAGAATGGAATGACAATTGAATAGATTCTCCTTCTGAAGCCACCAGGGCAGAGAGATTCTCATTGAAGATGTGATCCGGATAAGTTGAGTCTTGTCGCCTAACCATTGGTGAAGAAACCCTTTTTGGAATGGTCTCATCTTCCATTGGGCCCACTTCACCATTGGAATGGTGGCCACCATAGTGCCAATAATTCTCAGGCACTGAAGAGCCGGGAGATGGGAGGCTGAGAGGGCCGGACGAATTCTGTCCCGAATTACCGCTACTTTCTCTTCGGGTAATGAGATGGTGCCCTTCACTGTGTTGAAGAGTGCGCCTAGGAATACAAGAGACTGAGAAGGAATTAACTGACTCTTTTCTAGATTCAGGATCCAACCGAATTCTTGAAGAGTGGAAATAACCTGATCCTTGTGCAATAACAGACGGTCTCTGTCCTGGACTAGCAGCAGAAGATCGTCCAAATAGTGGTGAAGACGAATCCCCTTGGATCTCAATAGAGCCACTACGGCCAACAACACCTTTAAAAGACTTGGGGGGATGTTGAAAGCCCGAACGGAAGACATACGAACTGAAGATGTGGTTTTCCTACTGAAAATCGCAGAAACTGCAGAAAATCTTCTGCCACAGGGACATGAAAACAAGCGTCCTTTAGGTTTATTGAAAACATCCAGTCGCCTGACTGTTGTATTGTTGACAAGGTTTCCATCTTGAACCTTTCCTTTTTGATAAAATGATTCAGATGTGTAAGGTCTATGACTGGCCTCCAAGAACCGTTTTTCCTTTGGACCATAAAAAGAGGAGAATAAATTCCTCTCCCTCGTTGATCATCTGGCACGGGAACGGCAGCGCCTTGAGCCAATAAAGATTTCACGTAGGCCAACAGGATCTGCCTTTTTTCTTCTGAGGTCGGAAGGGAGGTGGGAACATACTTTAGTCTTGGGGACCTGCTGAAGGTCCAAGAATGACCTGAAGAGACCGTTCTGACGGTTCAGAAGTCCTGGACTGAGGCTGCCCAGACATGCCGAAAAAGTAGAAGATGAGCCCCCACCTGGCCTATCTGAGCGGGCCCAATCTCAAAAAGATTTGGTTGGTTCCCTCTCTCCTGTCGCACTGCTCTTGGTGGATTTCTTGAAAGGAGGACTGCCTTGACTTCTATGACCTGGAATATTTTCGACCCGGTCTATAGCTACGGGCCTCCCTGGCCTGCTCTTGATATTGCTTTTTAGGAAAAAATCTCCTCTGGCTTTCTAAAACGTCTATCCTGAGGGAGAAACCCCGACTTCCCACCAGAGGCCCGGGTTATGGCATTATCCAACTTATTCCCAAAAAGGGAAGAACCCTCGAAAGGGATACGGCACCACACCTGTTTAGATGCTGGATCAGCCAGCCAGGGACGGAGCCCAAGAGCCCGTTTGGGGGTTACAGCTGAAAGCATAACCCGAGACACTAAGCGGATGATGTCAATCGAAGCCTCCCCCAGAAAAGCCGATACAAGCCGTAACTCCTGGATAGGAGAGTTTTTGCGACTTCATCCGAAATGTTTCTGAGGGTATCATCCACCCTGTCCGTCCAGACTTCCATGGCCTTGGACATTGCCGCTAAAGCCAATGCTGGCTTGCATGCCAAACCAGCAGTGAGGTAGACTCTCTTTAAATCGGAATCAATCCGCCTATCTAAGGCATCCTTAAATGAAACTGTATCTTCCAATGGAAGGGTTACATGTTTTACTAGTCTCATCACCGCTGCATCCACGAGAGGAGCTGAAACCAGATACTTGACCTCATCCTCCTTAAAGGGATATAACCTTAGGACTTTTGAGAGCATACTATTCTTTTCTCATCTTTAGTCCATTCATCCGTGATGACCTCACCAAGATCAGACAGGAATGGAAAGTTAAGACGCTCCCTTTTAAGTTGCTTAAAATACTTCCTTTGTTTGGAAGGATTAGCCAAGATCACAGCCTCTCTGATAGCCTTCACCAAGGGGGAGAGTAAGGCAAAGTCAAACCCCACACAGGTACTATCTTCCTCAGATTCACTGTCTGATGCAGCAGCTGAAGGGTGGCTTGTTAGAGAGGCCTCCCAGAGCTCTTGAGCATGCGACTCCCTGACTGGAGACTGAGGTGACTCTGACTGAGGCACAGGAGCCTGACTGGCACCGATCCCCTTGAGGGATTCTTCACCACATTTTCCACAAGGGACCTTAGATGCTGGTCCGTACCCCCTCTCTCACTAGAGGCTTTGGAAAAGCAGAGGTCACACAGGGATTTCCCAGTAGGAACTTGGGATCTGCATCCCCAGCAAGTGTTAATAACTGAACGGCTGGATGAGCCTTGGAGGAGCGAGATCGATCCTCGCTACGGCGCCCGGATCTTGAGGGTGAGCCGTGATGTTTAGACTTAGAATATGAATGCCGGTGGTAAGACTTAGAAGAATCGCTTCCTCTATGCGTTGAGCTGCGTTGCTGTTCTGAACTAGATGGGCTAAGACAGAGACAGAAGAGACATACAGATAAGGAAAGATAACACCCTGACTAATACCGGACCCCTCCCCCCCTTACTTCCCCCCCAGACAGTACCTATTATGAGAGGGCTGGCCAAATACAGGCGGAGGTGAGTCCATATCTCTAGGGGTTACCATAAATGCTGCAAAGACATATAAGTAAGGCTGAGAGCACCATACACACACACGCCCACCCCCCTCTTCCCAGAAGGCCACCTACCTCCACAGAAGAAATCCTGGACAAGGGGAAGTCACGTAATAGCCTACAAGCAATCCCAAAGCTTGCAGGCTATTTCCTATATTTAAATAGGGCGCCTTAGTGACGCCATCATCGTATCCTGTGCGCCGCTACTGCGCATGCGCGAATAGCGTCATTTTGCCGCTATCGCGCATGCGCGAACCAAGCCTCGTTCCTGTGCCGCACTCGCGCATGCGCAGAACGAACGTATCTAACGAAAAACCAGGAAGTGAGCGGCGGCTGGAACGCAGGCTAATCCAGCCACCATGCCAATACCCTTATACATGAAAACACAAAAAGCGAACGGAAATTAAGGAAAAGCAAGGAACAAACACAAACTGCTGCCATGAAAAAGAGGAACAATCTTACCGCTCCCACACGATCGTCTCCAGGCCGAAGGTAAGAACAAAACATACCGGACTTCTCAGGGCAAAATAGGTCACCTGCTATTTAGCTGGGCTATCCGACCAAAAGCGCAGCCTGCCTGCCAGTGGCTAGGTTCCTGGCTTCCTCCAGCGCTTATATCCAATGCCCACTCCATACCCCGCTAGTAGCTAGGGCTTAACGGAGTCATGCGACAATTCCATCCAGTCGCAATTCGGCCAAACCAACAATGGAACCGTGTGGGAGCAATCTTCAGGTAGAAAGACCATAACGTCTGGTCCTACGGAGGAGGACAAAAAAAGAACACGGCTATGGGCAGGGAGCAAAGATTTATGGGAGTGGTGTCCTATAGGGTAGTGGAGGCGGGACTTAACCCACACGTTGCTGCCATGGAGTCTGTCAGGAAAATTAAGTTCAATGCTTCCGCGCATGCGTAGAATTGTTTCCGAGCATGCTTAGGAATACTGTGCATCGGAAATTGGTACAGACGATCGGAAATTTCCGAAGGAAACTTTTTCCAACCGAAAAATAGAGAACCTGCTCTCAATCTTTTGCTGCCTGAAATTCAGCCAGCAAAAGCCCAATGGAACATACACATGGTCGCATTTTCCAACCAAAAGCTCTCATCGGACTTTTGCTGGCGGAATTTCCGTTCATGTGGCATTAGAGTTGTTACAAGAGTTTTTTTCCTTTGAAAACAGACCAGGTGTTTGAAATCCTTCATGATTTTCAATGGCACATCACCTCTTTTTGTAAAGAGCCTGATTTGTTCCTTCTAGAAATTCTCACTTCAAATGAAGCAATTAAAATCTTAAAGTATTACTAAACCCACAACAGAAAAATCTGTCTGTATATTCAGTAAAAACATGCTGGTTATACACGTTGTGGAACGACTCGTTGTGGAAGGGGTTAATCCTCCACATTGTGTAAACAGGCTGTTTGATCCTGGGTTCTCCGATCCTCCCCTTCTTCCACTGTCCCCAATCCATCTCCTGATAGCACCCAGCAGATATTCTGCACATGCTCAGTTTGGTGTGTATTGCTAGTTTTTTTTTTTTGGGAGGGTGCATGTGATCAGCACAGTCCAGACAGAGGGTCAGGGGTCATGCAGCCTCATAGGATAGTCAGAGGAGAATGAAAACTCCTCCTACAAGCTTTAACCAATGCTCAGGCAGACACTGTTAAGCCTCGTACACATGATCAGTTTTTCGGACAACCGAACGTCCAGTTTTTGTTACATGCTAGTCTCATTTTGAAAGTAAAGAGGTTACTCACCATATGAAACTTCTCGTACGACAGAATACAACTTCAGAAGTGACGTCATGTTTTGTATGTATTTTGTTTCTGAGCATGCGCAGTCTTCCGCTTACAAAAACATTATGAATTCGACGAAAATCACACATTGAGTTCATATATGACAAAAATACACATCCAGCTTTTTGTCTGACAAAAATCCGGATTTGGGTGCACCATACTAACGATCTGAAAAATCGCCAGATCCGTCATCGAACAAAATTTTTCATTCGATTTTTGTATCGTTTGTACGGGCCTTTAAAAGTCACGAGACTGCTATATACTGCTGATTAGAAAAGGTATTTAGCAGTTTATATTTACTAAAATAATTGCATTTCCATGTTCTGTGTACTGTGGGAGACCAAAATTAGTTTTGACTAAAAAATTGTCCAGCGGACAATCAGGCCGTCTGTGTTCTAGTCCGCCGGACTTTTGAAATGAATGGACTTTCCCGCACACGAAGGAAAGTCTGTTCATTTTGAACGTGGCTCCAGGTAGCCGGGACTAGCGGAGGAGGTCAATGTCGCCGCCTTCGGCGGCGAGATTGACACGTTGCTGGCCCCGTCACCTGGTATAGACTCAAAGGGGAAGCCCTACGCTGAAAAAACAGCGTGGGGGTCCCCCCCACGGTCCATATCAGACCCTTATCTGAGCACGCAGCCCGGCCGGTCAGGAAAGGGGGTGGGGACGAGCGAGCACCCCCCCTCCTGAGCCATACCAGGCCGCATGCCCTCAACATGGGGGGGTGCTTTGGGGAAGGGGACCCTGCGGCCCCCCCACCCCAAAGCACCTTGTCTCCATGTTGATGAGGACAAGGGCCACTTCCCGACAACCCTGGCCATTGATTGTCGGGGTCTGCGTGCGGAGGGCTTATCAGAATCCGGGAACCCCCTTTAATAAGGGGGCCCCCAGATACCGGCTCCCCATCCTATGTGAATAAGTATGGGGTACAATGTACCCCTACCCATTCACCTGGTGAAAAAAATGTAAAAAAAAAACAACACACAAGGGTTTAAAATAATTTATTGCACAGCCCCGGGGGTCTTCTTCCATCTTGGGGGGTCTTCTCACCGGACTTCTCCGCTATCTTCTGCTAGCTCTTTTACTAGCGGAGGAGCCCGGCTTTCTTCTTCTTCGTCGCCGCATCCTCTGGGACTGTGACATCATAATGGGCGGGGGACATCACCCGCAGGGCCCCCCATTCCCCAAAGCACCCCCCATGTTGAGGGCACAAGGCCTGGTACGGCTCAGGAGGGGGGGGGGCTCGCTCGTCCCCACCCCCTTTCCTGACCGGCCAGGCTGCGTGCTCGGATAAGGGTCAGATATGGAACTTGGGGGGGGGGGGGGCAACGGCGTTTCTTCAGCGTAGGGCTTCCCCTTTAAGTCCAGACCAGGTGACGGGGTCAGCGACATGTCAATCTCGCCGCAAAAGGAGGCGACATTGACCTCCTTCGCTAGTCCCGGCTACCCGGAGCCACGTTCAAAATGAACTGACTTTCCTCCGTGTGGGGGCAAATCTGTTCATTTTCAAAAGTACGGCGGACTCCCGCCAAAAGTCCAGCGGACCTAGTCCACTGGAAAAGTCCGGTTGTGTGTGGGTAGGTCCGCTCGTTCGGAAAGTCCGGCGGACCCCTGCTTCATCCGCCGGACAGTTTGATCGTGTATACGCGGCATAACTTTACAAGTTTGCATGCATTATTTTCTGATGTGCCATTTTGACATACACCTTTTATCACAAAAAAAGTAATTGAGCACACGTCAATTTACTATCCTTTGGCTTAGAGGAGCAGTCTGGGAGAAGGAGGTCATCAGTTGGCTTACAGGCTCCACACTCAGACCTTAATACTGTAGCAGCAAATATAAGTGGTTAATACAACTGTACCAGGAATTACATGACGTGTTAAATAGGGGACCAGTTTTAGCTCAGGAAGTAGGTGCTGACCACGAATGAAATCCAATCAAAGATTTAATCGGCCTTTTCAGGAGGAAAGTTGATCAAAGAATTAACAGAAATACTACTGTGATCTCTTTGACAATGTTACAATTGCACAATAGTTAATAAATTTGTTTATATTAGCCACTTCAGCCTTGGAAGGTTTTAGCCCCTTCATGACCAGGCCATTTTTTGCAAAGCGGCAATGTGTCAAATTAACTGACAATTGCACGGTTGTGCGATGTTGTACCCAAACAAAATTGACGCCCTTTTTTTCCCACAAATAGAGCTTTCTTTTGGTGGTATTTGATCACCTCTGCGTTTTTATTTTTTGCGCTATACACAAAAAAAGAGTGAAATTTTGAAAAAAACGAACTATTTTTTACTTTTTGCCATAATAAATATCCCAAATTAAAAAAAAAAAAAAATTTTCATCAGTTTAGGCCAATATGTATTCTTCTACATATTTTTGGTAAAAAAAAGTCCCAATAAGCATATATTGATCGGTTTGCGCAAAAGTTATAGTGTATACAAAATAGGGGATAGATTTATGGTATTTTTATAATTTTTTTTACTAGTAATGGCGGCGATCTGTGATTTTTAGCGGGACTGAGACATTGCGGTGGACAGATTGGACACTTTTGACACATTTTTGGGACCACTGACATTTATACAGAGATCAGTGCTATAAAAATGCATTACTGATTACTGTGTAAATGTCACTGGTAAAGAAGGGGTTAGCACCAGGGGGCGATCAAGGGGTAAAATGTGTTCCCTCATGTGTGTTTCTAACTGTGGGAGATGAGACTGACTGGGGGAGTAGGCAGAACGCTGTTCCTAATTACTAGGAACAGCAGATCTGTTTATCCTCTCCTGTCAGAACAGTGTGTTTACACACCAGACATCCCAAGTCTCCTGCATTTAACTGCAGGCTTGCGGACACTCAGGAACGTGGGGCGATCTCCATGCTGAGCCTGTCACTCAGCCAGGGCGGGACTGGCCCACCACTGTCAGCTAGGAGCTTTAGAACTGCAGCTTTGCTGTGTACAAGTCTAGCAGCGGGTGGCTGGAGGAGCTAGTGGCTATCGTGCAGCAGACAGTGTAACCCTCCCCCTCTCCAGCCCACCACATTTGACTGTACACAGATGATGAATGGGGGTGCCAGGAAGGAGATACACAGTATATGGAGCCGAGTACATAGCAGAAGGTATGACCACGGCAAAACAATCCCTGTAGCTCTGGCTGAATGGAAAAAAGATTGTGGGGAGCACAGTCACACATAATGCTGGTGTCTTTCAGAAACATATGCCTTCAGGCAGTGTGCAGGTTATCGATCAGACTTCCCCTCGCTCAGTACTCTTTTATTTTTTATTTTTTTTTATAGCTGCCTAATCACACTGATAAGATCTCTGGAAAATGCTGCAGCCGGTGTCCTGACAAAATACTCAACTTGGCAGAATATCGAACCACGTCACTTCAGATTTCTTGAAAACCACAGTAATTGCAGATTTTGATAAAATTGTGTTTGGATAAAACATCGGCAACTGAATGCAGTCAGGTAAAGGAACATTTGGGTGTTTTTACAGCGCAGCAGCTAACGGGGATGAAGTTGTCACCACCTCTGAGGCGGCCATTTTGTTGGTTAGTCGTGGTTGCTGCTCGTGTCAAAACAAGTATTCCTCATCATGTGAAATTACTTCATAGAAATCTGCAATTAATCATGTTTTAAATGAACAGGAAGTGACGTAGTTCAATATTCTGCCAAGTTGCCTATTTTGTCAGAACACAGGCTATGGGCTTCTTGGCTCTCCTGATCGATGGTGAGGGTTGAGGGCGTGTGAGTGTTGTAGGAGTGCTTGGATGTGGCTGTGTATGATTTATTTATTTTTCACTGTTGGATGCTTAAAAAAAAGAGCAATATGTTGGGCTCTTTTTTGTCCAACCAAAATTTGTTTAGATTTGTTACTGTATGCCAAATTGCTCCCTATCGGGAGATTATCATTTTATGTCACAATTTTGTTAAAGTGTTACTAAACCCACAACAATAAAATCAGTCTGTATATGCAGTAAAGCATGCTTGTTATACTAACTGTGGAACATAAGGGGTTAATCCTCCGCATTGTGTTAAAAGGCTGTTTTATGCATAGATCTTCCCTCCTTGCACTGCCTATCTGGGGAAGGCCAGGTAACACACAGGCAGGGTAGCCAACCTGCACATTTGCTCAGTTTTTATACTGGAGAAAAGTTACTTGCTCCCAGAGATAGAAAGGCCACATGATATTGACATCACACACATGGGTGTTTATACAGGCTGCAGTGGAAATCTCCTCCCACCTGAATTCTCAGCAATGGAGAAACTGTGCAGTTTATCATGTAACAGTGGTATACAGATCATCCAAAAAGGTATAGAGTATCAGTATTTTAATGTAAAAGTAGGATTTTTGTACTCACCGTAAAATCCTTTTCTCTGAAGTTAACTGACTGACACAGCTCCATTAATCTTGACTGTAGGGTTATTACGCCACCTTCAGGAGAGGACAAGGTACAACACGTTATACATGTGGAAAAAAAACCCAGAACTTTACAGTTCCACCCAGGGGGCGGTCCCTCTTGTAATAACCCTTCAGCCTGCTTCCCGCAGCTCAGTACCCCAACAAGCAGTATAACGTAAACCATGAGGAGAGGGTGCTGTGTCAGTCAGTGAACTTCAGAGAAAAGGATTTTAGGGCAAGTACAAAAATCCTACTTTCTCTTTCGTTCACTAACTGACACAGCTCCATTAATCTTGACCGTAGGGACGTCCCCAAGCAGAATCATAATGAGGGGTGGGAACAGCATAAAAACTTCACCCACAACCAGAATGGCTCCCTAACAGGGGAGTCGCCACCTTATCTAGTCGCATCAGAACTTGCGGTCAACAATGCAACAGTGCATTATACTCAAAAGTAACTGTATTTTTAAAACAGAATAAAGAGTGCAGAATTGCAACATTACACGGCCGCCTGCAAAACTTTGCAGCCAAAGCAGGCATCAGACGATGCGCTTACATCCACTTTGTAGAATTTGGTAATGGTGTGAACGGACGACCAAGTCGCCGCCTTACACACTTGAACGACTGACGCTTGATGTCGGAAAGCCCAAGAGGTTCCAATTGCCCTGGTAGAATGGGCTGTGACAGGAAAGGGGGGCACCTGCCCCTTCAAGGCATAGGCCTGTACCACAATCTGTCTGATCCACCTAGAAATGGTGGCCGACAAGACTGCCATACCTTTTTTATACCTTTTGGACCAGCTACAAAACGAACAGAGAGTCTGACTTCCGAGAGAGAGACATGGCAGACAAATACACCCTTAGAGCCCGGACCATGTCCAGGAAATGAAGGGCCACCTCCTTAGGATGTGTTGGTTTAGGACACAGAGATGGTAACACAATGTCTTCATTGATGTGAAATGCCAAAACCACCTTCGGCAGAAAAGAAAGTTGTGGACGCAACACCACCTTATCCTTATGTATAACCAGATAGGGCGACTTGCAAGACATTGCCGCCAGTTCCGAAACCCTCCTGGCCGATGTAATGGCCACTAGGAAGACCACTTTCTGAGAAGGAGTCAACAATGGAATTTCCCGGATGTTCGTAAATGGCGGTTTCTGAAGCGCCGATAGCACCAGGTTCAGATCCCACTGGGGTAAAGGTGGACGCACCGGAGGAACTACATGCCGGACCCCTTGAATAAAAGTGCTCACTAGAGAATGAGACGCCAGGGGTTGTTGAAAAAAAAACAGCCAAGGCTGATATTTGTCCCTTAATGGTGCTTAAAGCCAATTTCTGGTATACTCCTCGCAGTAGAAACAGGAGGATCCTGGAAACGGAATAGGTGGGCGGACGCCACCCTTTCTCCTCACTAGGGATGAGCCAAACACCCCCCGGTTGGGTTCGCACCAGAACCTGCGAACGGACCGAAAATTCCTACGAACTTTAGAACCCCATTAAAGTCTATGGGACTTGAACGTTCGAAATCAAAAGTGCTCATTTTAAAGGCTAATCTGAAAGTTATTGTCCTAAAAATGGTTTGGGGACCTGGCTCCTGCCCCAGGGGACATGTATAAATGCAAGAAAAATGTTTAAAAACGTCAATTTTTTCGTGGAGCACTGATTTTAATGATGCTTTAAGTGAAAAAAAAAAGTGAAATATTCCTTTAAATATCGTGTCTGGGGGGTGTCTATAGTATGCCTGTGAAGTGGCACATGTTTCCCGTGTTTAGAACAGTCCCTGCACAAAATTACATTTCTAACGGAAAAAAAGTCAAACTGCTTGCGGTTTTAATGTAATGTCTGGTTCCGGCAATACGGATGAAAATCATTGAGAAAAATGACATGGGTAGCCCCCCTGCCCATTACCCGTCCCTTTGGGTCTTGAACGGATATCAAGGGGAACCCCGTACCCACATTAAAAAAAGGAAAGGCGTGGGGCCCCCAGGCCCTATATACTCAGAACAGCAGTATACAGGCGGTGCAAATAAGACAGGGACTGTGTAGGTTTGTTGTGTTTAGTAGAATCTGTTTGTAATTTTAAACTGGTACATTTTTCAAGTGTAGCTCAAGTCCAAAAATCTATTTTTAAGATTTTTGGCAAACATAGGGAAGGGTTATCACCCCTGTATAATTTTTTTGGTCATTTTTTATCTCACTTCCTATTGTCTCCTTCCGTTTGCAAGTAGGAGACGTTTGTAAGTTGGATGTTTGAAGGTAGGGAGCCTGCCCTATATGCTCTGCAGAAATTTGGGTCTAAGGTGTTGGTGTTGCCACAACACTGTGAGCCCTAACAGTTACTCTTGGTGGGCGCTGGAACGCCCTGCTGTGAATTATTATATCAAGAATTGTAATTACATGCCATTGTTGAACAGTGGTAGAAAAATTGGGCCTTTGGTGGTGGTGCTGGTGCCACAACACTGTAAGTCCTCACAGTTACTCTCGGTGGGCACTGTAACAAGCCCTGCTGTGAAATATTATATCAAGAATTGTAATTACATGCACCTGTTAAACAGCGGCTGAATAATTGGGCCTTAGGCACTGTTGCTGGTGCCACAACACTGCAACCACTCACAAATATTGTAGTTGGAGTGCAGGAATGAGCCCTGCTGCAAAGTATTGCATCAAAAATTTTAATTTCATGCCCGTTAAATAGGGGCTGAAAAATTGGGCCTTAGGCGCTGGTGCCACGACACTGCAACCCCTCACAGATACTCTAGTTGGAGTGCAGGAATGAGCCCTGCTGCAAAGTATTGCATCAAAAATTGTAATTACATGCCCCTGTTAGACAGGGGCTAAAAAATTGGGCCTTAGTCACTGGTGGCGGTGCCCAGAACCAAAAATGTTCTTCCAAGCTATCATCAGGATCATGGATCATTGAGGAGGAAGAGGATAGTCAGTCAATATAACAGGATAGTCACTCAGCATCAGCATAGGCAGTCTTGAAGGGCTGTGACATTTCAAAAAAAATTATTCGATTACATCAGCTTCAGGTGCTTGGTAGCTGGTGGTGATCCAAGACTGATTCAACTTCATGAAGGTCAGTCGATCAACCGAGTCGGTGGACAGCCGCACCCTATGATCAGTTACAAAGCCTCCAGCAGCACTGAATGTGCATTCCGAAAAAAAGCTGGATGCAGTACAGGCCAGTAGCTCAATTGCATACTGTGCAAGCTCTGGCCAGTGATCCATCCTCAAGACCCAGTAACCCAGAGGATTTTCGGTGGGAAAGATGTACAAGTCTGACCTTGCCCCTAGGTATTCCTGCACCATGTAAATCAGACGCTAGCGATGGTTGCTGGAACCGATCATACCTTGGGGCTGCGGACTAAAAAATTGTCTGAACGCATCGATCAGACAGCCACTTTCTCCACCGCTCCTTCTGTGACTGATCGAAGCCTCAGCATCACATTGTCCAGGACCAGGAATTTGTAACCTCCCATTCTCTGGGAACGCATTACAGACCTTTCTGCAAGGCCTCCCAGAGATTTCTCATCCTTTTCTCCCTCTGCGATGACAAGGTAAGGTCCGCAACCTTACCCTTGTACCGTGGATCAAGCAGCGTTGCCAGCCAGTAATGATCCCTCTCCTTGATCCGAAGAATACGAGGATTCTTCCGCAGGCTTTGCAGGATCAGGGAGGCCATGCAGTGTAGGTTAGCTGAGGCATTCGGTCCGGAGTCCTCTGGGTCACTTAGGACGACATGATCCGCAGCCACCTCCTCCCAGCCACGTACAAGTCCACCGGTTTCTTGGGACTGTAAATCATCCCTAAAAGACTGCTGCTGATGCCGAGGTCCCCACCTCGGTGCCGAGGCTCCACCTCGATGCTGACACAATCCTCCTCCTCTTCCTGTGTGATTGGAGGGACAGCAGGAGCACTGTCTGGATAAAGGGGGCCTTGAGAGGCAAGGAAGTCCTCCTCTTTCTGCTTCTGTTCTGCCTGAAGTGCCCTGTCCATTATTCCACACAGCGTGTGCTCCAACAGGTGGACAAGAGGTACAGTGTCACTGATGCATGCACTGCTCACCATCCTTGTGGCCTCCTCAAACGTTGACAGGATAGTGCATGCATCCCTGATCATGGATGGCGTCAACCACCTCCCAGCCTGCCCCTGCAGAGCTGACAGAATATCTGCCCCAGCCTGGCTCCTGTCCCCCAAGCACACCAGAGCAAGCATGGCATGGCATCTTTTTACCTGCGTACTTGCGTAGCCACTTGAACGCCTACAGAGCACTGCTAGTTCCGAGGACGAAGCACAGGAAGAGGCCATGGAGGAAGAAGAGGAGGGGGTGGAGGAGAGAGGTGTGTCAGAACCAGTAGTAGCATTTTGGAGGCGTGGTGGCATCAGTGGTAATGTGCACCTTATCGCTGACCGCCCTGTCCAGCGATGCATGGACATTGCCTTCCACATTCCGGTAGAGAGCCGAAATCACCTTCCGTGAGAAAAAGCAGCATTTTGGAACCTGCCACTGAGGAACCGTACATTGCACAAACTCGCGGAAGAGGGCAGAGTCTAACAACTGAAAAGGCAGCAGTTGAAGTGCTAGCAATTTAGCCAAGCTAGCATTCAACCGCTGGGCATGTGGATGGCTGGGAGTGAACTTCTTTTGATGGTCCAGCAGCTGGGGCAGGGAAATTTGCCTGGTGCAATCGGACATCGGTGTACTGCTAGCAGAGTGCCCGCAAGTACTTGGCTGTGACACACCTAATTCTACACCTTCATTCCTCTCAGTGCAGGTTTCAGAGAGGACTGAAGGTATAGTGGGGTTGGAGATCCCAGCTGATGAGGAGCAAGGAGAGGTCCACTTTGTTCTTTGGTGTGGGTCCTTAAGGTACGCTTGCCAACGAACTGCATGGCAGGTCAACATATGTCTGGTCAAGCATGTGGTGCCCAAGCGGCTGATGTTTTGGCCACGCGAAATACACTTGAGACATATGTTGCAAATAGCAGCAGTGCGATCTGATGCACTCGTCTCAAAAAAGGCCCACACCAAACAACTTTTGGAATAACACGCAGAGGCAGCGCCCCAAACAGGCGGAGCTCTGCGGTGGGGGTCAGCCGTTGTGCTGCCCTTAAGCTGGCCCCTGGAGGGTATCCTGCCTCGTTGGAGATGTGCCTCCTCCCCCTCCTATCAGGCACCCACGTGGAGTCAGTGACCTCATCATCCCCTCCCTCCTTCTCACTGGAGCAAACCTGGCAGTATGCTGCAGCTTGTGGAACATGACTGCCAGATTGCTGTCCTTCTTGGGCATCCACTCTCTCTGGGGTCACGCTGCCTTCCTCTAGCCGGGTACCATCATCAGAACCTTCAAAACGCTGGGCATCCTCCTGGAGCATGTACCCAACACTGTGCTCAAACAGTTCGGGGGACTCCTCAGGAGGACATGGTGGGTCTAGGGAAGGAGTGACTGATGCCATTGAGGCGAGGGAAGAGGCCACTTGGCAGCTGCTTTGCCAGTACCCTGAGCCTGGGTGAGAGAGGATAAGGAGGGCTTGGTCATCCACTCTACCAAGTCTTCGGCATGTTGCAGCTCAACACGTTGAAATCACCGAGTCCGATATGCTCCTTAGCACCTGGCTCTCAACAGCCATGCCATTAAAACCAGCGATGGTAAAGCAGGATGGAGAATCGGACCTTGAGACAGAAGGTACTCTTGTAACGGTAGTCGCCAGGGAGCGTCTGCAACCAGGCGTACTAGGTCAGCATACCAGGGGTGCCGAGGCCAATCTGGGGCAATCAGTATTACTGGAATCCCCTAGGCCTCCACTCATGGTAACAGTTTTAGCGGAGGAAAGGCATAGATCAGTCGATACTGACCCCATGGAGCCACCAGCAGCTTTGACGTGTCTGCCTAAGGATCTCTTGCCCTGGATACGAATCTCGGGACCTTCCGATTGAGACGGGAGGCCAGGAGATTCACTTCTGGTTTGCCCCACCGCAGGCACAGTAGCCTGAACACCTCCAAATGCAATGCCCATTCTCCTGGGTCCAGCATCTGGCGACTTAGATACTCAGTCTGCCGGATTTCTACTCCCGGGATATAAATGATCGACAAGGCCGGTACATGTCGCTCTGCCCACTGAAGCATGTGAGCGACCTCCCGTGCTGCAGCCGAGCTTCTTGATCCTCCTTCATGGTTGACATATGCCACCACCATGGCGTTGTCTGACTGGATCCTGATCGGTCACCCTTGCAGTCTCATCGACCATGTGGAAAGGCATAGCCTGATCGCGCGAAGCTCGAGCACATTGATTGGCAACTTGGATTCCTCCCCCAACCAGAGGCCTTGGGTCGACTGTACTCCCGGTACTCCACTCCAGCTGGTAAGGCTGGCTTCCATTGTGATCACTGTCCAATGCAGAGGTAGGAACGACTTCCCAGACCGAAGTGTCGGGGACCTCAGCCACCAGAGCAGGCAGTCCCTGACTGACTGGCTCATCCGAATCTGCCGATACAGGGATAACCGAGATTTGTCCCATTTTGACAATATCTCCTTCTGCAAGACTCTGGTGTGAAACTGGGCGTACGGTAGCACCTCGAAGGCCTCCATGAGGCCCAGGACTCGCATGCAGAAGAGCAGGGACGACCACCTGTGGTTCATAAATAGTTTTACCTCGGCTTTGAGATGTAGTTTGTCTGAAGGGAGAAAAAACACTCACTTCCATGGAGTCCAGCAGTAAGCCTAGGTACTTCCAGCGCTGAGTCGGTAAGAGCACCGACTTTTTTAGGTTCAACAGCCACCCAAATTCCTGCAGGGTTTGCATGGTGATTGCCACATCCTCCTTTAATTCTGAGGCGGAAGATGCTCTCAGGAGGAGATCGTCTAGGTAACCTACAATCGCGATCCCGCGTTGTCGCAATAACGCCAAAATTGGAGCCAATAGCTTGGTAAAGACTCAGGATGCTGATGCCAAGCCAAAGGGGAGAGCCACAAACTGGTAGTGGGCTTCCCCAACTGCAAATTACAGAAACCTCTGATGCCTGAGGCATATGGGTATGTGCAGGTACGCATCCTGGATATCCAAAGACGTCAGGGATTCCCCTTGATGGAGTGCAGCGACTACTGAGCGAACTGATTCCGTTCTGAACCTCTGTACTTTTACAAAGCAATTGAGGGCTTTCGGGTCCAAGATTGGGCGTACCCCTTCCTTTTTGGGGACTACAAACAGATTGGAGTAGGACCCGTGGAACCTTTCTGACTCCAGAACAGGCAATATCACCCCACGGCATAGCAGGTGGAAGAATCTGTTTGGTGGCCAAGAGAGGAACTCTATCTTGTAGCCAGAGAAAATCAGTTCGTAGACCCATTGGTCGGATACCTGAGAGGCCCACCGGGCTGCAAACTCCGTGTGACGGGCGGGGGAAAACCTTTATGCGGTAGCACTTTTGCTCACAGCCTTGCGGTTCCAGGGGCGCTTTTGTCCCTCAGAGGTCGTCCTGACGGACTGGGAGCATTTAGCCGTAGTCCTGGTCGGATGAAAAAGCCTCTTTTGAGTGGAAAATAAGGGTCCTTGCCTGCGGCGTGGCTCCTTAGTCTTCCTGGCCTGTGGGAGCAAGGTACTCTTCCCAACTGTGACATTCTTAATAATGTCATCCAATGAGGATCCAAAGAGCTGTTCACCAAGGAAGGGTAGATCCATCAAGGCTTATTTAGATGCCTGGTTCACAGACCAGCATTTTAGCCAAATCAGGTGCCTCAGCACCACTGCTGACACTGAAGCCCTGGATAGCAGAGGACACGTATCCAGGGCTGTGTCACAAACGTACTTAAAGCGGTTCTTCACCCTAAAGGGGAAGTTCCGCTAATCTGATCCCTCCCCCCCTCTGGTGCCACAATCGGCACCTTTCAGAGGGGAGGGGGTGCAGTTACCTGGATAATCCAGGTATCTGCACCCACTTCCGGGCAGACCGCCGCAGACGCCCCCCCGTTGTGTTCTGGGAAACACGAAGTTCCCAGGACACAGCGGGGGATCTGAAGAGACGCGCAGAGCGACTCACGCATGCGCAGTAGGGAACCGGGCAGTGAAGCCGTCATGCTTTACTTCCCGATTCCCTGACAGAGGATAGCGGAGGTGGCAGCAGCGAGACGAGCGATCGCTCGTCATCTGCCGCCGACATCGCTGGACCCTGGGACAGGTAAGTGTGATTTTATTAAAAGTCAGCAGCGGCAATATTAGTAGCTGCTGGCTTTTAATATTTTTTTTTAGGTGCAGCTCCTCTTTAAGGCCGTGCACTAACTGGTCTGCTAGTTCCACTGCTGCTTCTCCAAGTCGCAGTGCAAAAGTTTTGCCCATTCAGTAAGTGTCTGCGACACAAGTGCTGTTGCCAGTACTGGTCGTATTGCTGACCCCACAACCATAAACAAGGAACAGGACACTGCCTCGGCCTTCCTGTCAGTAGGGTCCTTATTTGCAGGAGTCCCCTCTACCAGGATCATGGTTACTTTGTTTAACCTGGATACTGGGGGGTCACACCCGGAGGAGCCGACCATTTTTTAAGAAGGCTCTCCTCAAACAGACCGAGAAGGTCCGTTGCGGGCTTCCCCATTCCTTGTATATGAACTTATCGAAATAAGTCAGATACGGAAACACCTTAGGTATACGGGCTAGCTTATGGGACCCAAAAGGGCCCGCTACTTCAGCAGAGGAACCTGCTGTATCCTGAATTTTCAGGATATCACACACAGCTGAGATAAGTGCTCCAACTAGCGCTTTGTCTTGCGTGGACTTGGACTCATCCTCACTGTCCGATCGGTCCTGGCCAGCGTCATCTAGAGCAACAGAGCAGGGGCCGCCAGTCTCTGAGGATCTCTCCCCAGAGGACAGGGGCCTCATTTTACCACCTTTGCGCCCGTACACCGCCTCCACCCTGGCAACGAATGTTTCAAGGACTGCCGACAAAGCGTCCAAAGGCACTGCACTGTTTGCAGACGAGATGGTTGCAATTGCAGGAAGTTCTGAGGAAGAAACACCAGTTTCTGAAGCCATGCTGACCCACCCTGTCTGCCACCCTTGGGGACTTAGGACAGGTGCACAATTCCACCCTTCTAGCTGCTGCAGACTGAGGGGCCCCTACCGCAGGACTCACCACCCCGACCGAGTGCTGCGCCATTCAGATACAAGTGCCCGCGTCCAGCATCAGCTCCCAGGTGTCCTGAGTGAAAAACCGCGCTGTTCTGAGCCGCAGGGACCAGCACTGAGCATAAAAACCACGCTGGACTACAACAAAATGGCCACCCTGTATAAAGGACATAATCACAGAGAAAATGGCCCCTGACCATGCTTTCGACTGAGGTACACCAAAAATGGCAAACAACTGTACACAGTGAAAGGACAGAGAAAATGGTGGCAGAACAGCGCTATGGTGATTAGCACATACAGACCCCCATCCAAGGTGAGAGCCCCCCAGGGGACCCCTGGCTACAGGTACACACACCGCTCAGCAGCCCATCATGCAGCATCCCCCTCGGGGGGGGGGGCAAAATAGGGACAGGGAGAGAAGAGAGGGAACCCTAATCGACCTCCCAGGGAATGCCCAGCTGTACTTACCATCCGGGCGAGCTGGGGACATCCCATCACAGACCCACTCTCCGAGCAGTACGGGGTGGCTGCTGGCCACGACACACTGTGACGAGGACATTGGTAGTCCGGTCATATGTGTGCCCCAGAGTGCTGCGCTCACCGGCCGCCCCTGGAGCCTGAGGGGCATGTCATGGCCGACCCAGCGTGTAGATAGGATCTGCACACGCTCGATGGCCAGGCTGGGGAGACAACAAGGATCTAGATTATCCAGCCTGTCACCCAGCCGGATGTTGACAGCAAATCACAGGATCTTAAAATCTTGCGCAAAAGGCAAACATTCAGCAAAAAATCCCAGGACCGATGGTCCCGCAGGGATCCTAGGTCCATCGCGGGTGTCCTACGGATATTGCAGCCACGCGCACACCCGCTATAGTTTTTAAATGAGCGGATGTACAGGTACGGCGTTTCACGGGAACACGCCGACCTGCCGTCGTATAAGGACAGCGGTTGGTCTGCAAGTGGTTAAATAGTCGGCCTTTTATGACTTGTTAATATCTGTACATCTCTGTAAAAATGTGTCATGCTTTTGAAATGTGTGAAAAAATAGGTATTAACCACTTTCAGACCAGACCATTTTGCTGGCTTAAGACCAGACCACTTTTTGCGAATCGGCACAGCGTCGATTTAACTGCCAATTGTGGCTCCCAAACAAAATTGACGTCCTTTTTTTCCCACAAATAGAGGTTTCTTTTGGTGGTATTTGATCACCCCTGCGTTTTTAATTTTTTGCGTTATAAACAAAAATAGAGCGACAATTTTGAAAAAAACGCATTATTTTTTACTTTTTGCTATTATAAATATCCCCCAAAAATATATAAAAAAACATTTTTCCTCAGTTTAGGCCGATACGTATTCTTCTACATATTTTTGGTAAAAACGAAAAATCGCAATAAGCGATTATTGATTGATTTGCGCAAAATGTATAGCGTTTACAAAATAGGGGATAGTTTTATGGCATTTTTAATCATTTTTTTACTAGTAATGGCGGCGATCAGCGATTTTTATTGTGACTGTGACATTATGGCGGACAGTTTTTAATATGTTTGGGACCAAATTTATTCATTTATACTGCAATCACTGCTATACAAATGCACTGATTCCTGTGTAAATGACACTGGCAGTAAAGAAGTTAACCAGGGGGTGGCAGTGTAGGGGTTAAGTGTGTCCTAGGGGCATGTTACTAACTGTGGGGAGCTGGCCTATGTCTTGGTGAACACTGATCTCTGGCCCAATCACATGGAGCAGAGATCAGGGTCACTTGTTGCTAGGCAGAATGGGGAGATGCTGTTTACATCAGCATCTCCCCGTTCAGCCTCCCCGTGAGACGATCGCATCTCACCGTTCAGCCTCCCCGCGGTGAGCGAGTCAGCGGGACCCGTGACCGGACTCACGGGGGTCCCGAGCGGCACGTGCGTGGCGCCGGCAGCACGCATGCGATGGCAGGGCGGCAAATACAAATGGACGTACCTGTACTCCAACTTGCCTGCCCGTGCCATTCTGCCGACGTACATCATCGTGCGCTGGTCGGGAAGTGGTTAAACACCTTTGTTAAAAAAAAAAAAAAAAAGTGCATCTGTCGTTTTAGAGATAGAATATAGCTTAGTGGTAGACACTTCAGTCATGATAATCCCTTCACATATAGTAAGCAGTTAAAGTGTTACCTAACCCCGGACCCTGCATTCACTCTTTCTGGTCTCCCACAGTACACAGAGCATAGAAATGCAATTATTTTAGCAAATATAAACTGCTGCACACCTTTTTTCATCAGCAGTACATAGCAGTCTTGTGACTTCTACGAGTGTCTAGTTATAGCTCGTATTCATAGTTTTCATTTTCTCACAATATGAGAATGCAGGTGTCCTATCATATACTGTCCCCCAACGGATAGTGTCCGGTGTGTACTGCGCATGCACAGTACACAGCACACACAGATTCCGAAAATACCCGAAGATGAACGGTGCCTGCGCCATGAGTCCAGGTTCTATCCCCACCATCCAAGAGGACATAGAGTTGGAATATAAAAGAGCCGAGCACAGTGAGGCCGAGTCCGAAGCGTGGCGAGCCCGTGAGGGGCCCTCTAATTTTACCAACCCTACGTCCTCTTGGATGGTGGGGCTACCACCTCCACTCACGGCGCAGGCGCCGCTCATCTTCTGAGATTTTCCAAAGCTTCTTCTGCTCCGTACGCAGACACTATATGATGGCAGGACACTATCTGCCAGAACAGGACCCCTGACACTCTGGACAGTGCTGATTGGTCCTGTGCTGAGCACATGCACCCTCCCAAGAAAAAAAAAACACTCTAGCAATACACACACCAATCTGAGCATGTGCAGCTTGTCCCCTGGCTCTGTAAATATTAGGAAATATAGTGGAGTCAGTGGAAGGAGATAATCAGAGAAGAGAGGATCAAATGGCCTTTTTAGAGAATGCAATTGATTAACCCCTTAAGTTCCACAGAGAGTATAACAACCATACTTTACTGCATATATAGACTGATTTTACTTTTGGAGGTTTAGTAACACAAACTCTTGCCATGCAGGTACAACCCCACTAGAGGGAGGACTTTTACAATCAATTTTAAGACTTTTTATATGTAACAACAGTCTTAATTCAAAGGATGAGAAAGTGTCACCAGTGCCAACAATGTTCTGAGGTGCTGACAGTGAAGCTTAGCACATCTTGCCATCTTCCAGCACTGGCAGCTAACCATTCTCTGTCACCATTTGTCATCTTCTCTCTATGACCATTGGGTGAGCCACTGATGATATAACAGGAGTTGCAAAATAAACGCAAAACCACTCCGAACCGTTTGAAATAAGCAACAAAGTTACATCATTTCAGCAATTATCTTTCAGATGCCAGGAACTAAGAGTGTACATTGTACATAAGCATGTGCGCAAAAACAAAAATTTAACCTGTAGAAAGAGGAACAAGTTTTTGTGGCAGACAGTTAAAGTCTCTTCTGCCAATGAGCTCCACCTAAAAACTCATTTCCTGACGCATCATGGCAGCACACACAGTGGGTTGTGACTCCGCCCCCACAACCTGATAGGACTGGTTAGCTATAAGATTTGAAGAGGAGTCCACCGTTGCATTCTCCTTTTTTTCCTCACCTGTATGGGACATTACGTTTCGAGTTCGGTTAGCATGGAACCCCTTACCGCACCACCCCAGCTAGGTTCAGCCTCTCCTACTTGGAAGTCCCTGTCCGTACGGTCTCTAAATGAGCCATAACGCAGGGAGCCCCACTCTGGTGGTCTCAGGGGCAAAAAAATTACAAAGCAGCTGGCTTTTTAAAGGGAAAAACCTTAAAAAGGTTGTAATGATTGCAGCGGTCTCCCCCTTCCTATCTGTCGTGCTCCCCAGCATGTCTCCTTTTTCTGCCTACCTTCTGTTTTCTTCATCCTTTTTTTTTTTCTTTTTCTCTCTCTCCTTTTTTTTTTCCCCTCTGGGCACGCTGAGCCCTGTAGTTCCACGGCGCTGTGACCTTTCCATCATGGCGGTTCCGTCCGGACGATCGGCGCTCAGGAAGTGACGTTTTCCCCTTGTCCTCTGCATTTGCCAGCATCCAAGATGGCGCAGGACGGCGCAGGCGGCCAGTGCGCATGCGCGGCGGTGACGTCACTCCTCCAGCGACGGCGGGCTATTTAAAAAATGTCATTTTCGTTTGGAAGTGCTGCTTGTGCTTTCCACGCCATCTACCATCCTGATCTCTGCACACAGCCTGCTGCCTTGCAAGACAAGTCCTCCTGAACTCTGGTAAGCTTCTTTTCTTTCATCTTTATGCACTTTGCCATTCATTTATGTGCTGCACCTTCTGCCCATACTCTGCATTGGCTCTTATACTGAAAACCTCTGGTCACAGGTGTACTCTATTCTTCCCATGGAGACCGCTGCCTTAGTAGACCATCCTAGAACCACAAGGTAAGGGGGCGTATGGTTTGGTAAGTAGTGAAGAGGAGGAAAAGAGAGCACTGCCACTAATACCTTTCATTTTGGTAGCTCTGGCAGGTCTTCGGGGTCATCCCATTCTAAAAGAAAGGAACGTTCCCCCTCAAGACACTCTCATTCTCGGCGAAGTCGGTCAAGGTCTACCCGTCATCACAGAGAACCGCCATCCTCACATCGAGAGGAACACCATACCCGTCCTGCGGTTAATACCTGCTGGGTCTGTGGAGCGCAAGCATTACCTAGTAAGCTTGTTTGCCAAATCTGTCTGGAGGAAGCAACTCGGGACAAGGAAGCTGACGCTAGAGAAGCCTCCAATATTATAAGAGACTCAGTTAAGGAAACAATCCTACAGGTGACAGCTTATGATCCAATCAGGTCATCTAACTCAGCCTCAACCTCTCATTCCCCTCAGGATCCAGATGACTCCCCAGAGGATGAGGATCCCCTGACCACTACAGTTTTCGACTTTGCATTAATAAATCCTTTTGCGAAATCGGTTAAGGAAGCGATCGGATGGGAGGAAGAGAGAGATGTCCCGCCTAAGTTAAGGAAATACTTCCCTAACCTAAAAAAAGACCCTGAGGTCTTCCCCTTTATCGAAGAGCTAGAGGAGCTCATAAGAGATGAATGGCAAAAACCAGAAAAGAAATCCGGCTTAAACAACAGATTAGTGAAGCTCTATCCCCTAAAAGAGCCAGCAGTGAACCCTCTTATCTCCGCTCCCGTGGTAGACTCCTCACTGATGCGCTTTGTGCGCCATGTAACCCTACCAATAGAAGACGCCGTAACCTTTAAAGATGTGATGGATCGCAAAATCGATCTCGACCTTAAGAAAGCCTACTCAGCAGCGGGGGGGGGCCTGTAGGCCTGCAATCGCTCTAGCAGCGGTCGGTAGAGCCATCACCTCCTGGACATCTGGAGTTGAAAAATTAATCGCAGAAGCAGCAGACCAAGACAAAATCATTTCAGCACTGCAGGAACTCAGCCTTGCGGGTGATTTCGTAGCGGAGGCGGCGGTGGACGTTATTCGGTCCTCAGCAAGAGCAATGCTGGCCGCAGTAACTTCCAGAAGGGCTCTCTGGCTAAAACCTTGGGTTGCTGATGCGACTTCCAAATCCAGCTGGTGTAAGATCCCTTATGATGGCACTAACCTTTTTGGTTCAAAATTAGATTCCGCAATATCAAAGGTCACGGGGGGAAAATCGGGTCTAATACCGTCGGACAGAAGATCCAAGCAACAGAAAAATCCGCCCTTCAGACGTCACCTTCCGGAAAGGTACCGGGACGTAAGGTCTTATAGACCCGGGAAAGAATTCAAACGGAATTGGCGAAGCACACAACCCTCTTTTGTGAGAGTCCAAAAATCGAAGACAACCGTTCCGGGAGACCAACAAAAATCTTTTTGATGCCACGCATGCCCAGCCCGCAATACTTGGTGCGAGGCTGAGGCTATTTGCCCAAACTTGGATAGACAAAATAAAAGAACCCTGGGCGATATCCACCATTCAGCAAGGTCACAGGTGGAAATTCAAGCGAAAACCGCCAAAAAAACCACTACAAATCTACCAAACTACCCTTTTCGCGCCTGAAGCGAAAGCTTTTGGTCATATACATTATGGAGTTGCTCCAGAAGCAAGCAATCATAGAAGTTCCACAGGAGCAGAGAGGAGAGGGGTTTTACTCTCCCCTTTTCTTGGTGTCAAAGAAAACAGGAGACCTGAGGCCCGTGTTGGATTTAAAGAAGTTAAACCAAATGATTCTAGTCGAATCATTCAGGATGGAGAGTCTCCAATCAATATTACTAGCAATAGGGGAGAAAGATTGGATGCTCTCGGTCGATTTATCCGACGCTTATCTACACATTCCAGTGCATCAAACCTTTCAAAAGTACCTACGCTTTGCGATAGGCAGGCAACACTTTCAATTCAAAAGCCTCCCATTTGGGATATCAACGGCGCCCAGGACCTTCACAAAGGTGTTACTTCCGGTTATAGCACTATTGAGAGAAAGAGGTCTAAGAGTCCTACACTATCTCGACGATATTCTTCTTCTAGCAGACAGTCGAGAAACACTTCTACGACATCGTTCAATTCTGATTTCCTCGCTCCAGCAATTCGGGTGGATAGTGAATTGGAGGAAGAGCAGCCTGGTCCCAGTACAGAAGATGGTCTTCCTAGGAGCCGAATTGGACACCAGATCCAACACAGTAGGGCTCCCCCAGGAGAAACTTCATCCTCTTATCCGCAAAGTGAGAAAGCTACTATCAGTAGACCACCTATCTGCAAGAAAATGCTTAAGTGTTCTGGGCTCAATGTCATCAACCTTTCTAATGGTTCAGTGGTCTCAATGGAACTCCAGGGTATTCCAGAATTCGTTCCTAAAACAATGGAACGGGGTGTCAATGTCACAACAAATAACAATCACCAGAGCAGTCAAGGAGTCAGTACGTTGGTGGACTCAAACCAGCAATTTAACTCGCCATCGTCCCATCGTTCATCCACTCCCAGAAATAGTAACGTCAGATGCCAGTTACCTTGGCTGGGGAGCGTATCATCTAGATCGGGGAGCACAGGGCCGCTGGTCCTTCTGTCCACAGGGGATAGTCTCAAATGTTCTGGAACTCAGGGCTGCATGGCAAGCACTTCTAACTTTCAGTCCCCTCCTTTCAGGGAAGAGTGTCCTCCTGCGTATGGACAACACAGTGGCTGTGAATTATGTCCACAGGCAAGGGGGCACCAGAAGCAAAGTCCTAATGCAGGAGGTACGACCTATAATCGAGTGGGCCCAAGTCTACCTGACGGATCTGAAGGCAGTATACGTACCCGCAATTCACAACCAACTCGCGGACGATCTAAGTCGAATATTTATTTCAAACAACGAGTGGTCTCTCAGTCACAAGGCCTTTACTCTTCTGACACACAAATGGGGTGTTCCCGATATAGATCTGGCAGCGACTCCAGCGAATCGCAAATGTACTCGCTTCTTAGCAAGGACCGCCTATCCAGCAGCAACAGGGATCGACTGTCTCCACCATCCTTGGGAATTTCGCCTAGGTTACATATTCCCTCCGGTGCCCTTGATAGCCAGGTTTCTGGCCAGACTGAGGACTTCGTCTTCCACGGTAATAGCAGTGTTGCCCTTCTGGCCCAGAAGACCATGGTTTCCGACCATCCTGCAATTGAACACAGAAGAGCCTCTCCCACTTCCGCTGTTCCCAGACTTGCTCTCACAGGGGAAATTTCTACACCCGTCACCAGAGCGACTACACCTGACGGCTTGGAAACTGAAAGGGAAAGGTTACTAGATCAGGGTTGTTCATTAAGAGTAATATCCACCTTACAACAAGCAAGGAAGAAATCGACAAACAACATATATAATAAGATTTGGAAAAGATTTTCTGCAATAGCCCAACTACAGTCCTGGAATCCCCTTTCTCCATCAGTCTCTCAGGTGTTAGAATTCCTACAACTAGGCCTAGAGAAAGGCTTAAGGTCAAGCACTTTAAAAGTTCACGTCTCTGCCATATCCGCAATGACAGGAATCAAGTAGGCTTTAAACCCCCTCATCATTCAGTTTCAGAAAGCATGCCTAAAAATAAGGCCTCCTAGAAAACCAATTTTTCCGACCTGGGACCTATCGATCGTCCTGGAAGCTTTAACCAAAGAACCTTTCTCGACGGGGGGATCAATATCCCTATGGGACTTGACACTAAAACTATCGTTTCTAGTTGCAATCACATCGGCCAAAAGGGTCTCCGAGCTGCAAGCTCTACTAATCAAAGAACCACACCTAGTTTTTTTCCCAGACAGGGTCGTACTCAGACCTTCGGAACGGTTTGTGCCAAAGGTAGCATCTAGCTTCCACTTTAATCCGGAGATCAATCTTCCCGTTTTTCTCAACACAGATGGAAATCCGCACCCTCTGGACGTGAAGTCTGCAATATCCGCCTACCTGGAGGCTACCGCTCCATTCAGGAAGTCAGAAAACCTCCTAGTCATTCCGCATGGCGCCAAAAAAGGTCAAGCGGCTTCTTCAAGAACAATATCCTCATGGTTGATTAAAGTCATCAAGAAAGCATATCTAGTTCAACACCTTCCAATACCGGAAAACCTGAAAGCGCATTCGACGAGAGCGATGGCGACCTCATGGGCAGCGTACAGCAGAGTATCACCAGAGACTATTTGCAAGGCAGCAACTTGGTCATCAAAAACCACATTCATGTCACACTATAGAATAGACCCGGCTCAATTAACTACGGTTGAGTTCGGGAGATCAATTATTCAATCAAACTCATCCATATCCTGTACTTGAGTAAATAAAAAACTTCTAAAAGGCACCCTCCCATGTAGCGAGTTATTTCCCACTGTGTGTGCTGCCATGATGCGTCAGGAAAACGGAAAATTGAATACTCACCTTTCCGTAATTTTCCTTTCCTGACGCATCCCATGGCAGCACACAGGATCCCACCCCTCTAAGGTGATAGTTACTGAGAATGCAACGGTGGACTCCTCTTCAAATCTTATAGCTAACCAGTCCTATCAGGTTGTGGGGGCGGAGTCACAACCCACTGTGTGTGCTGCCATGGGATGCGTCAGGAAAGGAAAATTACGGAAAGGTGAGTATTCAATTTTCCGTTTTTCTGTATAACTACACACTTGGGTCTTAGCTAGAGTTGCACCGATACCACTTTTTTAAGACCGAGTACAAGTTCTGAAACTTTTTTTTATTTCCCCCAAGTACTCGCCGATACCAATTAATTATCAATACTTTTTTTTTTATGTTGTGAGACTAATGTGCAGCACTGATAGGTGACATGGATGGGCACTGATGAGGTGTTGACTGTGGCAGTAGTTTATCATCCAATTTTTTTTATGCTTTTTTTTTTTTGGGTGGGGGGAGTGTGGATAGTGTGGTTATTTTATTAATTATTCTTCCAATTTAACCTTAGCTATTTTTTTTTTTTTTTGAGACAGGGAGAGGGACTAAGGACCTCCCCATTCATAAACTTAAGTAGAATAAACACAGTTTACGATGCTCAGTTATGAATGCACAGAGTCAGTGATCCCTGACTGTGCATTCAGAAAAGGAAGGAGCCAGTAAATGACAGATTTACCGGCTCCTTCCTCTGCTCTCCATCCTGACAGATCCGGGAAGAGGAAGGGAATTGAAGGATGACATGGGGAGCAGAGGACCCAGAGAGAGGGAGGACGACACAGGGGACAGTTGGGGGGTGACTGATGTGGCGGCAGTTACAAGCGCTGATCTCTCTATCGAAAGCTATACAAAGCAGCTGAAAGCTACGGGAGGGGAGGAGAAGCAACTGTCAGTTGCTATACAGGGAGATTGGTGCTTGTAACAGACCCCACCGCCACACTGATCACCTGTGAGGCTGCCTGGCCCCCAGGCTGAGCTAATGACACCTGGTCCAAGGCATCGGAGAATTTTCTCAGTACAGATACTAGTATCAGTGCAACCCTAATTTTAGCCAAGAAACAGTGCTAGAGAAGAAAACATCTCAAAATAGAAATTTACCATTTCTTCTTTGCTATGGCCCAATTCACTGATAATTACCATATTTTTTTCATCTTCAAATTATATTTAGAATCAACGCTAATGTAACAGTGACTAGTGCAGACTACACATGAAGAGGGATGCTTCTTTTGTACTCCTGTAATAGTGTACTCCAGACAGATTTGAAAATTTACATTGCAGAGCTGTGTACTGGCTTCGATTGCTCCTGCTGTTCTCTACACTGATCTTTTGATTGTATGTTTTCTTGCCCCCCACATACTTGCAAATATAATGCCATGGAGTACTCCTTTATGAAACTGAGAAAGCACTCCACAACCATCTGTTCACCACATTCAGTTTTCAGATCATACATTGTGACGCAAATAAGCAAAAACAAGTGCATCTAGTGCAGTGTAGACTACCCCAAGCTCCATAACATTATTGCTTTTGATACCAAAGAAAAGCTAACTTGCATATAATATGCATTTAAAAAAAAAAAATACAGTTTGTGCTGGCTACGAGTGAATCATTAGTCATAAGAGTTTAAAAAAAAAAAAAAAAAAAAACTAGCAAGAATAGTTTACTGATGATATCTTGAAGTTTCTTAAAGAAAGTAGCGTGCAGATCTGCAGGAGACCTGTGACAGCAAAACTACCAAGTAAAGCTGCATGCATGCCACACCGATAACGCTGCAGCTAATTAAGAGACAGTGGCTTACAGCTGTCAAGACAGCAAAAGTAAAGTGATGCTACTTGCCAGGTAACAGTCACAAAATGTATTAAAAAAGAACAGTGTACAGGAGGCACGATGCCAAACATGCCAAACCTACAGTTTAAAGAAATTTGGGGTTCAAGTTTGTCAATCTAAGTCTGATCTAAGAGTGCCGACTGTCACTTTAAACATGCTTCAAATAGTGCTGAAGCCTACTGAATCCTGCTAGCAGTTTGTTTTAAATAACAGCCAGCACCTCCTGATAGGATCTGTGCATAACCTCCCAAAACTGGAGCTAAATGGTGCTTTGAAGATTTAAAAAATAAATAAAAATAAATAAATAAAAGGGCTCAAAGCTTTCCAAATTCTAGTAGAATCATGTGGGAATTGGGCCCAAGGATTTAAGAGACTTCTACATGAACCTACATTGAACGGTTTGAATTGGATTGGCTGCTGTAAAGAAACAGCAGCTCTTAACTTGTGAATGTGAAACACAATACTCTTAGTAATTCTAAAGATTTTTATTTTAATAAAAATAACAAACATATAATACTTGCCTGCTCTGTGAAATGGTTTTGCACAGAGCAGCCCCAATCCTTTTTGGGTCCCCCGTTAGTGGTCCTGGCTCCTTGCCCCTGCCAAGTGCCCCAATAGCAAGCCTCTTGGTATGGGGGCACTAGAGCAGGCTAGCTCCCGAACCACGCTTTGTGCATCAAATCACACAGAACATAGCTTGGCCACACCCTTTCATTGGCTCACTGGCTGTGATTGAAAGCAGCAGGATCCAATGGCTCCCTCTGCTGTGTGAGCTGAGCAGAGAGACCCAGGAGAGCTGCTGCACTCGTGCACATCGCTGAATTGAGATGGGGCTCAGGTAAGTATAAGGGGGGCTGATGGGGAGCTGCACCCAGGAGTTTTTTTTTTTTTTTTTATTACTTTAAAGCGGTAGTAAAATCCACTTTGTGATTTTTACCTACAGGTAAGCTTAAAAGCTTACCTGTAGGTAAAACGAATATCTCCTAAATGTGCACCGTTCAGCAGATATTCGCCCTTCTGGCAGCTGGTGACATCACCGGCTAATGCGCTCTGGGGGAGCCGCTTACCTTTGCCATTCCTTCAAAGAGCTGTACTGTGGCTGTGACATCATCGGGACATGACCTTTCAAGCTCAAAAAGCCAGAGAACCCGGAAGGAACACTGGGTGAAGATGGAAGCCCTGTCAACAGTGACAGCATGCCACTGGAGGACTTAGTTCTAAGTTAAGCATTTCACAATGTGCTAGTATGCCGTGCTGTTGCCTTGCAGAGTTTTTTTTTAATTTTTATAAATGTCAGTTTACTACCACCTTAATGCATAGAATTTATTAAAGGTAGAAACCTTGAGGCTTTGTAAACCACTTACAGTGCATCACAGGGCTTAACGTTTTCTGCATTTTATGTTACAGCCTTATTCCAAAATGGATTCAATTCATTATTTTCCTCAAAATGCTACAAACAATACCCCATAATGACAGCATGAAGGAAATTTTAGCAAATTTAATGAAAAAAAAATATCACATGTACATAAGTATTCACAGCTTTTGACCAATATATTGTTGAAGTACTGTTGGCAACAAATACAGCCTCCAGTCTTTTTGCGTATGATGCTAAAAGCTTGGCACACCTATTTTGGCCAGTTTCTCCCATTCTTCTTTGCAGGACCGCTCAAGCTCCAGACAAGATGGGGAGTGTCCAGAGACGCTCAACTATAGGCTCTAGAAAGTCGACAAAACAAACAGAGATTTCACCGCTCCAAGACAAAACCACTGACAGGCTGCTAGCTCTCCAAATGGATGGGGGTTCCAGGTGCAGGCTGATTGCATAAGCCAAATGTGTAGAAACAGAACGAAACTCTGGATAGCCGCACTCCGGATTGTGTAAAAAATTAGATGCCTTTATTTCTTCAAAATGCAAGTGCAAAACTCCATTGAACAAAACGTCACAGCAAAAAGGGAACAAAAAAGGATTTTTGAATAAAATAGCTAACACGTTTCACGCTACAAACAGCGCTTACTCATAGCTAGCTTATGTTCTGAATGACAAACAAATATATACTGTTCATGTATAAGCACACCACAGTGAAATTAGAGGTAAAACCATGACAGCTGATAAAGCTATCATCATAGATTCTCCACACATGCATTCCACACCTAGTTCTTGGTTGGTGAAAATAACTGGGAAAGGAAGAAAGGGGAAAAGGGTGAACATATCTGTGTGTTGAAACGTGATTTGATGAAAAGTATAAATATGTAAAAAATATATATATATACATATAAAAGTGAAAATAACAAAGTGTGAAAATAAAAAGAAAAAAAAAATATATATATATATATATGTATATAGACGTGTATAAATGTGTGTACATAAATATATTGGTGTAAATGTGATAAAAAAAATACTTGTAATTGTGCACTAGTGCAGAGTAACCTTTTAATGCATAAAGAATATGAATAAATGTCATACAATTCCAAGTGAAACAGTATTTTTACCCTATCGAGTCAAGGGGCAAGGATCTGGATTTATTCCAAAAAATGGTGGAGAGGGACTTGACCCGCCTTGCTCGCACTTGTCATAAAAAAAATTTCTTGACAATTTAACAAATGCTGAAAGAAATGCTTTCAAATCATTGTCAACAGATAAAAACATAGTTATCAAGAATGTGGATAAGGGAGGCAGTGTGGTGGTCCTGAATTCATGTGACTATAAAGCAGAAGCACTGCGTCAACTTTCAGATACCAACATTTATCAATTACTGCGATCTAACCCCACTGCCTCCTTTAAACTTGAACTTTTTAATTTGTTGAATAGAGCTGTCAGGGCCGGTCTTCTGTCTGAAAATGACAAAATCTCTTTTATTCCTGAGAATCCAGTCATGCCTATTTTTCACTATCTTCCCAAGGTCCACAAGGGGTTAAATCCCCTTGTGGGTCGACCGATAGTGGCAGGAATAGGCTCTCTCAACGAATGATTAGGAGAGGGGGGTGGATAATTTACTCCAGCCTTTAGTCCTAAGTTTACCTGGATATCTCAGCGATACCGGTGATTTGCTGAGTAAATTACAGAATCTAAAGTGGCACTCTACATACAGATGGATCAGCTGTGATGTTACCAGTCTGTATTCTAGCATTCCACACTGACTGGGTTTAAGAGCAGTAGCTTACTTTTTACAAACATCTGGGAGGTTTTCTCTGGCACTTCAAGAATTTATATTGTCATCTTTAGACTATTTACTTACACATAATTTCTTTATGTTGGACAGGGCCTATTACCTCCAGAGATGCGGGGCCTCCATGGGAGCGAAATTTTCGCCCTCATTAGCCAACCTGTATATGGGTTGGTGGGAGAGGTCCCGCATCTTTGGACATGATAGCCCCCGCCGCAAAGATACCATATTTTTTGGGCGCTTCATAGACGATCTGTTATTTATTTCATCTGATGAGTGTGCCAGTTTGGAAAATTGGCTTACCTATTTCAATGACAACAATTTAAATTTACTGGAGTCATGAAAATAAGCACCATAGAATTTCTAGATGTCAATCTGACTGGTTCAGAAGAAAACAGTCTCTGGTCTACATAGAAAATCAATCGCAGGTAACACACTTTTTAAGAGCAGACTCAGCCCATCCTGGTCATACCATCAGAGGGATACCATATGGACAATTTTTGAGGTTGAGGCGTTTATGCAGCACCCCAGGAGTTTTGCACTTGCATTTTGAAGAAATACAGGCATCTAATTTTTACACAATCCGGAGTGCGGCTATCCAGAGTTTCGTTCTGTTTCTACACAACTATAGGCTCTGGCTGGGCCACTCAAGGAAATTCACAGAGTTGTCCCATAGCCACTCCTTTGTTATCTTGGCTGTGTGCTTAGGGTCATTGTCCTGTTGGAAGATGAACCCTTACGCCAGTCTGAGGTGCAGAGCGCTCTGGAGCAATTTTTCACCAAGGATGTCTTTGTACATTGCTGCATTCATCTTTCACTCAATCCTGACTAGCCTCCCAGTTCCTGCCACTGAAAAAATAGGATTTTTGTACTCGCCGTAAAATCCTTTTCTCTGTAATTCCTCTCTGTAACTAAATTGGTTTGTTAGCCTACCAATAGGAGAACTAGGCAAAAATTGTAACACAATACACAGAACTTTAAGTCACACACACCACCCCCCCCCCGGGGAGGACCCTGTGCTAAAAACCCTCCCTGCTCCCAGGCAGAACTCAGTACCTCAATAAGCAGTATAACGTAGAGAAAAGGAGGGGTGGGTGCTGTATCGGTCGGTGAATTACAGAGAAAAGGATTTTCACGGTGAGTACAAAAAATCCTATTTTCTCTTATATTCACCGACCGACCCAGCTCCTCTCTAACTAAATGGGACGTTCCCAAGCAGTGCCAAACGAGGGGTGGGAAAAAAAAAAACAGCATTAAAACTTCATCCACCATGGCAAGTGGGAACTAGTGAAACTAAACCCACAAAAAAAACAGCAGTGTGTGGAAAAACCCCACCACATAACCGGGCATTCTCAACAGGAGAGATCCCCAACACCGCAACCTTTTTGCGGAAGTAATGTAATAGTGCATTAACAAACAGTACTGCGTTTTTATCGAGAAACCAGAAAAAAAAAAAAAATCTCAAATGCAACTACACGCCCGCCTGCAAAACTTTGCGGCCAAAACAGGCATCAACCGATGGACTGACGTCTACCTTGTAGAACTTGGTAAACGTATGGACAGACGACCAGGTCGCTGCCTTACACACCTGAGTGACAGACGCTTGGTGTCGGAAGGCCCAAGACGTTCAGATTGCTCTTGGAGAGTGGGCCGTGACTGGAAAGGGGGCCACCTGCCCCTTCAAGGCGTAGGCTGGGACTACAATCTGTCTGGTCCACCTGGAAATTGTGGCCTGACTTCCGAAAGGGAGCCGTGGCAGACTAGTACACCTTCAGAGCCCTAACCCCATCGAGAGTGTGAAGGGCCACCTCTTTGGAGTGCTTCTGCTTAGGACACAACAACAATGGTAATACAATGTCCTCATTGATAAGAAAAGCCGAGACCACCTTCGGTAGAAAGGACGGTTGCGGGCGCAACACCACCTTATGCCTGTGGATGACCAGATAAGGCAACTTGCATGACAAGGCCACCAATTCCAAAACCCTCCTGGCCGACGTGATGGCCACTAGAAAAACCACCTTCTGTGAAAGGGTCAACAGTGGAATCTCCCTGATATTCTCAAACAGCGGCTTCTGAAGCGCCGACAACACCAGAATCAAATCCCATGGGGGCAACGGTGGACACACCGGAGGGACTACATGGCGAACCCCCTGAACAAAGGTACTCACTAATGAGTGAGACGCTAGGGGTCACTGGAAAATATAAAAACAAAAAAACAGCCAGGGCTGAAATTTGCCCCTTAATGGTGCTCAACGGCAATTTCTGGTCTACACCTTGCTGAAGAAACTGCAGGATCCTAGATATAGAAAAGGAGCGCGGATGCCACCCTTTCTCCTCACACATGGAAATGTAGGCCTTCCAGGTATGATGATATATCTTCCGTGAAGAAGATTTCCACGCGCTCAGCATAGTTGGAATCACAGAGTCTGACAGATCCCGGTTCCTCTGCACCTAACTCTCAATAGCCATGGCGTTAAAGCCAGCGATGGTAAAGCAGGGTGAAAGATTGGACCTTGAGATAGGAGGTCCTCTCGCAGCGGCAGTCACCAAGGAGCATCTGCCACCAGACGCACCAGGTCTACGTACCAGGGCCGCTGGGGCCAATCCGGGGCAACCAGGATTACTGGGATCCCCTTGGCTTCCACTCTGCGAAGCAGACATGGCAACAGCTTTAGTGGAGGAAAGGCGTAGATCAGCTGGTACTGATCCCACTGAGCCACCAGCGCGTCTGACCACGGATCTCTTGTCCTGGACACGAATCTCGGCCCCTTCCGATTGAGACGGGAGGCCAATAGATCCACATCTGGTGTGCCCCATTTCAGGCACAGCAGCCTGAATATCTCTGGATGCAACACCCATTCTCCTGGGTCCAGCATCTGAGGAAAGCACCTGCCAATTTTCCACCCCCGGGATGATGTAAGTGGCTGACAGAGCCGGATCGTGTCGCTCTGCCCGCCAAAGTATGAGCAGCGGCTGAGCTTCTTGTTCCCCCGTGGTGATTTATGTACGCCACAGCCGTGGCGTTGTTCGTCTGTATCCTGGTCGGGCGGCCTTGAAGACACGTCAACCACGTGTGTAGGCACAGCCTGATCGCTCTCAATTCGAGCAGATTGATCGGCAACCTGGATTCGTCTGTCAACCAGAGGCCCTGAGCCGACTGAATGCCCATCACTCCACCCCAGCCTGAGAGACTGGTGTCTGTAGTGATCACCGTCCATTTCAGAGGAAAGAACGATTTTCCGAACTGAATCTCCGGGGACTTCAACCATCAGATCAGAGTCCCTGACTGGCTGGCTCACCTGGACCTGTCGATCCAGGGACAATGGAGATTTGTCCCATTTTGTCAAAATCTCCTTCTGCAGGATTCTGGGGTGAAACTGGGCATACGGTACTGCCTCGAAGGAGGCTACCATGAACCCCAGCACTCGCATGCAAAAACTGAGCGATGACCACTTGCAGTTCATCAGTAGTTTGACCGCAGATCTGAGAGTCTGCAACTTGTCTGAGGGGAGAAAGACCCTCGCTACCCTGGAGTCCAACAGAAAACCCAGGTACTTCAGACGCTGGATCGGCACAACCACTGACTTCTTTAGGTTCAACAGCCCCCCAAATTCTCGCAGAGTGGTAATGGGCTTCCCCGAACGCAGAAATTTTTGATGCCGAAGGCATATGTGTATGTGCAGGTATGCATTCTGGATGTCCAAAGATGCCAGGAAGTCCCCTTGATGGAGTGCAGTGACTACTGAGCGAACTGATTCCATTCTGAACCTCTGCACTTTTACAAAGTGATTGCTTTTAAGTCCAAGATTGTGGTTCCCAAGAAGGAAGGGGTATGTCCAAACAGATTTGAGTAGAACCCCTGGAAGCATTCCGAAACTGGTAACATCACCCCGATTCAGCAAGTCCCTTACTGCCTCTAGCAGGGCCTCCTGGTGAAGCAGGTATGCTGGAGGGGAAGAATCTGTTTGGGGGCCAAGAGAGAAACTCCATCTTGTAGCCTGTGGAAATCAGTTTGCAGACCCATTGGTCGGATAACCGGGAGGTACACCGGGCTGCAAACTCCCGAAGGCGACCCCCCCCACCCAATACGCAGATGGGGGCAAACCTTCATGCAGTAGCACTTTTGTTCGCAGGCTCGTTAGGCTTGCGGATCCAGGGACGCTTCTGACCGTCCGTGGACATTCTGTCGGGCTGGGAACATTTTGTCGAAGCATCGGGCAGACGAAAAAGCCACTTGTGAGCGGAAAAAGAGGGCCCTTGCCTGCGGCATGGCTCCTTAGCCTTCCTGGCCTGTGGGAGAAGCATACTCTTACCACCCGTGGCATTTTTAATAATGTCATGCAACGACACTCCAAAGACCTGGTGGCCAAGGAAGGGAAGATCCGTCAGGGCTTTTTTGGATGCCTGGTCAGCAGACCCATTTAAGCCCCATCAGGTGCCTCAGCAACACAGCTGACACTGAAGCCCTGGATAACCGAGGGAGAAAATCCAGGGCCGTGCCACAAACGTACTTAAGGCCTTGCACTAGTTGGTCTGCCAGTTCCACGCAGACAGGGGAGGCATTTTGCTCTCCCAATTCGCGGTACAAAAGTTTTGCCCACTCAGTCAGTGTCTGCGACACCAGTGCGGATGCCAGTACTGGTCGCACGGCTGACCCCACAACCGTAAACAAGGAACGAGCCATTGCCTCGGCCTTCCTGTCAGTGGGATCCTCTACCGGGATTGTGGTTACTTTATTTAACCTGGATACTGGGGGATCCACGACCGGAGGAGCCGACCATTTTTTAAAAAGGCTTTCCTCAAAGGGGTAACACCGCCATGTTTTTGGGAACTGAAAAGGTCCTTTGCGGTCGACCCCATTACCTGTAGATGAACTTGTCAAAATAAGCCAAATACAGGAACACCTTGGGTGAATGTGCTGGCTTGCGGGACCCAAAAGGGGCCGCTACCTCAGCAGAGGGATCCGCCTGTATCTTCTTCAGGGTATCACACACAGCTGTGATAAGTGCTCCAACAAGCATTTTGTCGCACCCGGACCCAGACAGGCAATCAGCCTCACTGTCCGAATGGTCCTGGTCAGCCTCGTACGATAGGTCAGAGCAGGGGTCACCAACCGCAGCAGGGCCCGAGTCTGCATCAGAGCTCTCCAAAGAGGACGGGGGTAGGGGCCGTTTACGCTCATCTTTGCTTCCATGCACCTCCTCTATTTTTGAAAAAGAGTTAAGGACCACCGTCAGGGTGTCCATGGGCACAGTGCTATCCACAGGTGACCCGGTTGCAATAGCCTGGATTTCAAGGGAAGAAACACTTCAGTTTCTGAAGCCATGCTGACCCTACCCTGTCTGCCACCTGCAAGGGGAATTAGGACAGTGAAGGTCAGACCCTCCTACTGCCGTGGGGTGGTAGGGGTACCTAGCGCCAGACTTACCACCCTGGGGTGTTCTGTGAATGTTACTAGCCGTGCCTGTAGTCCCCAGGAGGTTACTCAGTTGCAGAGTGAAGAAACTGTCGGCAGCAGCTGTATAGAATAGCGGTGAAACGTTCTGCAAAGCTTGCACCAGCGTTCAGGGAAGAGCCATCCAGCGTCCTGTATACACAGTGGACACAGGAAACAGCATGCGAGAGCACATGTGAAGCTGTCACAAGAGAACAGCGGTGAAAAGAGCGCTCAGGCTTCAAGGAAATGGCCGCCAATGCAACTAATAGGAAAATGCTAAAGAAAATGGCGGCTGAGGCTCACAAAGGGAACCTGCTTTGACAGGAAAAAAAAAAAAACATAACAGTACTGCCTGCCAACAGTTAGAACACCCCCCCCCCCCCCCAGACACCTTTTGGGACCCCCCCAGACCGGGACCAGGACCAATGCTAGCCGCACAGAGCCCCCTACAGGTGAAAGACCCAGCAAACCCCCACACACTGCCCGGAGCACATGCAGCCACCCCCCCCCAGAGGGGGGTAGGAGGGGAGATAGGGACATTGGAAAGAAGAGAAGGAGGTGGCCCCCAAATCGACCTCCCAGGGAATGCCCAGCTGCTCACCCCACCGAAGCAGGGAGAGTCGTACTTACCAGTCCTGAAGAGCTGGGAGACATTCCATCACAGACCTACTCCCACACAGTTACAGGGTAGCTGCTGGCCCTGTATATTGTGATCCAGACATCAGTAGCCCGGTCATATGTATACCCCGGAGCATTGAAGCTCACAGAACACCTCTGGAGCTGAGGCATGTTGTGGCCCCCCGAGCCTTAGCTGCGACCTGCACACGCTCGATGGCCAGACTGGGGAGACAAGGATAACTTAACCAGCCTGTCACCCAGCTGGCAGTTGATGAAAGATCCTGGGATCTTCTATCTTGCGCAAAAAACATCAAACCTGCATCAAGAAAAATGGACCAAAGGGCCTGCAGGGTTCCTAGGTCATTCTCCTTCGCTAGGCAAAATAAAACAGTTTTACCTGGGAGCAGGGAGGGTTGTTAGCACAGAGTCCGCCCACCGGGGCGGGACTAAAGTTCTGTGTATTGTGTTACAATTTTTGCCTAGTTCTCCTAATGGCAAGCTAACAAACCCATTTAGTTACAGAGAGGAGCTGTGTCGGTCGGTGAATATAAGAAAAATCCCCACAGCATGATGCTGCCACCACCATGCTTGACTGTATAGATAGTATTGACCAGGTGATGAGCAATGCCCAGTTAACCCCCAGACAGGACACTTGCCACCCAGCCCGAAGAATTTAAACTTTGTTTCATCAGACCAGAGAAATTTGTTTCTCATGGTCAGAGTTCTTCAGGTGCCTTTTGGCAAACTCCAGGCAGGTTGTCATGTACCTTTTACTGAGGGGTGGCTTTCCACTCTACCATACAGGCCTGATCGATGGAGTGCTGCAGAGATGGTTGCAATTCTGGAAAGCTCTCCTCTCTCCTCAGAGAAACGCTGCAGCTCAGTCAGAGTGACCATCAGGCTCTTGGTAACCTCCCTGATTAAGGCCCTTGTCACCCAATCGCTCAGGTTGGCCCGGGAGGCCTGCTCTAGGAAGAGAGTCCTGGTGGTTCCATTCTTCCATTTACGGATGATGGAAGCCACTGAGCTCTTTAGGACCTACAATGCTACAGAAATATTTCTGTACCCTGCCCCAGATCTGTGATTTGATACAATCCTGTCTCTACAGAAAAGAGAAAGGTCTACAGAAAATTCCTTGGACTTCATGGTTTGGTTTGTGCCCTGACATGCACTGTTAACTGTGGGACTTTATATAGAAAGGTGTGTGCTTTTCCAAATCATGTCCAATCAACTAAATTTACCACAGGTGGGCTCCAATAAAGTTGTAGAAACATCTTAAGAGCCGGTTCACACTGAGGCAGCACAACTTGCAGCCTGACTGCCTCAGGGGACCTGCACATGACAGCAGCGGCGACTTGCAAAACGACTTCTTAATAGAAGTCAATGCAAGTCACCTCAAGACCCCCAAAGTAGTACAGGAACCTTTTTCTATGTCGGAGCGACTTGAGTCTCTCCTATTAGAAGGGTTCCATTGCACAGAAAGGGACGCAACTTGTCAGGCGGCCAAGTCGTCTGACAAGTCGTCCCAGTGTGAACCACCTCTAAGGATGATCAGTGGAAACAGGATGCACCTGAGCTTAATTTTGAGTGTCATGGCAAAGGCTGTGAATACTTATGTACTTGTGTTTTTTTTTTCGTTTTTTTTTTTTTTAATATTTGTAAAGATTTCAAACTTCTTTCAAGTTGTCATTATGGGGTATTGTTTGTAGAATTTTGAGGAAAATAATGAATTTAGTTGATTTTGGAATAAGGCTGTAACCTAACAAAATGTGGAAAAAGTGTGTGAATACTTTTAGGATGCACTGTAGAACAGGATTTCACCAATGTCACGTAGACCTCATCTTCACCATAGCTATGCCTCCCATTTAACAGAGAGAAAAAAAAATACAAAAAAAACACACCAGTTTAATTTCGCTAAGTTTATTAAATTGGAAACCCTCCCTGTGAGGGTTTGCAGGGGACCTTGAAAAAGTTTTCCGGATGCATGGACACCTGCCATAACAGCTGCTATTAAGACTATACATTTAAGTTTAGATCCGTTGAAGAGATGTCTTACTCAGATTAGTAAGAACTGGTACCTGACTACTATCGGACATTTTGTTAGATTTAGAGCAGTTTTACAGAAGCAAACAAAAAAAAATAAAAAATCACGTCCTTAAAAGTAATAAATATGTGAACAGCAGTCTAAACTCCTTAATATTGACATTTAAATATATTTGCATTGTGCTGAAGAGTGATTTAGATAACACCTTCGAGGAGACAGAACAAAATGTGTGGCAAGTCTTGATTCTACGTTAGTCTCAAAGCATTGTGATCTCAGCATCAAACAATGGGAGTTGATTCAGCACTTTCTATACAGCAGCCAGTCTCTTCCTAAATAAGGAATGTTTTCATACAATAATTTTCCTTTTTTTTCACCTAGAACTTTATACATACAAACTAAAAATTATGATCAATTAAATTAAAGGACTTTATGGTTAGTAATGAATAGAATTTGTTTAGCCTTTGGACTATGTAAAAAACACACACGCACAAATGCTCACAATTCTACTGACTAGAGCAGCTAGATCTTGCCTGCAAGTGTAGGGGTTCACAAAGCCCATAAATGTGCAAAGAAATGCAATACAAGAATCCATGCAAAAATATGTGAAGAGAAAACAAAAAAAAAAAAAAAAAAAAAATATGGAAATGAAAAACAGAAAAAAAAAAAAAAAAAACGCTTTATAAATACATATACCCTTCACTGCTACAAGTAACTTGTTCGCAGCAAAGGACCTAAATATGATCTGTATACAAATGGTAGTCTATAGCATTAATTGTATGAGGCAGAGCCGGCACACCAGATTTAATGCTTTAATGTCTGTGCAGTTTCAGTCATGCCATCTTTGGTTGGCTGCAGTACCGAGGGGTTAAAGGGGCATAACATTGGTTGGAAAAATGTCAACTCTCCGTAGGAAGTTGAGCTTCAATGTCCACTCTACATATGGGGCACTTCTTATTTGTGATCAGCCACTGGTCTACACACACTTGGTGAAAGAGATGCATACATGGGAGCCGTCTGTAGGAAGAGAAAAAGAAGATTATAAACATGTAAAACATAATCATAAATACCAGTTATAAATGTAGATACCTAAAATATTAAGGGCTGAAACAACTAATCAATTAAATAACCGATTATGAAATTAATCGATTACCACTTTCATAGTCGAATAATTGGTCAGAAACCATATAGGGTTATAAAAAAAAAAAAAAAAAAAAAAAAAAAAAAAAAAAAAACGAAAATTAGCCCTTTATAGTACAAATAATCGCTACCGTAAATATTACTTTCACAGTTCTACAGTAAAAAAAAAATGAACCCCTTACAGTAGTGATTGTCTGCTTTTTTATACTATATAGAGGGCCAATTTTAGTTTTTTTTAACCCCATTATGTTACTAAACGTTTCAGACCAGGTTCATATCTGCGTTTTTAGCAGAAACGCACAACAGTTCATTTACATGGTTTTCTATGGGACACGTTCACATCTAGGCTTTTCAACCGCTGCGTATTTGGAAAGGAACTTTTTTTAACGCACAACGGTGCATAATTTTTTGGTTCAAAATACTTCAATGGAGAAGCTGCAGAAAAGCATGTAATGCGTTTTTGCTGCAATTTGTGTTTTTAATTTGCCCAACAAATTGACCAAAAATAAATAAAACCCAAAATCGGAGCAAAATCACGTGCACAAAATTCAAAACGCACAGCAAAAAGCAGCGCAGAAATAGATCAAAAGCAAACTGCATTAGGTGTGTACTGAGCCTTATACTAGCCACACTGATCAATTTTCAGACGAAAATCTTTGTACATTCGCTGAACAAAAGAAAGTTTGAAATCTTCACTTGCTTTTAACATTCCGTTTTTAAAACAAAAATGAAAACCACATACACTATCTGAAAATTCCTTTGACAAAGAAGTTTTCAAATTTTCCCGTCACTGTGGTTGAAAATGAAAGTCGATTTGACCCCACTAACGATTAGAAAATCGAACAAACGTTCTTAAAATGACTTTTTTTTATAAAGAAGACATTGTTTTGCTTTTTAATAAAAAAATGTGATCCGAGTCTGATGATATTTACCAGATTCACCATTATCTCTCTTCTCTAATAGTATATACAGTATATCTCTTCTGTCTGTTATTCTCAGAGCGTATTAGATATTTTGCTCCCTAATCATATAGTTGGTTATTTATATTTACCACTGCATAGAGATATTGAAGAATAAATTACTTTAAAAAAAAAAAAACTTATTAAAAAACTTATTAAACATATTAAGGTAACTAAATTATACACACTTTTTTTTAAAGGTTATTAACCGATCAAAATAATCGGCCAACTAATCGATTATGAAAATAATAGTTAGTTGCAGCCCTAAAAATATTAAATTACACCGCAACCAGGTATCATTATGGACTCCATGGTAAAAATAGTAAAAAAAAAAAAAAAAAAATCAAACTGGGGGTAAGGCCCGCGTCATGTTAGTGTTGTCTGTGACCAGAAGGAAGTTAGGGGAAAATCTAAAAAACAAACATTCTAATACTTCCTCCACTCTAGGAAAGGAAGGGTTTACAGCAATGTGTGTACCACTGATCAATTTTCAAAGAAAAAAAAAAAAAGCGAGAATAAGTGTACGCACATGCGTACAAATTTGTGAAAACGCATATGCATGAAAATGCGCACAAATGCATACAAAAAGACACAGCTGAAAAATTAGATGCTTAAACAGGAGTATCGTGTGCAAGAGGCCTAACTGAGAAAAGTGAGATAGAACCAAACCCTGAGGGCAGGGAGACTGAACCAGAACTGTATGTAGGGGACGTCAGATGACAGAGCAGTGGCATGACAAGTTTCATCACATCAGCTTTAGCTGGCCATTCATATTTTCATGCTGAACCAGACAAATTTTAATCCATTTATGGGCATGCTTATAATACCAAAGTCGACCCAGCAATCAACTTACGTTACAACCAGCCTGTCAGATTTTTGACATGTGATTACTATGGGCAGCTATGGCCGCTAGCAGTAACCATTGTGTTCGGTCAGCCAGGAAGGCTGCCTGTAAGGAATCAAGAAGGCGAGTATCGAATCATCTTTGGGCTGCCTTAAGCTTACATTTTCAAAAACTGGCGATTGGATTAATTTCTTTATAAAATACAATTCATAATAAAGGTGATGCATATCCTTGGGATGTAGCTAAGCAATGAACTATAACTTTTGCACTAGTGAACTTTCTATACGTGTCCCACTTCTCTCCAGAGAGGTCATAGGTGATGTGTAATACAAGTTACATTTACATGCTGCTTATACTGCTTTAAAGTAAAATAAGTGCCAACAAATTTCAAACCATATCTAAAATCAAAGTAATATTACCTGACATCTTCACCTTCCTCTAACATAGAAAGGCAGATTGTACATTTTTCTTCAGTGTCTTCCTCACCATCTTGCTTGCCATGCAATTTCCTCTGTGAGAACCAATCAGTGGATACCTTATTAGCAGAGATGAAATTATTGGCAAACTCGGTAAACATGTTTCTTACAAAACTCAAACATTTACCACAACACAGATATTTCACACTTCCCCATGAGTAAATGATAATTCATACTAAAATTAATTTTCTTCAGTTGCATAAACTAAAATACAACATATCAAAGCCACAACACAGAGGATGCTGAAATAGAAAGAACACGCATCACAATGGAAAGTTAAAAAAGTCTGCCTAATCCCCTATCAAAAACGATGCCTAGAGGGAAAGAGAAGGGTATGCACAGCCCATGCTTTGCTCATGTATTGCCATATGTGTAAAGCTAGCCATAGATGGCTGGAATCTCAGCTAGTCCCTGCTGAACCAGCCAAGATATAAACAATGTATGGGCAAGCGGATTGTATCCAAGTCGATCCATCGATTAACTTGGGTACAACCAGCCTGATGGAGTTTTGAAAGCGATTACCACCAGTGCCTATAGCACTAGCAAAAATCAGGAGAACACAATAGTTCTGCGGGAGGGATTTACCCATCAACACTAGCTGTGGTGTTAGGGAAATAATGCGATTTTCTTTCCTGCAACCATGGGTTGCAGGAAACCGTGCAATCTATGGCCTGCTTTAGGCATACAAAGAACCTAGCACAGCTTGATCATAATACAAAAAATCCAATGCTTGTGGCTACCTTAATAATGAACACAACTATTCAAATTCTTTTTCAATATGAAAACATTCTTCCTTCCAAAAGACAGCAATGGAAATAGTAGATGAGTATTAAACAAGAACTTAATGTTAACTAAAACACTTTTTTTTATAGACAGTCGTCAAGACAATATCTGCCTTCTGTTTATCAGAGAACTGATGTATTTTATGTTTTACCCCTCCTATTTAAATAAAACAAGGCCAAAATAAATGATTCCATGAATAGCAGCATGTCAAGCCAAGTCTTCAGATTTTTTTCATTGTGGAATAGCTACGATGTACTGGACTGAAAATGCCAAATTGCCAAGGTAACAGAGGCGCAGCAGCCTCCACAACCTGTGGGTTCCTCTAATCGGTGAAATCTTCTCTTCTGCACCCACTGTGGGTGCAAGCTGTAAATTACGCTCTAAATTTAGATTGCCTCTCTGCCAAAAAACGATGCCATAGCACAACCCCTCCCCATACCAAATTCTAATTACTAGAAAGGTGGGAGAAATGGGGCAAAGGCAGAGCTCCAATTTGGAGTGGACGTTGCAGGTTCTGTTACAGAATACCGCCAAATTTGGATGCTCCATAAAAGAGGAATTTATTAAAGAAAGCTGCAGACACCTTGTCACAAATTTTTCACTTCAAATGTTAGAGAAGTAATAATAGATGCAACAGGTTTGCTCTAACCACTTGCCTACTGGCCACTTTAACCCCCTTCCTGCCCAGGCCAATTTTAAGCTTTCAGTACAGTTGCACTTTGAATGACAACTGAGCGGTCATGCAACATTGTACCCATATGATTCCCCTCCTGGTCACACCCCTGGGTGTGACCAGGAGGATGAGATATGCCGTCTGGTTAAAATGGTCTCGATGCTGGTAATCTGGTGTTCTGGGAACACCAGCAGGAGCAAAACGTGAGTATATGGCAGGGAGTTGCCACCCACTGCAGGTCTTACACAGAGAATTTATACTGCATGTGACAAATAAGGAGTCACAGCCACTAACAAACTTCGACAAAGGCAAACCCAGTTGAAATTTGTCTTGGATAGCAAGGGTGAATCACAATCTTTCTGCTTGCTTCCTAAAGTTGTTTTTTTGTACTACAATTTAATGCACAAAATAGGAGGTTTTGAAAATATTAGAATGGTCTTGATATTTTTCACAGAAGAAAAATAAAAGTCTAATAAAAGATTTGAGACTTGCTCCCGAGAAGAAAAATAGCTCACCTTCTTATATTTATGTGGGTACGTGCACCTTTCTATGGTCCCCTGTGTAGCTCCACGATTCACATTACCTAGCCGTTCCTCAAGATGAATCAGTTCCTGCAAAATAAGAGGCAAATCTCAGCATTTTGGATCTTTCCTCAAGACAAAATGGTTAGCGATTCCAGTATACTATTGTTCAAATGTGTACCCATAGAGCACAGACATTTGAGACTGGACTCTCTAATAATCAATGCTCAGTGAAAGCAATTCTGTCAACAAGCCAGCGGAGTCTACCATGGCAATTCTAGTACAGCAATAGAAGTGGACTGGTTACGTATCTCATGAAGACAAACACAACCAGGCCTACCCATTTCCAATCAATTTCAAAGCAGATTTTTTAATGCCCTCCCTCTGATAAATAAAAGGTATCATCTATGCGAGGACAAATTAATCCAGTGCCTACAAATAAGAGTCTGAATACAAATATAGGTTAATATATTACAATGTCCATGCAGTGGGGGATAAGCCTGTGTTATTGGGATAAACATGCATATTACTGAGTCAAAGGTCCACTTGCATAGATTAGTGCAACCGGAAGCTTATCATACAGTTAAGGTTCAAATAAAAGCTTTTAGTTTGTAGTTACTGCCAGTGCTATATTGACCATACACTGGGGGGAAATAAAAACAAAAAAACCACAGGATACACAAATCCCAATGCTTGATGCTGTAGTATATCATACAGAAATTACATGATATAAATACATGGTACAAAGATTTAAAAATAAAATTAAAAAACACGCTCGGAATGGAATGAATATTATATTACTATAAATACTAAGCCTCTGCAACAAATGATTATGAATAAAAGGTGGGATTCTCAGTTCCCTGCTCAAATGAGTTCCAAGGCTTCAAAAATAATTACCAAAACACTCTGCATCTGATTGGGGAAATTATTGATTGTGTATCCTTTAATTATGTGAACACACACATACACACATCAACCTGAAGGAAACATTCCATAGGTACATGGAATGACAGCAAAGACATGACAGCAGAAAGCTAACATTCTGTTACAAACCTCAAAATTTCCCCTGAATGGAACTCTGAATGACCTTCCATCCAATCCAGATGAAATGTAGCGGATGTGAGGGTAGCCCGCCATGTCTGGAACCTAGTCAAATAGCAGATGTAAGTTAAACTTTAACACAACTGCTTGTAATGACTTCAAATAATCTTTGCTGCCAGAAAGATATACAGCTCTGAGGGTACTCTTGTAAAACCCTCTAGCAGCAAAATGATAGGTGCAGTCATTAAAAATATATAAATATATACACAAGAAAAAATACAAAATGTTGTGAAGCACCATAAACTAGTTTTGTTTTTTTGTTTTTGTTTTTTTTTTGTGGTAGGAGACAAATGCAGTGACAAGGTTATGTGCTGCTTGGTCAACTATATACCATTCCACTGCAAACCAGCCACAGAATAGGGAAATATATATCTATATTGTATTCCTCAGTTCCAAACAACGCAAAGATATGAAAAAGGTTCAACATCCAGGACATATGGGAGAATGCAAACATAGCAAAATGAGATAGAACAATGCCAAATGAGTTGATTCTAAAAAACAAAACAAAAAAAAACAAAAAAAAAAAAACCAGAAGCACATCATCATCATACACTTGTGATTATCAGAAATCAAAGTTTAGCCAACTATTCTGTGCTAGTTATGTTCAAAGCCAATCACAATAATCATAAATCCAGTGTACACCACTGTGTAGCCAGTATGGCAAGAAAAAAAACCGTGGGCACTTCGAACTACCATAGACCAAATACATCAATACTACCATAGACCAATACATAAAGATAAATCGATCATTATCGTTATGCAATATGGGAATTCTATTTTTAAGCTTTCCTAAAGTTTGTGCTTGGCAGTCTGTCCATGCAAGGCATACACAACATTATGAGGTCCCAAACGTCAGTATGACAAAAGATCTGGTTATCTGATCTTAAAGGAATTATATACATGCCAACCGGGATAGTCGACGACCTCTTTTTTCCTAGGACAACCACAATTATAAACTGGAGGGAGAGGAAGGCCACATTCAAACTTGCTACAGTGCTACAAAGCAAATGCCAGAGGCAAGGATCTGAGGTTTCCTGCAGCCAGAAGAGCCGCGGGTGCTCAGCTATATAAAGCAATGATAAGCTTGATGGTGGCCGCAGCAGTCTGTTGGTGCTCACACATCCAGTTATTAACAGTAGTTAGGGGCAGTTTTTTTTCTTGGGCTCTGTGTGCATGTAGGGATGATCATCTGTCCTTAACCACAGGTGACTGGTGGCTGACTGCATCAGCCATGGACAGCTGCAAATGCCATCAGCCTATCATTGCTTTGTATAGGCTGAGCAGTCATAAATGCCTGTCATTCTTGCGACAGGAAGCCTCCGACTTTTGTTTGTTGGAATTCATCACTATAGGTTCTAACGTTGTCATCCACAGTGAACTCATTCTAAAAAGATGATGACAGCAACAAGGAAATGGGTGTACAATTGTATGCTTTTAATTAACAGAAATTGAGAATATGTTACTTAAAATGGAAAGCTAAATGTGGAAAAGCGCTTTGATCTACCAGAGACTTACAATTCTAAGAACCAACAAAATAGCTCAGTGTAGAGGAGAACAGTCAGATATGTCTAGTAAAGCTGGAAAGACTAGATCTAGAGAGAAATAAGTGTGAAAAAACAAGCATCTCTACTCGCTTCCATGCAGTGTGAAACAGGACTATAGAATCAGATGCAGAGTGTCAATGCCTACCAAAGGGAAGAATATTCCAAGTCAAAATGAATGCCCACCTATCCATAATTTGTTTACAAAGAACTGGCAGGGGACAACATGATATTATATGGTTTTAACCCAGTCCCCTGAACACAATTACATAACATAAACCTAAAAGTAAATAAATCAGTTATCAAATTAGAGTTAGCTTTAGTAATAAAATAAAAGCAAAGCAGACCTCAAATTCTGACTTACCAACTGTATATGGGTTCTGGGTCAGTGAATCAAACTTTTAAAGCCAGAATCAGTCCAGCAACCAGTATTCTAATGAGGTCAGCAATTCTATTACAAAATAGATAAAGGTCCGGTAACAAGGCATGATGCAGTTTAAAAGTCTGTAGAATCTATTTGAAACCCATCAAGACATAATAGGGGATTTCAGCACAAAGCAAGGTTGGAGCGTTTCTGGCCCTCCCTGGGCCTTAGTCGCAAGGCCCCGGAAGTGGCCAAAATGCATAAATTTTGCTCTGCACTGTATTCCCCTATTACGTCTTGATGGATTACAAACTGTTACGGTGCCTGGTTGCTGGACCTTTATTTTATGTTGTGGAACGAAGTATGCAGCAGTGCTCCAGGCACAGGTATATGTCTTCACCCAGTTAAATATTTATTAGAGTTTGAAAAAATATTTTGAAGCAATGCTATCTGAATATCTCTGAGTGCATGTTTTTTGTTATATTTCCCTGGTAATTGTGCAGGAAAACATGCCATGAAGGAGGAGGGTAAGGGAATTATAGAGAGCATGTGCAGTTATTCCAAAAATGGAAGTGGATTGTATTTTAAAAGATGAAGTTTAAGTTTGGCCCAATGTAATTGTAAAAAAAAGCCAAAGTATGTATGCATATACCATAACTGGCTGATCCCTGTGGAAGCTGGAGATCACTATAGTAGGCACTACTACTTCCAGGTGCCACTCAGCACAGAACCCACAAGCTAGTGGCACTCACTGTAGTAGAGGTGCATACTAGCATGATTCCCAGCTTCTACAGGAATCGGCCATGTACAGCACATACATACACACACACACCAAGCTAAACCAATGGAACTATATACAAAAGCCCATACATAATCTTCAGCTTTAAAGTGTCATATTTACTGCCTGGGTACTATTGTTACTGTTTGCATGTTGCCAGGATATTGGCAAAGGATTAGTATGTGGAAGAGTTTGGTATACAGTGTGCTCAAATATTACTGAGCACTTGATAATTCTCCTCAGAGTAAATGTTTAGGTCCTCTGGCATCAAACACATTAGATTGAGGATTATTATGTGGAGGAGTTAGGTGTGAAAGTATCATTCAGCACCTGAAATCACCACCGTGACAGCAAACTGCTATACAGTGCAACCTCTTTAGAGCTGCCACATTGTATATGTAACTGCTCAACTCTGAATGGTTGGGTGACCTTAAAATTGCACATAAGCATTCATAATACAATTAAACAAGGGCAATACCCATCTCTTTACCCTCCTCCTCTGCAGTAATGTGCTGCCAAATCTTACAGATTTAGCTAATCTACTAAACACAACACTCTTATCCAACATTAAACAATCTATTCAGGGCCCTGCATGCCTTTACTATGGTTGTTTATTCATTGTTCCTCTGTAAAGCAGCGTGGGGTTTTCTGGATTGCTTATGACAGCTTTCCCCTTGTGTGGTTAAAATGTTCCATGCGATTTGCTGTGTCAACAGATTCATGAACACTTTTAAAGCCAACCTGGGCATTTTTAGGTTGTCAGCTCATACAAATTCTGAAAATATAGACATTTCACTTACGCTTGCCAAAATAACTTTTGTTGTGTCTTATGATATTACAGGCTTGGAGCAAGTAATTCATTTATAGATTTTAAAAAGGCTGCATCTAGAAAATGAAAGCAAATCTGGCATAAATTGTTTCAGTCCCCAAGTTACCTTCTCGACACACCTAGATTTTCTTTAGTGATCATTTACACCAGTGGTTCTCAACTCCTGTCCTCAAGACACACTTAATGGCCAGATTTTTATGTATTATCTTGGGGAGACGCAGCCTAGAACACTGCAATCACTTAGTAGCAAATTATATCACCTGTGATGTATTTCAGTTATCTTGCAAACCTGGCCTGTTAGTGGGTCCCGAGGACAGGAGTAGAGAACCACCCTGATTTACACAGGTTAAAAAAAATAATAAAATCCTCTTTCTGGTTTAAAAGAGAAGTTAACTTTTAGTAGCCTGTTACAACCGTATTCAGGGTGTAACATGTTAGTAAAGCACCCCCCCCTCCCCCCCAACGTGACAGCAAAGTTTGAAAACACTCCGCCCACACAGCTACAAGTATCGCCTGCCGCAACTTGTAGATCTCAATGAACTGCGAGGGTGCTAATAAGCACTTTCATAGGTCACTGATTCTTCCTGGAGTTCAGCAATTGACTGCCCATACAAGAAGTCTAAGCAAACCGCTGACTGAGAATCTACAGAAGCCTGACATTATACCCGTGATCTGCTGATTTCAAGTGCAACGAAAAATAAACACACATTTTTCTTACCCGCAAAAAATGTGCATTTATTTTATTTGTAAACTTATCGCTTAAGGGCTTGTTTTATATGAAGTACTGAGTACAGCGTGTTTATAATGAATGCTACTGCTGAATCTATTTTTGGGAATAGCAATTGGTCAGCCAACCTATGGGAAACAAGGCATTACTGTGTAGCGCACTTTATTAGCTTTTAAGCAGTTAGGAATTGTAGCAGCTAATCTTTACATTAAAGCAGGACTTTACCCATAACAACTTGATAAAAAACAATGTTCTTTAGCAAGGAACATGTTCCACAATAATAATTATGCTACTAGAATTAGTATATGTTGTAAATTGGCTCCAACATTGCCTCATTCGTTCTTAACTGAGGCTGCCCATCAATTTAAAAGGTTTAAAAAATGGTTACATTCCTGGAATGCTGGGTTGGAGAACTGTCACATTTGCTTGTGTCCTCAACCAAAATGTCAAATGGCTGGAGACATTACTGATCACATGTGCAGCACCATGGCAGTTTCAGATCAAACAGAAGCAGCTTCCTTGGCTGTAAATGATATGAGGGTTTAATTCCACTTTAAGGCTGTTAGCAGAAAAGGCCTCAACAAACTAAGCCCAAAAATGGAGAGCAACTGAGCATGTGCAGAGCAGGGGGACAGAGTTATTGGATTTAAAACAATATAGATCAGTGATGGTGAACCTTGGCACCCCAGATGTTTTGGAACTACATTTCCCATGATGTTCAACTACACTGCAGAGTGCATGAGCATCATGGGAAATGTAGTTCCAAAACATCTGGGTGCCAAGGTTCGCCATCACGGCTATAGAAATGAATATTACCACTGCAATTCTAACTGAAAACAGGCACCAATTGAAAAGGCACTATACTATTACGTACGCACTATATTTACATTTTTATAGATATATGAGAAATGTAAATCCAAGTGCTCCCAAAGTTTTTAATCCATTGTCAGGATTAAATATTGTATATTTTATAAAAAAACAACAAATAGGTCACCTAGTGTGGGTCCAATAAATAGAGGTCTCTATGGCCTTGTACATACAATGAGAAAAGCAGACAAATAATTCCACTTTTGCAAGCAATCATATGATAATCTTATCGTTTGTACACAGCCGTCATCAGAAATTCTGAAGGGACAAACAATTTTTTTTGTACAATACCAGATCATACAATTTTGGTTTAATCAGTGCAGTTTTTGTCCAAAAATACAATACAAATACATTACAGCACTTACAAAAAATTTCTGTCGTACGAGAGCTTTCGTACTTCAGTAACCTAGTCACATTAGATATGGAGACTAGCATGCAAAAAAATAAAAGGACGATCATTCATCCAATAATCTCATTGTGTGGGCGTGTGCCTTAACCCAATATGAACAAAGGTTGTATCATTGTGAGTGTAGGCTTTCAGGGAACACAAAAGGCAGAGGGAATGAATACACAGTATATGACAAACGTCTATTTTCCTAAGCCTGCATTCACACCTAATCATAGAGAGTATTCCTGGTGATTCTGAAGCATTTTTTCATGAGTTTTTGCACATGTATCAAGCTTCAAGAGTTTGCTTTCTGGGATGGACCAGGGAAGAGCAGTTCTATAGGAGCGGAAGATTCTTCATGCATTAAAAAAAAATGGCGTGGCATGTATTAAAAGGCACTTTCACTTAAGTCTAAGGAGCCAAAAAAAAAGCCTGACTACACTCAAAGCTGATGTACTTTTTACAGCGTATGGGATAAAGTGTAAATAGGAACAATTAAAAGTAATCGGATTCTGCAAAGTTAGGCATAGGGAAACCAGCAGAAAAACGCTCATGCGTTAATGGGAGCCAAATTGAAGGTCTATTTAAAAAACAATGTGTTAGAAAATGTATCCTGCTTTATTATTTTAATATTTACCTTGCAAGTTATACTTTCATATTCTAATATTTTCTCTATCCTGTGTTTGTTATCGTAAAATATATGTGAACACATAAATTAAATCCTAAGGTAAAACATCAAATTGTGCGTTTACTATATGAGCCCATTTATTTTAGAAAAAAAGAACGTAATGGACCTTTTCGTGTAGGGTTTCATCTACAGTCATGAGATCACAAAGCTTATTTACAGTAGTTCTTCCTAGTGGCGGCGGGGGGGGGGGGGGGGGGGCACAAGATGTGTGCGATGTTTCAAGGGCTGACTTGCAAACCAGAAAGCAATTCCTTTCAGAACTCATGCTCCGCCCCCTGGACTACAAACTGTTGGTTTGACAGTGATAATCCGGCCAGGAGCCCCCATCAACCGGGGGGTTGGGCTGAGGGCGTGGCAGGCAGACTACGGGAGAGGCAAGCACACTGTACGGCATACACACACTATGCATCGGTATGGCATTCTGTAGGTCTTAAAACGCAGTCCAATCCATAAACTGACCACAGTCATGAATGTGTTTCCATACTTGCTGTAGTCAGAAATTTTAGAAGCAGAGGGGCTGGCAGGATCAACCAGGTAGTTAACATGAAAAGGGACAATGCACAGTTGACAGGTTTCCTGTCCCCACTTCCGTCGGACCTCGCTACGGTGAGGTACGTCAGAAGTCCAGCCCCCTCCTCTGCCTTCCCCTACTGTCAGGCCAGTGGGAGAGCGAAGCTGCGCTTTGGGCATCACGCAGAAGGGACCTGGCCGTAAAGCCAAAAGCGGCAGTACCAAACAGCTGATGGATACATCGGCTGCAGTGCCGACATCGCTGGTATTTATGACATGCAATTTTTATTTATGCCAGCGTTTTACTATTCTTGATAAAAAGAAGTTATGGAATTTTCTACACTATGCGATGCATCTTTTCCCGTTTTTGATTTAACTTCTTTGATGTTTATATTGAATGGGACTGAGAGTGCCATTGTGGGAAGAAGCTGGAGGGACATCTACACCACAGGATTCTTTGCTAAATGAGGATTTTATACTGCGTTATTTGACCGTTCCTTTAGAAAGATCAAATGGTTATGGTAAGAGGCAATGTGATCAGGTGAAGGGTCTCTCTCTGCTGTGCATCATGCCCTGGGCATTTTCAAAGACTCTTTTGGTGGACCTTTCCCTCTTTATTTTAGTGTTTGAAAGTATTTTATACAAATGCTTTTGCATTTGTGATAAAGATATGGTCTTTTAGCACTGCACTGTGTACGTTATAAATTTGTAAGAGACGCTGCAAAAATTGCTGTAGAGTAAGCTTGTAAGCAAGGTGAAAGGGCCCACACACTAAGGCAAAGTATACACTGTGTGCATATGAGTGGAGCAAACTGGCTGAGAGGTGGCTGACCACCATCTAAAATACTGGAGAGAAGAGGGAAGTGTTACACAGATATGGAAGAGAAAACCACAGCTGTCATCCTGTAAGGAAAATGTCATTGCAGTCATATTACTGTGAAGACAATCCTTTTAGGGAAGAAGTGGTTGGAAAAAAGAATACCAACAATATTAATATATGGTGGGACATTAGTTGCCCCAATATTTAAAACATTGAACTCGGATTACCATGCTTTGAGTGTATCAGGGCTGGGCTCAGTCCTTCCTTCTCTGAGCTGGCCGCTTAGCTGTCAGCTAATTGCCAGCTCCCATCTCTCTCCACAGTTACTCAGCTGTTGATCCTGCTCGTCAGTGCTGCCTACTTAAGCCGTCCAGTCGAGCTCTGCCTTCGCCACATCACAAGAAACTATCTCCCAAATTCCTTTTTATAGACTGGCTTTGCCGACAGCCCTTCTGGCTTCAGATCCTGCTTGCTGTTCTACTACTTTGATCCCCGACTTCTGGCTTGGCTGACTATCTGTTCCAGTTACTGAAATTTAGCTATGTTTTGACCAAGTTTGTTCTTTTTGCTTTTATTATTTAACAAGTGTGATTTACCTGTACTTCTGTCTCGGTCTGATTTCATGGTTTCTGACAGAAGGCAACTAGTAATTTGGATGGGAGCAGTTTTTTTTAAATGTGAATTGTTTAGGCAGTAAAAGGTAATGCTTATTATCCAAACTCTGATCTCTATAAATTCTGCAACAGTTTATTACTTACAAATGTACAACTCATAACTTATCCTTGCATCAAAACAATACACTGTGTATACTGTATATTTAGATCTCATGTCATATTCCAAAATTATAAGCAACTGTTTTCTACAGTAATTCTGCTGCTCTGGGAAAAAAAAATATGTTACCACTTTTCAAAATGGCTTCTGAAATGACACCACGGTGCAGGCATAATGTCATAAACACAAGGAATATTTCAAAAAGGAGGTAAGCTATTAATCTTCCAATGGCTTAGCAAAGCATTCCTACAAAAATCATAAACCTGAAAACATCATTCACCTTATTTGTTACAATTCTAACATTTGTGCAATATTAATGACAATGCTAAGACTGAACAATTAGCTTTCTATCGAACATATATCTTACCATTAATGGCAAGGCCCCGATCTGCAAATGGTGAAGTCTAGGAGGTGGATGGTAGTGCGCTAGATGGGGATGTAAAGGACCAGTTTGGTAGGGGGCAGCAGTCACTCCAGTTTCAATTGCTATTTCCCTGTAACCGAAAAAAAAAAATTCAACAGTAGAGGATTAGTAAAATGTTTGTATGAAGGCATAACAAACCTTTTAGACCTAGATATTTGTTTTCCTAATTAACTGCTTGTCAACCGCACTATAGCATTTTTACTCCTACAGGGCAGCAGCTGTGCGCCAGATCAAGTCTATATACACACATGCGATTACGCACTTCTGGGTAGGGGCGTGCATGACAGTGGGCAGGTGCTGGGTACTCCATGTCCTTTCGGCTCCCGCTGATCGTCAGGCAGAGAGACAGAACCGCAATCTGCCTATGTAAACAAGGCATGAAGCCATTCTGACAGGTGTGAAGGGATGGAATTTGTGTGCCTGCACTTCTCACCTAGTGAAAGCACCTCACATTATAGTAAAACACTGGTTAGACACACCATTAACCCTTTGATTGCCCCCCAATATTAAACCTTCCCAGCCAGTGTCAGTACATTGATAGTGCATATTTTTAGCACTCATCATTGTATTAGTGTCAAACGTGTCAGCATGTCCCCTCCAATATCGCAGTCACGCTTTAAAAATTAACGATCACTGCCATTACTAGTTAAAAAAAAAAAAAGAAACATATCCCATAATTTGTAGACTCTATAACAGCCATTGTCAACCAGGGTTTCGCGGAACCCTAGGGTTTCTCCAGAGGTGGCTAGGGGTTCCCTGAGCTGTGATGATTTACCTCCTGTTTGATTGTGCCTACATAGTTCTGAGCCAATGTCACTTGGAGGATCCAGTGGTATGACACCAATGATCTTTATAGCTCAGTAAGGGGCCATTCTTACCACCACTGTAAAAAAGGGCATTCTCCCTGACCATTAAAATAAGGGGCATTGTTCCCACTGACCCCCAATGAATGGGTTTTATCAGGGGTTCCCCTGATAGCTGAAAATTATTTTAAGTTTCCCCTAGGGTAAAAAGGTTGAGAATGGTTTGTGCAAAGTTATAGCGCAGCCTATCAATATACACTTATTGGTAATTTATTTTTATTTTTTTATCAAAAACACATAGCAGAATACATATTGGCCTACATTTATGAAGAAATTAGATTTTACATTTTTTTTATTGAATATGTTTTATAGCAGAAACAAAAAAAATTGTTTATTGCGCAAAAAATAAACAGAGGTGATCAAATAACACCAAAAGACAGGTCTATTTGTGAGGTAAAATAACAAAAAAACAAAACAAAAAACACACATATTTGGGTACAGCTTCACGCAATTGTCAGTTAAAGTAATGCAGAGTCGTAGCGCAAAAAATGGTCTTGTCACGCGGGGCGGGATTGGTAAATCTTCTGGAGTCCAAGTGATTAAAGCAGAACTCCAGGTTTGTCTCCTTGAATAGTTTGGACCAAGCTGGTACAAATTAACTTTTTGCTACACTAACAGATGCATTAAATAAAACTATATGAAGCATCGGCTACATCCAGTATACATTAATGTTTTCTGGCACTGGGATGGAGACTTCTATTCCCACTCCAAGCACTAAACCGAGTTGACTGAGTGCGGCACCACCATTCATAGGCAGCTTTGTATTCGATAAATCCTGCCTCAGCCAAAAGGAAGAACGCAAACCTGTCTATAAATGGCTGAGCAGCGTTCATCTGTTATACCGGGATAATGCCTGCAGCTGCAGGCATCATCCGGATATCTTTTTTCAGACAGCAATTTTGTGTGTTGTAAAAGCCATCCGAGCAACAGATTAGGCACTGAATTGCCCCTCTGGGCTCTCCCGTGTGATTGGGGAAACCAATCTGATCTGATGGTGCCACACGGTTACCATAGAGCTTGCCGTTTCTATGGTTCTGGCAGGCTGGAAGCGATGTAATGTCGTCACTTCTGGCTCTGAGATGTAAACATAGCCATTTTTTCCCTGGAAAGCAGAGATTTTTTTGGGGATCTCATGCTTTCCAGGGTAGTGGAGAACCATAAAGAAGACCTGTCATGCCATATTTCTATCATAAGGGATGTTTACATTTGTGATACAAAAAGGTGTAATAAAAAAAAAAAAGGGTTTAAAGCGCCCCCATCCCGAAGCAAACGTATACGAAGGTTGTGCCTGCATATGTATATGGTGTTGGAACCACACACAAGGTACTGCCACAAATGTTCTATTGAGAGAAATAATTCTAGTGCCAACGCTAAAAACTCTAAATCTTTACATGTAGGAGAATTGGCCTGGGTGTTTATTTTTTCCAGGCAACAGGACCGGAATTTTCATCCCAGTGCCGGAACAACCTACTCTATACTGCATTTACCTCTGACTATATACAATTTACACAGCATGCCCAGCAGGTGCGCCTGTTATGAAACGATGTGGCTGGTGATGGCACCTGAATTGTGATATTAAATTGTATAGCTGCCCCTTTAAAACAGTGTGGACTCAAATGGTATAATGGACAAAAAGGTAAAAGGTGTTGGCACTACAAAACATATATTGATTCAACATAATGAATGGTGCATGATACACCAAAAGGTGCGCCTGTTAGTGTAGCAAATATTTTATTTGGGCCAGCCTAGACTCAAGCATTAATGCATAACATGGGCATACATGTAGTACACCACATTTGAGGATAAAACACGTTAAGATTTGTATTCCAAAAAAGAAAACAAACAAACATACTTCAGGCACCATCGTTTATAGCACACAACATATATTCAGTGAAAAATAATGTAACCAAAACCAGCCAGGTTTTATCTGACTACAGTATCGTGAAATCTGTCTGCTAAGAATTACTGCACAGTCACCGCAATGTGCACTGTTTTAATATGCCCAACTATGTGTGTTTTGGTCTCCCACTATAAAAAAAAAAAAAAAATAAAATAAAAAAAAAAAGAAGAATGATCCATCTTAGTTAAAACAACTTGTAATAACCTCTAACTGGAAGGAGGAGGATAATAATCGCAGTGCTTTAATGGCTATATGGGAACAGGAACATGTAACATTCAAAACAAAGGTATGGAACCTTAGTGCAATGGAAAAGGATTGTGCCAACAGAATCAAGGACAGTGCACACTAGAGTGCGGCGCATGAAACCTGCGTTCCATGCGTGTTTCCCACACCATGTTCAAAACACACTGCACCTGCGGCGGGTGTCAGTGTTAATGACACTCTAAATGCAGGTTGCAAATGCAATGAGTATGCCTGCACTGGATCGCATGATAAAGTGGTACAATGTAATCCAGTTGCTGTGAGATTCTTAAAGAACTGCATACACTACTTCTGGTGCAATCCAGCGCAATATCAGCTTATTCCAATAAACGGGCTAAAATCTCATAGTACCTGGTCATTGTGTCTTGTTCTGTTCATTGTTGTGATCTTGTGTTGTCTTTAATGTGTGGCAAAAATTTTCCTTTGGAATTAATAAAGTACCGTATTTATCGGCATATAACACGCACTTTTTTTCTCCTTAAAATCAGGGAGAAATCGTGTGTGCGTGTTATACGCCGATCTCCGCTGATTGTGAGTGGAGAGATTGCCGCCGAGATACACATAGCCAAGTGTACTCAGCTCCGCTCACAGTCACACCCAGTCCTGCCATTGGACGTGTTATGTCAATCATAGGGCGGGAGTGGGCGTGACTGTGGACGGAGCCGAGTGCACTCGGCTAGGTCTATCTCGGCAGCGATCACTCCGCCCAGTCTCAGCGATCTCAGCAGTGCTCGCTCCGCCCTGTCCAGTCCCTGAGATCTCAGCAGAGCCAACTTTAAATCCACCCAGTAACAATGGCAAGGCTGCACTGGACACTGGGGCAAAGGTGCACTGACACTGATAAGGCTGCATTGATGGGCATTTAAAAGCAAGTTTATTTTCCTTAAAATTCCCTCCTAAACTTGGGGTGTGTGTTATACGCAGATAAATACGGGTATTCTGATCTGATTAAAAGTAACATGTAGAGTCTGAAAGAAAAATACAAAAGCAACCAAATTATGAGAAATTTAGGATTCAGAAATCCTTTTACTTACCAGGCAGACCTATCAGAAGCCTGCCGGGGATGGGAGGACATTGTCTGTGGTACATGAATATGGTGTCCATGGCCATAGTTAGGATGCATTCTATGTGGATGAGGCGGTGGGCGTTCATGAGCTCGCCTGGAAAATATGAGGTTTAGAAGCTTAATCAATTGAAAACACTGCAGGCCAGTGTGATTGAGAGTCTGAAGAATACTTACGTTGGATGCTGCATAAGACGCCGCCTCTGAACTTCCATCCTCTGAATAACTTCGTGAGGGTGCAACCTCTGTGTTGTAGGTGCTGTGGCAGAAATATGATGGGACATAGACTGGTGGGTGGTGGACAAATGCTGTGAGAGAGGGGCAGCAGCACTGGTGAAATGGTGGGAAGGAGGTGGAGGAGGAACAGGATGTGTTGAAGAAAGGCTTGGAAGAGATGGATGAAAAGGTGCTACTGGATGTGCAATAACATAGTCCATCTGAGGTGGTGGGGGTGGTTGAGGGGGAGGGTTGGCATGAGAATGGGGGCAGGCAGGTGTCTGGTGGTGAAGAGGCCTTGTAAGTGAAGCATCTAAAATCCAAGCAGAAGAAATAGAAATCAAAACAATACTAAAACCAAGCAGATTACAGTGAAAAAAAAATTATATATAAAAATGACTGCTGTAAGTGAAAGTAGTGAACAAGCTTTGTACTCTACACATGTAATAAACTTAGCAGGACCTAAAGAATGTGTTACCTTAACAAATATTCCTGATGTGCCTGCTGTACCATGTACTTATGTTAAAAAGTAACCTGTTCTTTGTACTGCTTCCTTGATGCGAAATACCTGGTGATCCCGTTTGTCCCCTTGCTTTCTTATTGCAAACTGACCATACTAGGCATCAAAGCACATCCATCCAGGCATGGTAGGTTTTCTGGCTGTGCTGGAAGAACAGCCTGACAATTCTAAAATGGTCAGATTTGTGATAACATGTCTGATTAGTTAACTGCCATTTCTCCACCCCTAGACCCCTCCAACCCCTTATGCAGCTTAGAAGAGACTAGAAGCGTAAATCCTCCAATGGAGACACTAGGTCTGGTGACATGCCTGAAATCCCTTACATTGAGGGGTTCCTCTCACTTCCTGTTTTGGCCATGGGACAGGAAGTGAATGGTAACCTCCCAAATGTGACACAGGTAGCCAAAAAAATATAATTAAAAAAGTGATATTAAGGTTTTGACTTTAGTGGGACTATGTGAAAAGCTGCATAGGCGACAGAGGAGGTAGAGGAGGTGGGGGTTACCGGGGGATTTAACATTAAAATAAAGCTGCCATTTAAAACCTATTTTTATTTTAAAGAACTCCATATTTCCACACACTTTACAAAGTTGGTTTGTGTCTCTCACTAACTTGTGAGGGTGCCGGACATGCAGTAACACTATGTAGCTGCGGATAAACACAGCATACCGCACTGTATTCTGAGGGAGAGACAAAACTCCCTGTCTGATACCCGAAATACAAGAGTCTACCGCAGTGGCACTCAGAGCAAGCAATGAATTCTATCAATGAATACAAAGCTGCCTCCGATTGGCTGAGAGTCAGAGAGGCACGCTGATGTCACAAGACGGACGCTTTGTATTCATTGACAAAATATATTGCTTGCTCTGAGTGGCTGAGCCCTGCTGCAGTAAACTTCTTCTGTATTTGGGGTATGAGACAGGAAGTCTCGGCTCGTACCCGGAACACAGTGCTATACGCTGTGTATAGCCACAGCTAGATAAAGTTTATACCGCACACCTAGCACCCTCACAGATAAGTGATGGACATGGGCTAGCTTGGCCCAAACAAACTATGTAAAGTACGTAAAAAAGATGGAGTTTTTCTTTAAGCACTTTGATCATGTTAACAATAGATATACTCACATGGAGAATGCATGTAATGGCGACAAGATGAAAGAGAAGTCTGGGAAGGTGGCTGTGTCTGGGCTACCAAGCCAGGTCCAAAGCCATCAATAGCCATAGTTTGTGCCGTACTGGCAGTTGACTGATGTCCATAAACTGTAGACCTTGAGGAGGAGCCAGGGCAGCAAGGATCAAAAGCAGATGTGCTATGAAAGCTAACATTTCCGTGGCTTCGAATACCATTATTGCTTAAATCCACAGGCAAGGCTTGCTGAAACAAAATGATAAAATCATGAGATTATCCAATAATTCTTTCCTAAAGGAAACCCATATTGAGAAAATTGTGTGCCTACCTACCATTGCTAACGTCTTTATGAAATTTGTAGCCGTCAATGACCCGGCACAACCATGCACCAAGTCAAGAACACCTGATCTGGGTCCATTAGGTCAGTAACTACTGGAAACACTAGATCAGCACGACAACTAGAATTTTCTGTAAAGGCCAACAATGACAAGTAGGTCTATCGTGACAGGATTTATTCCAAAATATCTTACAGCTACATATATAAAAAAAAAAAAAAAAAAAAAAAAAAGTCTACAAGAGTCTATAGTTAGTAGGGTACTACACTCACAAAATATGCACTATATCCACATAAATAAAATGCACTTGAGGGGGTTCTTGCTGGCATGATACTGCCTAACTATACCTTTGGTGGCAAGGATAGAAAAGAAGATTAAAGTGATTCTAAAATAAATATTTTTTTTGTATTATTTAACAACAAACATGTCATACTTAACTGCTCTGTGCAATCGTTTTGCAGAGTAGCCCTGATCCTCTTTTTGGGTACACCGCCAGCAGTCCTGGCTCCTCCCCCATACTGAGTGCACCCAATAGCAAGTCTCTTGCTATGGGGGGAGCAAGCAGGCTCACTCCCGAGCTGCGCACTGTATCCATTCATAAACACAACCCCCTCCTTGTCTCTCTCATTGGCTTAGTGGCTGTGATGAGCTGCAGCAGGAGCCAAAGGTACCAGCTGCTGTGTGAGCCAATGAGAGAGAAACCCAGGAGAGCCGCTGCTCTCATGCACATCACTGGAGTGAAATGGGTTTCAGGTAATTAAATAGGGGAGATGCTGGACCAAGAAGAATTTTTACCTTAAATGAATAGAATGCATTAACGTTAAAAACTTTGAGCCTTTAGAACCAGCTGTGTCACACATTCACAGTACACCAACCTTTGTGGCTGTAGGCTGGTAGTTTTCAATATACTACCATGGTGCTCTGGTAATTTATGGAGTCTTCCTGTCAGAATGTATCGGCTTGCTCATACGAGGTACGAGCAGGCTGATGCACTGAAAGATCTGCAGGAGATCTGCAGAAATGTAATGAAAACGTTTTAGTAATCAAACATTTTTTACAAAGAAACCTATAAGCTTTTTTAATTTTACCATACATATTTTTAAATGTGCCAGGTCATTAATAAGTTTGGATTCACAATGTCGCGTCTCTGAATCGGTAAAACGGCACTAGATAGCAGTAATAGCAGCGCTTTTTGGCAGCTAGCAGGACTCTAAACCCCCGCTAGTGGCCGAATAAAGGGTTAAAAAGAACCTTGGCAGCGGTGCCCATTGATTCCAATGGCAGGGGCCGTGGAGGTGCAGTTTACACACCACACCCACAAAAAATACTGTTTGCAGGACTTTTTCTAAAGTCCTGCAATTGTACCGCTCCAGTGTGAAAGCACTCCGTCTCTCACACTGGGGCTGCAGGGGAGGTGTTTTTCAGATGCTATTTTTAACCCAAAAGCACCTGAAAAACACCCCAGTGTGAAAGGGGTTTAATAGAAGGCAATGCAAGTCATATTGAAGTCGCACCAAAAAGTAGTGAAGGTACCTTTTTCTAAGTTATATCAACTTGACGGTTCCATTGCAGTTAATGGGGAATGACTTGTAATGCGAATTGAGAGTTTAAAGTCGCATGACAAGTCTCGGCAGTGTGAACCGGGGCTAAAACCTAGAAGCCAATTGGTTACTATGCACAGCTGCAACAAATTCCGGGTGTGCCAATTTTAGTAAATCTCACCCAAGGTCTCCCCCCCCCCCCCCACTGTGCACAAGGCCAGGTCCATAAAAACATGATTTAAGGAGTTATAGCTGCATAAGTTATTGTTCATGATTTTAGGCAATCAGGTGTCTACAAACTGTTGGTCATGTGTTAATTTAACCCCACAAAAAATGTACAGCCTTTATATATTGCTCATGCATACATACGCTTTAACGTTATTAGGAATATTAAGAACAATCTACTTTACAGTAGAACATGACTTAAGCGTGACATTATACAACACTTATACTGACTTCATTTAAAATTCAACAATAATAAAAACAACCAAAAAAAAATTTGAGGATTCTTACCGGGTCATGATAGGTGGAGGAAGAGCTGCTTGTTGAGCCACAAGGTGGAGGGGCAGGAGGATTTCTTTCCACAGGACAGAGAGACTCTGAGAAAGAAGGTGACAGGGGAACAGTAGGAGGGTGGTGGTGGTGATGATGATGATGTGGATAGTGGTGACTATGTGATGGATAACAACTAGAATGAGGATGTCCCATGACATGAGTATTCTGTGAGGATCCTCCACAAGGTGAATGCTCAGGACAACAAGATGGTAATCTTGGCAATGCTGGCGGGCCACTATCTGTGCTAGTGCCAGTAGTCCTGGTCTCATCTACAAGTTAAATGAAAACATACGTTCGTTACTTATAGTCTGCACATCCATGTAGAGTTAAAAATATTCTCTAGATGGTGTTACACTTGTCACATATAGGACATCTCACAGGGCTTCATTACCCAAAAAACACACCATTTTTACACATTGGCTCATGTAAAATAGAACTGAATAACATTCATGGATAATTTGTAAATGTTTAAAGGTTATCGAAAATGAAAAATCGGGATGAGTAAATTTCAATCACACAATTCACTTCTGTTTAGGATTCCCACAGAAAAAAACAAAAAAAAAAGAAAAAAAAAAAAAAGGCTAAACAAGATCCCCATCCCGATATCAGCAGGGAAAACCTTGCATGCAATACTACTTTCTGAGCACCTAAAGGTTACACCCCGAGGACATAAATATAGAAGCGGACATTGCTGGTTTGCACTTCAAGTGGAATTCCAGCCTACACCTAACTAGCATTAAACCCCTCCTAACATCGATGCCAACTAACCTATATAAAGCCTCATACACACGATCGGACTTTGAAAAAAAAAAAAAAACGTTCCTTTGGACTTCTGTACAAAAAGGCGTTGGCCGTGAATCTGTATTGCATACACACGATCTGACTTTTTAGGCAACAAACACGAATGTAGTGACATTTCAACGTACTGACGACACTTCAAAAGAGGACGTTCATTTACTCGACACCCTTTGGTCAACTTCTGTATTGTCTGATCTTTTTCATTGGTTGTGAGCATGCGTGTTTGTACAAAAGTCCGATGGTTTTGTGTACACACGATCGGACTTTGCTCCATCGGACCGTAGCGAACAAAAATCAGATAAAACCCAAAAAGGTTTGTCCGATGGAGCTTACACACAGTCGAATGTTGCCTTAAAACAACAAATTTGCATGTTTGTTGTCAAAAAGTCCGATCGTGTGTATGGGGCCTTTAGAATGATGAATATACTTTGCTATTTTCTGGCCTGCTCCTATCCGGTCCAGTCATATGCTCTGGCTTCCATGTCAGCCAGCATGGCTTCATGGGAGAAGAAGAAGAAGAATCGACAACGAATAGGCCATTGAGACCTATAGGTGATGTCACCACTCCAGGTTTAACTAGCCATCACCAGTGCTCCCTTTCCTCTACCCTGCAGATGTCACTTGCTGACACGTGCAGATCACGTGACCTGACCAGGGCGGCCAAAAAATAATTAAAGCAGAGCTCCACCCAAAAGGGGAAGCTCCACTTGTCCTTCCCCCGCCACATTTAGCACCATGGGGGGGGGGGGGGGCGGCACATGACTGCGGCGATCTCCAAGTATGACCAGCCCCTCTTCCTTCCCCAAGCTTCGTTCAGGTACACACAGGTCCCAAAAGACCATTCAGAAAGAGCAGCGCAACTCGAGCATGAGCAGTAGAAATCTTCACTAAGGTTTCCCTTTTTAGTGTTTCAGATTTCATTGCGACTTGTATAGGCTTCTGTTATACGAAGTTGCAAATCGCACTGATCTGCGACTTTGAAATTGTGCTAAAGTAGAGCAAATTTAAAGGCTTAAGGCTTTATGCACACTGGACATTTTTACAGCTGCTCCTATGGGTGTCTGGAGTTTTTTTTCACCACACCCCTGCATGTTATCCTATGTGTCCATGTATACATTAGCTTTTAGCAGCGTTTAATGGTAAGAGAGTTTAGTGGAAAGAAAATAAAAAAACCCTGCCAGTGAGTCCAGAAGCAGCAGAGTTTTGGCAGAAAAAAATGCTTGATGTTGCTAAAAGCTGCTTAAAGGGGTTGTAAACATTTTTTTCACCTTAATGCATTCCCCTCGAAAATCCCACGCTCGCCTCCGTCATCCTCTTCACCGCTCAGCCTGGCCGTTGATTGTCTAGAGTGGATGGATTGAAAGCAGCGCAGTCATTGGCTCGCGCTGCTGTCAATCACATCCAAAGACGCAGCGCGCCGGGCCCCCCCTTAGTGACACAGTGAGTGGCTATTGCTGCCAGCTGTATCACGGGAGCACACTCGCAAGTACTTCTCACCATGCGAGGGAGCCCGCATGAATGTGAGAAGTACTTACGGGGGGAAGCAGAGACAGCTGAAGACCAGGTCTGGGGCCACTCTGTGCAAAACGAGCTGCACAGTGGAGGCAAGTATAAGAGGTTTGTTAAAAAAAAAAAAAAAAAAAATTCCCTTTACAATCCATTTAATGAGCTAAACGCTAGGCATGTTTAGGGCTTGAGCATTAATTCATTTCAATGGCTAGAATTAAAAAAAAATTCTGGCCAATAAAATGAATTCATGCCCACGAGCTTGATGCCTGTAAAAAGATACAAAAAGCTTTAGACACTTAAACGTCTGCCATTTTTTCTGCAAAAACACTGCCAGCATCTAGGAGATTTAAAATAAATGTCCTGTGTGCATTAAGGCCTAACATGCAATCGTAGCTCCCCCATTTCTCTGCACACAGCTTCACTTTAATTGAAAATATGGAAAGAAAAGATAGACATAGCAATAGGACCTTATTACGCTATTCAGATCAACACAATATACGGCATCATAGATGGGCACCATCTATAAATAGAGAGATCTTTAGATGCAGCCAATGAAAGTCAAAGATTTGCTTGTTCTCTAAAATGATACAAGTGCATTCAGAAGTTGGCACTTCTATGTCAGCTGGGACCACAATGGCAAAGCAACAAAGGGTCTCATTTCTTTGAGAAGTTAAATATATTGTTGCAGAAAGTTTCCATAATGGTGCAAAAACTTTCAGCTTACAGTAATATCGACCTTCTGAACGCTCCCATTTTCACACCAATGCTATTTATTGGTAGTGATGCCGATATGTTGCATTGCTACATGGCTTAACATAGCTTAGAATCTATTGTGATGCATGGACTTCCATCAAGCACCAGACTCCAATGCAAACTTCTTACTAATAAAAGAGCAAACTGGGCAAATCTCATCATTCTCTGTGAACAGAGACTTTTCAATTTACTTCAGTATATGACAGTTTTTCTATTCTGTAGAGCAGGCAAACTTAATTAAAATTCACAAAGGTCTGGTCACTAACATTTTCCTTCTCCAGAGGTCCAAATCTAATTATTTTTTTTCTAGGACTCGGGTGCTTCACATCAAAGCCCCCTCTCCTCCTCACATTGCCCCCACCCCTAACGTCACAATTTCCCTTGCAATCACATCCCCCCCCCATCAAAGCCTATGCATATTACAGCTCCCCCCCGCCTGTCAAATTTACCCCCAAAGACAGTCCTCCCTTACAAATACAGGGCGCCCCCCCAAATAATAGTCTCCACTGCAGTTACAGTTCTACCCCCTTCACAGTCCTAGCTTAGCATGTCTGAGGCAGCTTGAACTCTTCTCTTGCTGCCGGTGTCAAAACTCGCATTGAAAGGCGGGATGCACAGTAGGGTGGACTCCTCTTCTGAATATTTGCCTGCCGGCTGCCAAAATTAAACTCGCAGCTGGGAAGAGTGGGAGATACAGAAGGTCTGCACAGAGGGCGGCAGCTGACCAACACTTCTTAACAAGCGACAGGTTGGGCAGTTCCCACTCCCCATGTAGAAATGCCATATCTCCTGCCTTTCCTGTTGCGAGTCTAACAGCAGCGGCAGGCAAACACATAAACTGAAGAGAAACTCAGCTTGCTGTATTTCCTGCCCTTCGCTGTGAGTTTTACCAGTAGAGGCAGAAGGGATCAGGCTGCTAAGTGGTGAGGTCCAGACAGGACTGTCCACGTCTGGAAAGTGGTCCGCCATTTAGTATCGCCTGCTGTATAGAATCATACAGTCTATGCTCCAGACCAAACTGCATGCACATATTTCAGGCAGATGGAAGCTCATGAATCGTCAAAAAAGAAGAAAGCCACAAAGTTTACCCTCAAACTGATTAACACAATTTTCTAAATCACAAACTACTATGAATAGGCATATATAGTACTGTGCAAAAACCTTAGGTATAGAGATTTTAGAATTATATATATATATATATATATATATATATATATATATATATATATATATATATATATATATATCTATCCATATCCTTTTTATCAGTGCAAAAAAATAAATAAAAAAAAATCAAATATCAGCCCGCTTTGTAGTTGCCCTTCACTGAAACTTCAGCTACACACACACACACACACTATTTGTTCAACATCACTTTCTAGCAACTATAGCACTGCAGTTGTTCTGTACACATAGAAATGTCATTTTTGTTCATTGCTTGTCCAAGCAGTTTTTTTTTTTTTTTTTTTTTTAAGTAGGCAGACGCTACCACCTAGCCAATTGAAATGGTGAAGTTGTTAGAATGGCATGCCAAAGTATCAGGTAATTATTTGGAGTGATTGTGTATATAAATTTTCCAAATAGGGACAGAGGATTTCACTTTAAAAATGGCCAGGATAGCTCTCAAAAAATAAAGTCAATAATGGACCGATAGGGTGCTTTGCTACAATTTAAAAAATAAATAAATATATATATATCAGTGTTGACTCACCTGATGTAATGCTTGTAGTACTGCTACTTGTGGTGACTGAAGGCGACTCAGACACTGTGGAAGCCAAAGACCCCGACAGTCCTGAAACAGCATCAGAGGCCGGCTCTGAGGTAGACGTATTACTGGAAATAGTGCTGATAGATGGGGACTCAGTTCTGCCAGAGGTAGATGGCACAACTGTGGGGTCTATGGAACATGAAGAATTATTAGAAGACATAAATTTGCCATGTCTGGGAATAAGTTTTTATGTGTGCAGGTTAAATAAGCAGAGACTGTGCACAAAATTACACCTGCATATAATAAAGAACACTCGGTCATACTGCTATGCCTTTCATTAATAAGTACAACAGTGGCACCAAGCTTTCAAATATGCAGCTAGTGCAGAGCCATAGGTAGCAATACTATTAACAGTGAAAGATCCTGTGTATTGAGGAAAACTTTTAGCCGCATTCACACCTTTGCATTTGGGATGATGTGGGCAAGCTTAGGGGGGAGGGGAAAAAAAAAAAAAAAAAAAAAAAACTGCTTGCTACGTCTTTGCCGCAGTTTCCAGTAAAATGAACATTTCATAGGAAAGAATATGCAGCCTAAAAAAGACCAAGAAAATGGCTCTTTATATTTAACCATACAAGAACCCACAGGTAAGGTAGCTCACTGTATCTTAAAGAGTTGAGAGAGAAAAAAAAAATATATATATATATATATATATATATATATATAAATATATATATAAATATATATATAAATATATATATATAAATATATATATATATATATATATATATATATATATATATATATATATATATTTATATTTATATTATATTCACTGCAAACCCTCTCAGACTACTTCATGCACTTAAAATATTTGCTTTTGCCCAAAAGAATAATAAAAAAAAATATATAAGTTTTGCATTGCACAATCCTGGAGATTGCCAAACATATGTATGCCCAACATACCATCTTCATCTACAGTAAGGTCCACAACTTCAGTTGCACTTTGTCTAAGAGGCTGTATGACAGTGGAAACCCGACTGCGACTTCTGTGCTCCTGGGTTCTTCCAGTCTGTGAATTTGAACTTTGGCCCCAGTGAGATCGAGTGTGTCCAAGCGTGGAACGAGATCTGTGAAGAATATGAAATGATCGTTCTCTCTCTGGAAACATGAAAATCCTAAAAGCATTTCACATCAGAAGATAATCAATGCGTTTCATTATTTACAAGAATTTCTTTTAGAGCTGAAACAACTAATTAATTGACAACTAATCAATTATGAAATTAATCGATTACTATTTTCATAATCGATTAATTGGGCAGTAGAAAAATGGGGTTAAAGTTAATGAGTCTGATGTTATTTACCAGATTGATCGTTTAATAGTATATCTCTCCTCTAATGGTACACACAGTATATCCCCTCTAATAGTTTATACAGTATATCCCTCCTCTAATAGTATATATCCTCTAATAGTATATACAGTACTGTATATCTTCAATACTATATACAGTATATATCCCCTCTAATATACACAGTATATCTCTGTCTGTTATTCTAAGAGTGGATTCGATATTTTGCTCCCTAACCATATAGTTGGTTATTTATATTTACCACTGCATATAGAGATATAAGAATAAAATGCCTTTTTTTTAAAAAAACTTTACATATTGACTAAATTATACACCACACTTTTTTCTACGGTTATTAACTGATTAATCGATACGATAATCAGCCAACTAACCGATTATGAAAATAATCATTAGTTGCAGCCCTAATTTCTTCTCAGAACATAAGCATCCAAAGTCTAATCCAATGCCAAAAGAATCACTGAGCCGGGAACCATGTTGTACAATAAATCATACAATTTTATTAACTAATAAGCAAGGTTTTAGTATGTGTTGGGCCCTTTTCACACGGGTGGACCAGTAAGGTCCGCCTGTCAGTTTTTTAGGCAAAACCCCATTGGACCATCCATGGCCCTCCAGGGAGTGACGGGTGTCAATGCAAACCCGCTGTCATGGGATCTGACCTGGCAAAAACAGACGGATGGGGTATCCATTCCTCAGCTGTCTAGAGGATCAGATCACATGGTCATCGGTGTAAATGGACAGGTGGTCCGTTTACATCTGAACGCCCATAGACGGCAGCGAGCTGTGTCTCTGCATAAGTAGAGAAGACATGGACAAGCAATCCGTCTGTTCAGCAAAGACCAGCAGACAGTTTCCCAGCTGAGCAGGTGGACTCCTGGAGGTGTCCACTCATGTGAATGACCCTAAGGAACTATAGGCAGCACTTTTTTTGTAAGAGCAATGAAGGGTTACAACTCCTGTCCCATGTATTCCATGTCAGAGCTTTCCTTCCACTTTCTGTTTGGCTGTGGGACAGGAAGTGAGAAGAAATACCTGCAAATTAAAGGAATTCCTTGGGGACCCCAAGGGCTCCAGAATTTGTGTCCCCATTGGAAGATTCCCCCTCTATTACCCTTCTAGGTGAAGAAACCAAAATTAGGGATTTTCTTTAATTTTATTAAGAGTAAAACAGGGCAACTAGCAAAAAAAAAAAAAAAAAAAAAAAAAGGTTAACAGTCAGGAGTTCTAATCCCTCTATACTCTATCCAAAACTTCAAAAAAATAAAAAAGTTTTGCCCTTTGTTATACTTCAATGTAGTCAGCTTTACATTAAAAAGAGGTAATCAAAGAGCGGTAAAGAAGAACTTCAGGAGGGGCTATTATCTGAACGGTTCCTAAAAAGGTGAAAACCTGCCACATTCCTGTACAGCATGTACAATACGGTGTGTACACACAGTGGATATAAAAAGTCTACCCAACCCTGTTACAATGTCAGGATTCTGTGATGCAAAAAAAAAAAAAAACAGAATTTAGGAACCTTTTCCACCTTTAGCCTGGGTTCACACTGATGCGGGTTTACATGGTTATATAGTTAGGCTGGAAAAAAAAAAATAAAAAATCCATCCAGCTCAACCACAAAAAAATAAAAATAAATTATAGCTATATATATATATATATATATATATATATATATTTTTTTTTTTTTTAATATCATCAACATACAATCCCATATACCCAATTCTATGATCCAGAGGAAGGCGAAAAACCCCAGCAGAGCATGATCCAATTTGCTAAAGCAGGGGAAAAAATTTCTTCCCGATCCATCGAGAGGCAATCGGATTTTCCCCGGATCAACTTTACCTATAAATGTTAGTACCCAGTTATATTATGTACATGATGCGTTTGGAAACACAGGTTAACAGGTCATGTAAAAAGCATAGTATTCCATGGCTTTAGTTTACATCTTTGGGTGGCGAATTTGGTGCGAGAGAGAAAGAAAAAAAAAAAGCCTAGAAGACTAATAATGCAGCCTGCAGTAACCTGCACCCAAAAAGGCGATATCCTCAGGACCTTTTACATCTATTTGATAGAATCTGGCAAATGTAGACTGAAAACCAAGTTGCGGCCTTACAGATTTGAGCCATGGAGGCTTGGTGATGCATTGCCCAGGAAGCACTAACAGCCCTAGAGGAGTGTGTTTTGATTTGAGAGGGTGGAATTGACCTCTAACCATGAGCTTGAACGATTACTTGTCGAATCTATTAAGAATAGTAGATTTTGATGCTGCCTTTCCTTTAGGACTTTCAGGCAACACGAATAAAAATATTTTTTTTTAAACCCTTTCATGACTAAGCCTATTTTTGGAATTTTGTGTTTACAAGTTAAAATCCATATTTTTTGCTAGAAAATTACTTGGAACCCCCAAACATTATATATATTTTTTTAGCAGAGGCTCTAGAGAATAAAACGGCGATTGTTGCAATATTTTATGTCACACGGTATTTGCGCAGTGGTGTTTTAAACGCAACTTTTTGGGAAAAGGGACACTTTCATGAATAAAAAAAAAACAAAACAGTAAAATTAGCCCAATTTTTTTGCGTAATGTGAAAGATAATGTTACGCCGAGTAAATAGATACCAAACATGTCACACTTTATAATTGCGCGCACTTGTAGATCGACGACAAAGTACGGTACCTAAAAATCTCAATAGGCGACACTTTAAAAAATTTTTACGGTTACCAGGTTAGCGTTACAGAGGAGGTCTACTGCTAGAATTATTGCTCTCGCTCTGACGATCGTGGCGATGCCTCACATGTGTGATTTGAACACCGTTTACATACGCGGGCACGACTTCCGTATGCGTTTTCTTTGCTTCGCGAGCTCGTGGGGACGGCGGGCGCTTTGAAAATTTTTTATTTTTTTATTTATTTTATTTATTTTAAAATGACTAAATTGTTTAAAAAAAATAAAAAATAAAAAATTTGATCACTTTTATTGCTGTCACAAGGAATGTAAACATCCCTTGTGACAGTAATAGGTGGTGACAGGTACTCTTTATGGAGGGATCGGGGGTCTAAAAGACCCCCCACCCCTCCTTTACACTTCAATGTATTCAGATCGCCGAAAACGGCGATTCTGAATACCGGATATTTTTTAAAACCGGCGCCATTGGCAGCCGAGTAAACGGGAAGTGACGTCATGACGTCGCTTCCGTGTTCACGATGAGGAGACTGGAACGAAGCCGATTACGGCTTCGTTCCAGTTCCTCCCCAGCAGCCAGAGCCGACGGATCGCTAATCGGTGCTCCCGATCGAGCGGGAGCACCGGTAACAGCGGCGAGAGGGGGGGACGTCCCCTCCCGCTCCTCCGGCATAACAGCCGAGCGGCTTTTAGCCGCATCGGTTGTTATGGCTGGAAAGCCAATCGCCCGCTGTAAAAAACGGTACCGGGATGATGCCTGCAGGTGCGGGCATCATCCCGGTATACCCCCTGGAAGCCGAGTACGCAGATCTGCGTACGCTCGGCGGGAAGGGGTTAATCTGAGCAAATCGCCTTTAAGTAGGCATGGACTACTCTCACCACATGAAAAAAAAAAAAAAAAAAGTAGCAATCTCCTTCCAAAGAACAGGGTTCTGGAAAAACGACGGTAGAACAATATCCTGGTTTAGATAAAAAAAACTTGATACGAGAGAAGGTCTAGCCACAAAGGGTCTATAGGTTCCCTACTGCCATCTCTACGATCTCTGCATACCAAGATTTCCTGGACCCCGCTGGGGTTACAAGAAGCAACGACTTCCCTTCCTGCTTGATCCTGTGAAGAAGTTGTGGATGCAGGCTGAATAGGAGTGAAAAAATCAGTGAGAACAGATTCTATGGGAATAGCAATCTCATTTGTTGATCCTGGATGCAAACAGATATATGTCTGGGATTTCCCATCCTTGACATATTGACAGAAATATGGGGGGGGGGGGGAATCATTCTCCCAGGAAAAACTGCTGGTAAACCAAGTAGTCCGCCTACCAATTTTCTATTCTTAGAATGAAAACTGCCTATAGGCAAAGCATATTGTTTTCTTCCCAAGATAGGATAAGCTTCACCTTTCTCTGGGCCACACAACTTCTTGTGCCCCCTTGGTGGTTAATATAGGCCATTGCTGTGGCATAACGGATTGACTCCTAGCAGGACAATACCTTAAACTGAATGTTCAAGCTTCAGAACCAAGTGTTCTGCCTGAATTTTTAAAATGTTAATGGGAAAGGCCAATCCTGATCTTCTCCTGGACAGCTGCCTCTTTTCAGGACTGTCCCGAACCTAAACAAAAAAACATTGGCATATGTTGATACTATTTCACAGGCAACTGAAAACATTTTCCCCCTTCGCAGATTTTTGGATGTTAACCATAAACTGAGGCTCAGGTGTACTCAGCCTACAGCACCTGGTATTTCAAGGTGGTCTTTCATCCAGGTACTAACCAGGCCCGACCCTGCTTAGACTACAAGATCGGACGAAATTGAGTGCCATCAGGGTGAATAGGCCGTATGCCTTGGAGTCAGACACATTGGGAATATAGAGCTTGAATTCTCTGTTTCAAGCAGATAGGATACTGCTTTGCAGCAGTCTAGAATGAGACAAACAGCCTCAAAGCCACCATCGTTCCTGACAACCTCACACAAAGTTGAATAGGAGAAAAACCATCTTGCTTCGACTACCCAGATAAGACCTTTACGGTGCTGATCTTACTTAGCCTGGGGTATGAATACCTTTTCTGGGTGTGCCTATGATCAGACTCAAGTATTTTCTTCATGTTTTATAGAAGATTTCTCCTAGGTTGAGAATCCGACTTAGATATTCCAGGTAGTCGAATGGGGTGACCATACTTTTGGCCTAAGCAGGCTACCGACTGGTCTAACAAGAACAGATTGACTAGGTAAACCATAATCATTATACCTTGGGCCCTCAATCTGGCTAGAAAATGAGCCAGAACCTTGTACTTGGACTGGACTGTACTACACTGAAAAAGAAGATTTTCCACTTTGAAAGAAAATATTACTATTGAGCGAGGAAATAGGCATATGGAAATCATCTTCATGCAAAAAGAGAGATTATAGTCTGCAATTGAATTTTAGATTGTGATCTAGAATGTCCATTTGGATTGAAGAATTCTCCCCATTGAGCAAGCAGGGGCACCTCCTCATAATGAGGCTACCGTATCTTGTAAGCTTCCTCCCTCAAGACCTCTTTTGTTCCTGGGGTTAACCCTGAGGATTACACTTTGAACCTAACGACGGAGACCGTCGTGACTCCCTGGAGGCTGATACCCCTGGCACAGGAGAAAGAACTTTCAAAATAAAAAAAACACAATTAGTTCTTCATTTAAAAAAAAAAGGCAAAATGGGTATCTTTCCTTTGCTAGAACTTCTTTGGATATATCGAAAATATCTCCAGATAGCAGTCTTACCGCAAAAGGGACTAGCCAGGAGTTTTTTGCATGACGCTTAGCGAAGGCGCAATCGGTCATAGCAACTATTGCAAACATAAAGCCGCCTCCTGGACCTGCTGAGCAGGATAACCTTAAACCCATGTTAAAACTGGTTTCTCAAGAATTTAACTAATTACTGTCAGCGCAGGCTGAGACACTCAACCTGCCAGGGAAAAAAAAAAAAGTGTGTTTTTTTTTTTTAATAGGAATTCCAACCTTTTATCCATTGGATCCCTATTTGAGTAATGTCTGCCGGACAAGTCAAACTTACTCACAAAAGGATACAGTAGCGGTAAGTGCTAGTATACCCTGCTTGGAGAATTTTCTCTACCATAGGATACAGTGTGAAAAAAACTTTAGAATGTTATAATGCTCATCTGGGTGATCCTCCAGATACAAAATTTTTTTTCCCCAACAATGAATGGACAGGAAAAAGCATGCACAGTTTGAGGAGGCTTTAGCAAACCCAACCACTCAGTTAAGGGTGCATAAATATGGAGCGGATCATTCAGCAAGAAATTGTACCTGCAATTGACACCTCAGAAGAGTCATCGTCAGCCTCACCATGGTCCCCTGAGAGAATAGTCTTCTACTGCCCCTATTTCCTCAGTCTGAGGGTTCAAGGAAAACGGAAGAGAACCCGTCGCATCTTGACCACACTAGGATGCGATTAAAGTTGCTAAACTTTTAAAAACCTACCATGGCTGAGGAAAAAGCATAAAAGAACAGTGGCTGCAGCGTTGAACAGTTGCAAACATTTGATGGCCCCGAGGCTCACTGACAATCCAGCCCCTCAGGTGAGGATGCCATTTGAAGAATAGGCTTTCCAGAGCTTGAGTGAGACCCTTTTAGCTCCTTTTTTGGGGTTTTTTCAACCCCCCCCCCCCCCTTCTGAATATAGCCTGATTCACAAAGCAGAGGTACTAACAGAAGAAATCGCATCCACTGCTTGAGCAATAGTCAGCCGATACGAATAACGCTCAGCCTGATGCAATAGTAAAATGTGTTAAAAAATGTGTGTCACCAACCTCTTACATGCTCCTCTATGCTCGTGTCCTCCGCAGCTTAACTTAAAAAGGAGACATTCATAAGAAAAAAATTCAAAAATTTCTTAGAAAAACTCTCTCTAACTCTCCCTCCGCAGGGTTTTCTGTGGTAAAACAACAGACCCAATCTGCACCCTTCACTGTGGGTTCCGTTAAACCTTCAGGAGCTGGGAAACCTTGAGGAAACCCACAATCCTGGACCTGTAATAGCACCATCGCCAGTAAAACTTTATGGCCTTACTAGCAAAAGTACCGGATCCAGCTTGTTTTTGGACACGAGGCCCCGGTACCATTAAATTCGGCCTAAAAGACTTATAATGGATCCGGCTGCATGGCTAGCCCCAGCAAGGATTGCTTCAGAGGAGCTCAGCACATCTTTACTTGTGAACAACAACTTAGACACTGGCGAAAAAACTGAGATACCCGCAGTAGTGGGAGGGGTTATATAAGGAGTGAACTTTTTATCTTGGGGCTTGCCAGTGTCCATCACCTGAAGGTGGCCTATAACCCACATAGTAAATACTATGGCTCGGTGTCCCGTAATGTACAATAAGAAATATGGTTGCATAAGTGTGCACACCCTTAAACGAATACTTTGTTGAAGCACCTTTTGACTTTATTATAGCACTCAGTCTTTTTGGGTACAAGTAGTATCAGCATGGCACATCTTGACTTGCCAATATTTGTCAATTATTCTATGCAAAAACACTCCAAACCTGTCCGATTGCAAGGGCATCTCCTGTGCACAGCCCTCTTCAGGAGCACCTCCAGAGATCTTCAAATCGGATTCAGGTCTTGGCTCTGGCTGGGCCATTACAAAACTTTAATCTTCTTCTAGTGAAACCATTCCCTTGTTGATTTGGATGTATGCTTTGGGTCACTGTCATGCTGAAAGATGAAGTTACTTTTCATGTTCAGCTTTCTAACAGAAGCCTGAAGGTTTTGTGCCAATCTGACTGCCATTTATAACTGTTCATAATTCCCTCTACCTTGACTAAGGCCCCTGTTCCAGCAGAAGAAAAACTGCCTCAAAAGCATGCTGCTGCCACCACCACGCTTCACTATGGGTATGGTGCTCTTTTGGTGATATTCAGTGTTGTTTTTGCTCCAAACATATCTTTTGGAATTATGGCCAAAAAGTTCAACCTTGGTTTCCATCAGACCAGAACACATTTTCCCACATGCTTTTGAGAGACTTCAGATTTTTTTTTTGCAAAATTTAGCCAGGCTTGGATGTTTTTCTTCATAAGAAAAATCTTCCATCTTGCCACTCTACCCCATAGCCCAGACATATAAAGAAAATGGGAGATTGTTGTCACATGTACTACACAGCAAGTAACTGCCAGATATTCCTGCAGTTTTAATGTTGCTGTAGGCCTCTTGGCAGCCTCCCTGAACAGTTTTCTTCTGGTCTTTTCATAAATTTTGAAGGGACGTCCAGTTCTTGGTACTGTCACTGTTGTGCCATATTTTCGCCCCTTGTTTCATGGTATATCTAATGCCTTGGCAATTCTTTTGTACCCTTTCTCCCGACTGATAACTTTTAACATTGAGATCCCTCTGATGCTTTGGAAGTGCTCTGTGAACCATGGCTTTTGCTGTAGGATGCGACTAAAAAAAAAAAGTCAGGAAAGACTTACTAGAACAGCTGAAATTTATTTGGGGTTAATCAGAGGCACTTTAAATGATGGCATGTGTGTACTGACTATTTAACGAGTTGGAATGCGATTGCTTAAATCTGAACACAGCTACATTCCCAGTTATAAAAGAGGGTGTGCACACTTCTGCAACCACATCATTTTAGTTTTAAATCCCCCCGCCCCCCCTAAAAGATTTAAGTTTTTTTTTTTCAAACGAGTTGTACAGTTTATAGGGCACATTAAAAAAAGTGTCAAAGTTCTGAAATTATCTTTATTTTTTTTTACATCACAAACCTGACATTTTAGCAGTTGTGGCATTTGTGAAGTGTGAATGCCCATGCCCAGGAACAGTTAAGCATAATGGTACTTGGCACCAATTGAGAGAGGTGGTTCTCGCCACGATTCACTAAAGTACCTGAGCACAGAACTATAGATGGACCACAGAAGCAGCGATTGTGGTCTGGATAACACAAGTGTGCCTGGGAACACTCATTTTAAAAGCACAGTGTTTGAGTGCAGACTAACAGGGGAATTGGGACAATCGAACTCTGGCATGGTACAGTTTAGCCATATCCAGGTGCCTGCATTCTTGGAGTTGCGCTGGTTTTAACAAAAAAAAAAAAAAAAAAAAAAAAAAAAAAACTTTCTATAAGACTAACAGAGCTTCTCAAATGCCACATCTAAACAGACATGGGGAAGAAAAAAAAAAAAAAAAAAAAAAACGCAGCACTACAATAAGTCAGAAAATGAATTTTATAAATACAATCACTCAGTGTAATATCCTGTGTTTAACTAGCAGTCTCTGAGTACAGCTCAAGGGGATGAGGAAAAACAAAAAAAAATACAAACCAATGCTGTAAAAAAGGAGAGGAAAGGATACATACAACTAGGGGCGAATGTGACAAACTCAAGGACATTTGGTCAGGTTGGATATATTATTCCTTAGGAGATTCCCACAGATTTAATTACTTAACCCGTATGATCACTACTGTTAAGAGGATCTATACCGCACACTGACCTCACCCTACTCCCCAACCCAAAGTGTGGGATCTCCACCCTGTTGTCTTTTTGTTTTTCTTTGTTCCAGGCTTTTTATTGGCTCCTTGCTGTTGTACTGATCCCGAGTTACCTAAATAGAGCACTGGTATTATGCATGTACTTTGTATGTGGTGGGTCTATTCAGATACATGGACGTGGTTGTATCACGTGTATTGCTTAAGTCTACTTTCCCCCTATTATTCCGTGCCCGTAATGATGGCTTAAGGATAAGGGGCAGACCCAGGCGTTTTCTTCATCGAGACATGTATGTGTCTCATACAATTGTCTAGAGAAAGCCTATGTTAGCTGTGCTCATGTCCTATGGGTCTTATTAAATGCTCGTACTTGCTTTCTGTATCTGCTTAAATATAGTTACTTTTTTATGGAAGTAAATAAAAATCTTGATAAAAAAAAAAAAAAAAAAAAGGAAGGAATGAAGGAGAAGAGAGTGAGCAAAGTAACAGAGCGAGGAGCTCAGTGTTATACTGCTTCTCCTTCAACTGTTCAGTCACAGGGTGAAGGGACCCGTAAGTAAGCGTAGCAGAGAAAAATCAGGCCGTCGCTAGACAGATCTGCATAATTCTAAGAGCTGGATGGACAGCAACTTCAATCCTTTGACATGTAAAAGCTCTCCCATTAATGTGCGTCATCTGTGCATTTAGCAAATTTGCCTGAAATAATACCAAGTGGCATTTAGAGCTGGACCAAAAGTGAATTGGCAATAAAAATAAACGCAAATTAGGCTTTAAAAGTAATATTTTATATGGCTTTGACATTTTACAAGCTTGTACTTTTCTAGTTTTCCTTTTAAATATGTTTTTGTATATTAGCCACTGCTTTCAGACTCCGACTTGTATTGTAAGAAGACTCGTGGTGTACCCTATTCACGTACAGATGTAATTGCAATTTATACAGAAACACTTTTTTTTGGTGAATAAGCATACATTGATAAGATCACCAAGCTGATCTAATTTATATGTTCCAAGGGATAATAAGAAGTTAGGATATACTAGATAGCTGGCGCTAAAACGCATCATTTTCACAATTCAATGTCTTCCTGGAATTGTATGCACAGATAACTGGGGAAGAACTCTTATTACTTATGTTGTGTCCACACTGGGAATACACAGCTGTATAAACAGGAGAGGTTTCCCTGATATTCCCCACTACACAATATATGCAGGAGGAGACATTCGACTGTAAACTATTCATGAGTTACAGTGCTGGATGAAAGTGTAGGCAGAATAGAACATTCTGTGTAGGAGGTAGTGTACACCTCTCTGCTTAAGCTGCACAGTTTGTGACCTGATTGGATAGCCCTACAGCTATTGCCGATGGATATTTTAAGGTACTGGTACTCAAGGTATGACTGACCGGGGGGGGGGTCCTGTATGTGGATTGCTATAGAGCCCTCCCTCTTTAACCCAAACTATTTTCACTTAACCTCTATACCTGAGATCTTTGATGTTTTAGGCCTTTTCTCTTTCAAAGTGAAGATATGCAATTATGTATAACATTATAAGGGCGGTGCATTTATTCATCTATACGTGTCTTTTGATACAGAACTGTTATTCTCAACCTCTGAGGGGTCCTTTGTCAACCGAGGGAGTGGAGGTTTCTCATGGGGTGTTGCCTGGAAGAGGGAGGGGGTGGACTGTTGTATTGTAGTTAGTTAGTGTTTTTCTTGTATTGAGCCACACGTGGCAAACTTTGTTTTTATTTTATGCATAATCAATCAAAAAAAAAAAAATAAATAAATAAGTTGCACAGTTCGGTTTCCAGCACTTGTCAAATGGATTAAATGCTTTCATTTCATTTGCTTTGTGTGTGAAGGGGAAACTGCACACCAAGCAAATTTCAGGAGCCAGTGGAAAATACTCCAACCGTCTGTTTATACCATAGCAAGTCCCAAATGATCTGTGCCTCTTCCATTTCACACAGGCAGATGGGAAACTTAGCAAGAACTAAAAAGCAATCCAACCCTCAACTCACACTTCAAGTCATTCTTCAGTAGGCTATAGACACAAATGCTGGCTATATAGAAGCGATGGCAAATGGCCAACAAGACTGCTGAGGATCTGGGTTTATAAAAGGTTTTATCACCCAAAAACAGCTCAATGAATCGAGCTGTAAAAGGAGAAGTTCCCCTTTTCACAAAAAAGATAAATGCACTTTTTTTGTAGGTTAAAAAAAAAAAATTTGTATTTTTTATTGCCGGAGCCCGTAAAGCATCGCACCAGCTGCAGGTCTCCTGCAGATCTGTCAATGTATCAGCTTTCTCGTATGAGGAAGACGATACATGCCAACAGGAAGAACGAGTCAACTACCACCGCACTCTGGTAGTTCACTAAAAACTACAAACTGACAGCCGCAAAGGCTGCCAGACCTTGTAGTTTTCTATTCACAGAGAGCTGTGGATGAGGGATACTGCTGGGTGGGCAGACACCCACACTCGTCAAACTTGGAAAAAAAAAAATATGGCCAACTAGTCGATGGAAGGGAAACGGATCTCCATCCGTTTTTAGTGGATCAGATACAGCTGAGTTTTTGAGCTTTCAAGCTCATATAGACGAGACTGGCAGAAAACACACCAGAATTGCCTCATCTTAAACAGATAAGCATTGCACATAAAAGTGTATTGAGCACAAAATGCATCGCACTAAAAGATCCTTTAAAAAAAAAAAAAACGCATCGCATTTGCAACACATGTGAAAGATATCCATAGAAAATCATGCCAATTCATTTGTCCTGCGATGCCTTGCATTCTGAAACATATCCAAAAAGCGCACCAGGGCTTAAAGCGGACCTTCAGTTAATTTTTTGATCTTTCCATCTATTAAATCTAAAAAAAAAAAAATTTGCCAGTAAACACCGTACACAACCCACTTGCTGTTTTTCTGGTCATTAGCCTAGGCTTATGACATCATGCACAGCTCTCTCTCGTGAGAGTTTGCAGGGGGGTCATAAGAGGGCCAATGAAAGTTGCAGAGCTGGAGGTGTGCCTGTGTAAATCCAGGAAGTGAACAGGCAGCTAAAATAATTACAGTCAGACATAGTGGAGGGAGATTTCTGCAGCATATTTGGCAAGTACACAATCAAAGTATATATAAAATATGCAAAGTGGTTGGAGGGAAGCTTCAGAATAGCAAAGATGTTTTTATTACAATGATGTGAGCAGACTGCATTTCCTTTTTAATGAATACAGAGCTACATTTGTGTCCCTCAAAGTATTCTCACTTTTATTTTTTATTAATTTATTTTTTATTTTTTTTAACAGCAGTGTTCAGCTCCTGATGGGACAAAGTACATGTAGTTCAAGGTCTCATCTTCCTAGGTGACCTGTAATGCTGCTGTGATATAGGACACGGAACCCCCTTTGACGTACAGCCAACCAACACTGCAGATAAGGAGATGACCGCTTTGCTAAGGAGTGACCATCTCTGGCTGTCTGAATTAGACACCAGCAAGAGGAATGCAGAGTGAGGTGGGACATGTCAGATCCCACCACTCTGATTGGCCACCAAGAGAGAAGCACAATATCTGTCAGGCTTCTGCAAGTTATAACCAGAGTGTCTTGGAGCTTAAAATAATGCTTCTTTATAATAAAGGTGGGGTAGGAAGAAAAATGAAGTAAGGGTGACCCAAGTAAACCTGTTGCTTTGTCCTGTATGGATAGATCACAGGTTCTTGCAACGCACTGACATCCACAAAGGATAGCATCTATGAATAAAAGCATTGCAAAAAGCATGTAGCATAGGGGGCAGTCAATGAGTCAATCTGTACTCGCTACCTGCACACAGATCCTGCTGTATGTTATAGCTGAGAGCTGAGAAAAATACAAGAAATGTTGACTACAGAGGAAAGGGAGTAGAAGGAAAAAAAACCCCCAAAAAATAAGTTCAAGTCTACTCTAAATAAAACACATAAAAATGCCACACTGTGTACCAGATATTACAGAATAAAGCTCTATAAGTAACTTAAAAGGTTTCCAGCAATCCGTCGAGCCTGTGCACTAGCTAAATAACTGGATTGCTAGACACCAAAGACTCATGCAGACACAGTTGTGCTTGCCAAACACCCCCCAGCCAAGCAGATCAAATTATGATATATTTGGTTGAATTTTAATCAGAGCAAATGATTGCTTGTAGCCTTTGCAGAGTGCAATGTCCAGAGCTCGGACTATGTCGCCAGATAAAATCTGAGGCATGCCGCAGTCACACTAGGAGATGAAGGACAGCATCCAGACCATAAACAAACATCACCTGGACACATTAACTCCTTGACTAGTGTCAGCTATGGCTTGCCGAGGACCCTCCCGAATCAGTGTAGATCAGTGGTTCTCAAACTTCAACCCACAAACATTTAGCACTCCCTGAGCCCCTTCCACTCGTACAGTATTAAAAACCCCTATGGTGCAATTTAAAGATGTACCACTCTCTTTGTGCGCCTTTCTTTCCCTTCTCTTATCTCTAGCCTAATTTCTTGTTTTTTTCCCACCCCCCCCAAACACACTAAAGTTAGCACAATTATTTGCATAATGCGAAAGATGATTTTAAACCAAGTTAATAGATAACCAACATGTCATGCTTTAACATTGCGTACGCTCATGGAACGGCACCAAATGTTGGTACTTAAAAATCCCCATAGGCGACACTTTACAGCTAACTGGTTTAGAGTTGGGGCAGCACAGTGGTGTAGTGGTTAGCACTTTCACCTAGCAGCAATAGGGTCGCTGGTTCAAATCCTGACCACGATACCATCTGCCTGAAGTTTGCCTGTTCTCCCTGTGCCTGCGTTTGTTTCCTCGGGGTACTCCAGTTTCCCCCCACACTACAAAGACATGCTGGTAGGCTAATTAGACCTTGTCAAAAAAAATTAAAAATTGGCCTTAATATGTGTAGGTCAATGTTGTATGTGTTTGTAAGCGTGTCAGCACCTTACGGGGTAAAGGACCATGCAAAAAGCCACAGATGGACTCTGGTGGCAAGTAAGCGCCCTGAGGCGATTCAGTTCGCATAGATGGCGCTATACAAGTCACTCACTCAGAGTTAAGACCTAGCATTATTGCTCTCGTGCCAACATTTGTGGCAATACCTCACGTGTGGTTTGAATGCCATTTACATAAGCGGGCGTGACTTATGTGTATGTTCGCTTCTGCGAGCAAGCACATGGAGACAAAAAAAAATAAAAAATTTATTGTACTTTACTTATATTTCTAATTTGACACTTTTTTTGATCACTTTGATTACCATTAATAGCAATGTAAACATCCCTTGTAGGGCTGCAACTAAAGATTATTTTTATAAATCGATTAGTTGGCCGACTATTGTATAATTAATCAGTTAATAACCTTAACTTAAAAACCTTAAAATAAAAAGCGTGGTGTATAATTTAGTTCATATGTAATGTTTTAAAAAAGTCAGTTTATTCTTAAATATCTCTATGCAGTAGTAAATATAAATAACCAACTATATGGTTAGGGAGCAAAATATCTAATCCACTCTGAGAATAACAGACAGAGGAGATATAGTGTGTGTGTGTGTGTGTGTGTGTGTGTGTGTGTGTGTGTGTGTGTGTGTGTGTGTGTGTGTGTGTGTGTGTGTGTGTGTGTAGAATTTTAGAGGGGATATATACTGTATATACTATTAGAGGAGATATATTGTATATACTACTAGAGAGATACTGTATATACTGGTACTATTAAAAGAGATATACTGTAGATACTATTAGAAGAGATATACTGTATATACAATTTGAGAAATGATATGGTGTATATACTATTCGAGGAGAGATGTACTATTAAAGGGTCAATCTAGTAAATATCAGACTCATTAACTTTAACCCCATTTTGTTACTGGCCGATTAATCGATTATGAAAATAGTAATCGATTAGTTGATTAATCGATTAGTGGTTTTAGCCCTAATTCCTTGTAATAGGAAGAGGGCTCTTTACAGCGAGATCTGGGGTTCTATAAGTCCCCAGATCACGCCTCTTGGATGGAAAAACGTGAAATAAAAAAAAAAAAATACAAATAAAAAAATAAAATAAAATAAGGATTCTGGCTTTCCAGCCAAGGCGGCAGCATTTTTTCAAATGCAGAGGCTGGGCGTGATATCATCACATAGCGCCCAGGCACCGAAAGGTCAGAGAGTTCCTTTGGTCATCTGGTCCGCAGAATTCGTTATGATCATTTATGGCGCCGGCGCCCTCCCACTGCCTGCAAGACCGATCAACCGGCTAAAAAGCCACTATGAATGTTTTTATGGTGCAGGGAATCGCCAGCAGAGAAAAAGGATACCTGAATGATGGCTGTAACTGCAGGCATCAGATAGATAGATATCATCACTGAAAATCTGCAACGTCATATGACGTCGCCCCAGGGAGAAGTGGTTAAACTCTGTTTTTAAAGACAAAAATATTTTCAAGTAAGAATTCTTAACTGAACAGGTAAAGTTTATGCGCTAAAGCAGGGCAATACAGATTTCCTATTGCCAGGCAGATATTCTAAGGATGGTGCAGAGATAATCTGCCTCTATACTCCGCTTTGCATGAGCATCAGGGTCTAATGCAAACCTCCCCTGACCCAGAGAACAGCTAATGTTAAGTTGCTCTGAATCCTTCATAAAACTGAACAAACAGGATTAGGAAATCTACCAACTGCAAAAAAGCAGCATTAACCTCTTAAAGAGAAATGGCCTGGTCTTCCTAAATGATGCTAAAAGAATTGTGAGCATGGCTTGGTTTATTAGGCCCACAAAAGCCTGCGTTATGTCCTAGATTTACGGCTGCTCCTTCCAAAAGGCAAAGTGGAAAATCATAATGCAAATCATGTCCTTGAGTAGGAGTCAAGATCCTCTTTGCTTCAAAGTCCTTAAAAAGTTTTGTAAAAGGTTTATTTTACCTTGCTTTACCCGAGTCCGATCTAGTGATGTGCACGAGACCTGAGGCTCTCCCAGGTGTGTCCCTCCTGATTATCTCAGATACCCATTGACTCCCGCTGCTGTCAATCAGTGGCACGGGATAAGGAGATAAGGGGGGGGGGGGTGAGCCCTGCTCTGTGTGTCTTATGGACACTCAGAGCGGGGCTCAGGAACAAGCACGCACTCGGCAGGGGGTGGAGTCAGGAGTGTCGGCAGGGGACCCCAGTAGAGAAGGATCAAGACTGCTCTGTGCAAAATCACTTAAACTTTCATCAGCTTATGAGGATATTGAGGAACAGAATCTACTATGAGGGAAAGTCTGTAGCACAAACACTTAGTAAGAAATGCCCCTTGTCAGGCCCTCACAAGCTTGCAATAGTATAGCAAGATAAACCTGTTATGGTGGCCTACAACACAATTTAAAACAGATGAAGAACGTAGTCACTAATTTCTCATTTATAGTAAACTTTGGTGTTTAAAGCTCCTACCTGTAAGTTTCACCAACTGTGACAATTTCCACTTCACTGTCAGTAGAGGTAACATTGATTTCTTCATTATTGGCAGGGACTTGAGGAGTGGATGAAGCTTCAATGACTACAACATCCTCATCAATGCTACCTGTAAAATAAAAAAAAACACCGATTACGATGTGTGCGATTGTGCTTCCAGAAGTCTTGATCTTTGCTTACAATCTTATCTGACCCACCAATTGCAATGCTTTGCAGGCTCACGTGAAACTTTTTGCCTGCAACAATATGTGCATTTATTTTTATTATTTAAAGGGGAACTTGGCCCCTAAGAAATGAGATTTGCATATAACTTCAGCTGCATCACTGAATCCATCGATCATTTCAACACATACTGCAGCCAATTTGATTATTAGGCATTTTTTCCTCAGTTTGAAGTGCCAAAGACTGATCTGTTCCAATTAGCAAAACTTTTTTTTTTCACACACACACACACACACACACACACACACACACACACACACACAACCACTTTCACACTGAAGTGCCCCTAAAGTGCTGTTGGTTTAGGCAGTGCTTCACAGGCGCTAGCGGGGCATTTTAGTCACTTAAGGACTGATAGATTGTTTTGTTTTTTGCTAGAAAATTACTTATATATTAATAATGTTTGGGGATTCTATTTTTTTTTTTTTTTTAACACCCTAGATAATAAAATAGCAGTCGTTGCAATACTTTGTCGCACCTTATTTGCGCAGCGGTCTTACAAGCACACTATTTTTGGAAAAAATAAAACAGTAAAGTTGACAATTTTTTTATATATTGTGAAAGATAACTTAAGTAAATTGATACCCAACATGTCACGCTTCAAAATTGCGCCCGATCATGGAATGGCAACAAACCTTTAACCTTAAACTCCATAGGTGACGTTAAAAAATAAATAAAAGCCTACAGGTTGCATGTTTGAGCTATAGAGAAAGTCTAGAGCTAGAATTATTGCTCTCACTCTAACGATCGTGGCAATACCTCACGTGTGGTTTGAACAGTCTTCATATGCGGGCACTGCTCACTTATGCGTTCGTTTCTGCATGCGAGGTCTGGGGGGACACGTTTAAAATATATTATTTTTTTTCTTACTTATTTTACCTTTAAAATTTATTTTTTTTTTTTAAAGAACAGTGTGAAAATAATGTGTCACTTTTATTCCTATTACATGGAATGTAAACATGCTTTTTGACAGGACCTCTTAAGTCTTAAATATGAGATCTGGGGTCAAAAATACGTCAAATCTCATATTTACACAAAAATGCAATAAAAAAATAAAAATAAATAATAATTAAAAAAAATGTCTAAGAGCTATGGGCGGAAACGACATTTTGATGTCGCTTCCACCCTGCAATGGTATGGAGATGGGTGGGGGCCATCTTACCCTCACTCATCTCCATAACCTACCGATGGGGCCCCCCCCCTCCCGCCGCCAATAAAAGGTGATCTCGCTGGGAATCTGCTGCAGAGACCACTTTTATCTGAAAGTGGACCGCCTGCTGAAGAAGATAAGTGGGTTTTGGCAGCTAGATGTTGCACCATAACAATTATATCCCCCTTTAGACCCCTTTCACACCAGGGCATTTGCAGGCTCTATAGCGTTAGAAATAGCGCCTGCAAAACGCCCTAAAGAAGCTGCACCATTCACACTACAGTGGTGTGCTGGCAGGACGTCAGGTTAAAGTCCTGCCAGCAGCTTCTTTGGAGCGGTGAAGGAGCGGTGTGTTTACCGCTCCTCCACCGCTGCTCCCCATTGAAATCAATGGGGCAGCGCTGTAATACCGCCGGCAAAAGGCCGCTATTGCGGCGTATTGCCGGCGGTTTTAACCCTTTCGCAGCCGCTAGCGGGGGGTAAAAGCGTCCCGCTAGCGGCCGAAATGCGCCACAAATCCAGCAGTAAAACGCAGCTAAAAATAGCAGCGTTTTACCGCCCACGCTAACGGCGGTGTGGTGTGAAAGGGGTCTTAAAGTACCGATGTCTAAAGACAGCAGGTGGTCCCGTAAGTGGTTAAAGGTCATGTGACCTAAAAAAATAAACGCGAGCACACACACCCACCCACTTCCCCCACCTTGCAGCACTTCTGAAGAGCTTTTAAAGCGCTTCGGAAGCCCTGACCACTCATTTCAATGGGCAGGGGTGTTTTGGAGCACTTTTTACAGCCCTCCAAACCCGCTCCAAAGAAGCTGCTTGCAGGACGTTTTCTAACATCCCGCAAGGACACCGCCCAAGTTTGAAAGCACTCATGCACATGAATGAGATGGGATTCCTCAGGCTATTTTCAGAGGCGATTTCTAGTGCTAAAATACCTGGAAAAACTGGTCTAAAACATGTTATCAATTAATCTAAAAATTACCGGCGCCTGGCATTTTCTGCTGGTTAAGAGTGGTTTGCTGTCATTCTTCAGAAACCATCTGCTCCATTTTCTGCCACCCATGGCAACAAACTACTTATTGTCAGGCAGGGGGATTTATTTAAAGCTAGCACCAGCTGTACCAAGCTATCCTGCCAAAAGCCTCTGGTAACAGGGCTCAATGATCAAGGCTCTGTAATAGAATGTGAAAGTCAAAGAATTCCTTCACTGCTGCAAAATACAAGATTTAAAAAATGCGTTGTATAGCTAAAGAGTTAGACAGCAAAATATCTGGTTACTACTGTGCAACTAAAAATAATGCTATGTGAAAATTTATCACAGTCTATACAGAGTAAATAATCTGAGTGCAATAATTCAGCACAAATCAATCATAGATGGCATTAAATGGTGCAGAGAAATGAAGTGAAAGAAACACGGGGGGTGGTGGGTCGACGACTCAAAGGGTGCTGTTAGGCTTTCGCACTGAACTGGTTGCACCCGATTCAAGTAGCTGCCACAGGCAGGGACATTCATCTGCCAGAATCAGCAATGAGGCTCTGGACACTCGCTTGCTTCCTCCCGGCCCGTGTCCCCCCACACAGACATGAACAAGGCCAAGGCATTTTGTAGTGTGAGCGAAACCTGATGGGGAGCTAGGCCTTAGACTGCTTCAAAAGAGCTTTAACAGAATCTGTACCCTACTGTAGTAATTATTTATTTGGAACCAATTATTATTACGATAGGCAGCTCCTATCTGTAAAATTGACAAAAACATTTTTTCCTACAGTCGCTATATTAGCCAAGTGGAATTCCTTAGACCGATGACATCACCCACCAGCTTTTAGACCCCTTTCACACTGGGGCGTTTTTCAAGCTCTTTAGCGGTAAAAAAAAAGGTGCCTGTAAAGCGCTCGAAAGAAGCCTCATCCTGCAATGTGAAAGCCCAAGTGCTTTAAGAGCCATTTCACAATGTCAGCGCCTGGAAAACGCTCGTAAAGCACCACTTAAACTAGCAGCACTTTACCAGGGTTTTTCAAGCGCTATTGGGGCGCTTTTAACCCCTGCTAGTGGGCAAATAAAGGGTTAAAAAGTGCCCACAAAGCGATGCTGCCAAAATCGCCTTGCAGGCGCTTCCCATTGATTTCAATGGGAAGGGGCGCTTTAGGAGCGATGTATTCACCGCTCCAAAAGCGCTGCAAAGAAGCTGCTTGCAGGAATTTGACGCCCTGCCAACGCCTCAGTGTGAAAGCACTCTGGCTTTCACATTGTGATTGGAGTTGAAGCTTCTTTCAGGCGCTTATTTTAACGCTAACGCGCCTGAAAAACACCATAGTGTGAAAGGGGCATCAGTGTGAAAGCACTCGGGCTTTCACATTGGGATTGCAGAGGAGGCTTCTTTCAGGCATTTTACATGCGTTTTTTTTAACGCTAAAGCTCCTGAAAAACGACCCAGTGTGAAAGGGGTCTTAGGGCACTAGACATGTAGAGGTAGTCTCTTCCTACCAGTCACGCGTGACAAGGTGGGGCCAGGGCTTTGTGGTCAGATGACGCATGTGGGGGGGGGGGGGGGGGGGAGAGATTATTTACATTGCAATTTGTACTTCTTTGTAGGCATCAGGATGGGAAGCGGTAGCAGAATAGTGCATGGTGTCTAAACTTCAAGTTTCAATACAAAACCCTAGCAGTCAGCATCAAAATGGATATTTTAACCAGCCTGTAGTTATAATTGGTATTTCTTTCTTAGACTACGGTGTACAAAACAGGAAAAGTAGTTATGCAAGGACCCAAGAAACATACGTTTCCATATAAAAGAGAATTTTTGAGTTCATATTCAGTAGGCAGGGGTGGGGTCAAGCAGTGATTGACATCACGCTGCCTCAGAGGAGTGCTGTTTACTATGTTTTAATATCATTTATATCATGTGAGCATATTAGCCATTTTAAATAAACAAATCAAGTGATTACTGGGCCCCCTCTTCCGCCTCTCTATTTGAGAGACACAGTTGCATTATATGAGGTACCAAGGATTGCAAGACATCCATCCCCTTAAGAGGGATATTAGACCTCTTTTGGTTTGAGGTCTTAGGCTCTGGTAATCAGATGTGTGGTAAAAAGTTTAAGCAGCGAGAATGGTGGTGTTGTTAAATTCAACTTCACGTGTGGATTTAAGTTTTACAGAACATTTTGGGACTTTTAAAGTGTTACTAAACTCAGAACCTACATTCACTGTATCTGGTCTACCACAGTACCCAGAACGTGGAAATGCAATTTTTTTTAGTAAATAAAAACTGATAAATACCCTTTCTTTCTCATTAGACGTTTATAGCAGCCTTGGGACTACTATCAGCTCCTAGTAAACCTTGTAGAAGGAGTTCACATATGGCACAGTTTCTCTGCCTGGCCCTGTGCTGATCACATGCACCCTCCCAAGGGGGGGAAAAAACCCCACTAGCAATACACAAACTGAGCATGTGCAGCCCATTCACTGGCTCTGTTAATATCAGGTTATTTTTTTGAGACAGTGGAGGAAGAGGATCAAACAGCCTTTATACACAAACAATTAACCCCTTAGGGTTCACAGTGAGTATAACAAGCATGCTTTACTGCATATACACACTGATTTTACTGCTGTGGGTTAAGTAACACTTTAATGAAGGACTTATTTCACATTTGTTATTCACTTTGAATATAACAGAGCAACACTTTGCTTAATTATTAGGCAGGTGACTGTCAGTCAGCCACTCTCTGGCCTGCCCATCCAGCACTCACTGGAGCACCAAGCTGTGGAGGGGGCAGAAGTGGCTTGCTAAAAGTCAGCTGCAGGTCCCGGCTCCTTGGTGGATCCTGACCATATGGTCAGCTTATTTTAAAAGCTTGGACTGGCTCAGTGACGTCAACTGACAGTGGGCTTTAGCCAATTGTCAGCTGAAAATGGCTCATTAGGAGTACAAAACAAACTGCACTACTGTGATCCCCAGGAGTCTATTCTTCTCCTTTAAATAGTGTTTACAGTTTGTGGTGCTCAGATACAGTTAAGTTCTGCTGTAAAACCACAAGCAAAAGGAAAAAGAAATAGAAACACATAGTTAAAGTACCAACACAACTACACAAACAATTTTAAAATACATATATATGTTTTACCTGAGGGAAGAGTTGTACCATTTTGGTGGTTTTCCTCTGGAGACAAAAAGATATCCTCCTCTCCTTCAGTGGAAGAACTAGTGCTAGAGGCTGACTCACTGCTTAGGTCATTCTCACTAGAGCTGCTGGAACTAGGGAGCAGTGCATACTTCTTCCTGGCCAAAACTTCTCTTTTCTTCCTCTGCAATAACAGCCTCTCCTTCTGCTTTTGTGTCCGCTGTGTAGAACCCTTTTTCACAAAAGTCTTTCGGTGCACAGACCTCCGTAAGGAGCTCACCTGATAACAAGGCCGCTTCATTAGCATACTAGGCACAGACTCTGACTGGGAACGAGGCCATTTTTGAGCCCTTGAAGGGGGAGGAGTCCTATTTGTAGTATTTACACCTGTCGGAGAGAAATGTCTAGAGCCGTCCTTGTCCTCGTCAGAAGTCATAGTATCAGAGTCACCAAAATGTGAACTAGACGAAGGTGAAGATACACAATCACTAAAGGAAGAGTCGTTATCTTCATCGCTTTGAGGCCCTAATCGAAGTTCGATCAGTCTCTGATTTTTCTTAGCCTCACAACTCTGTGCATAGGAAGGCCCAGCCTGCTGGCTTTTCCTCTTTTTTCGCACAAGTCCTTTCTCTTGCTCTGTGCCGCCGTTTAAGCTCCTCGGCTGCTTATTTGAGTCACTGCACAAATGAGAGAACTCATTTCCCACCTTACTGGAGATCATGTCCACGTCTGATGGGAAGGTCTTTGCTGCCCCAATAGGCTCAGGGTTCAGCAATACCCCTTTTAAGCTTTCCTGTTTCTTTGGTGCATCTGGAGAAACCTCACTCTTCATATCCGCGTAAAAAATGGGAGCGCGTTAGTGATGTCCACAATAAGCTGAAAAAAAAAAAAAAAAAAATTGAGCCTGAATACTGTACAATAAATGTGCTTACATTTGCTTATTTAGGTTATGCACAAAGCACAGTTTAAACAATTTGCCTAATGTTTACATTGCAATCCTTTTAAGAACTTCTGATACAACCTGTTAAAGTTCAACTCCAGGCAAATTTTATTTCACTTTGGATTGAGCAAGGAAGAGTTAGAGAATCTGTCAGTGTCCCTGCGGGGGGATTTCAGGACAGAAATTGATGGATAATTTCCCCAACAGGGCCGGAGATAAACAATTTTTTTTTTTAGATGGTATATGTAGAGATAGAACCTCTAACAATGTTTTTACTGTTCAAGCTTTGGCGCTCAAGTAAGACACCCAATTCATGAATGGAAGCAAGGAAAAATCTTGCCAATTAAAAGTGAAGTAAAGTAAACCCATCGATTTAAACAGTTAAAAAAAAAAAAAAAAAAAAAGGCATGCCGGGAATGCTAACTGCACATTGGTTGCGCTCTCAGCCAGACTATCAAACCATCCAATGGCTTGTGCCATAATGGATCACATGTGCACAACCATAGCAATTGAAGATTAAACAGAGGCAAAGATGGCAGCTTCCTTGGCTGAAAACGATAGGGGAGTTAACTTCCACTTAAGGCTGGGTTCACACTGCAGCGGTTTATGAGAGCGGATGTGATTCGCACCGCACTGCAAATCACATGCGATCTCTGTGTGATGCAAGTTCAGCCATACAGATAGTATGGCTGAATTCGCATTGCATCCGGCTCAAACTCGTACAGGACCCTTTTTTTTGGTCCGCAGCAGAATCGGATCGCATGGGTGTTCACACCATGCGATCCGATTCCTGTCCAAGTTTGCAGATCGCACTGCGATATGCGAACTGATCTGGGGGTGTCATTAACGTTTCACTGACACTCCCAGCAGTTCGCATAGGGCAGTGCGAACTGCCGCTGGGAGGTAGGCGATGCGGGAACCCGCAGTGGATTTGCGGCGTTCCCGCATCGCTGCAATGTGAACCCAGCCTTGAAGCGGGATTTCACTGTGGAAAAAAATATTAAAAGCCAGCAGCTACAAATACTGCAGCTGCTGACTTTTAATAAATGGACACTTACCTGTCCTGGGGTCCAGCGATGCCGGCAGCCGAGGCCGATCGATTGCTCGGCTCTCGGCTGCTGCCGCCACCATTCTAGGTGAGGGAATCAGGAAGTGAAGTGCTGCGGCTTCACTTCCCGGTTCCCTACTGCGCATGCGCAAGTCACGCAGTGCAATAGGAATTGTCCGCGCTGTTCTGGGACCCGTGTGTGTCCCAGCAGACAGCGTGCAGGGACAGGAAGAGGCATAAACTCCCGTGGGAGTCTATGCCCGGAAGTCGGTGTAAATACCTCTCTTTGACAGGTATCTGCACCCCCTCCCCCCTGAAAGCTGCCAATTGTGACATCGGAGGGGGGGAGGGTTCCGATCAGCGGAAGTTCCACTTTAGGGTGGAGCCCCGCATTAAACAGAAAAATGCGTGTATGTTCTTTTAGGCCTATTTCATACTGGGGTGGTGCGGGCGTCGGCTGTAAAGCGGTGAATAAAGTTATACCAGTTTACATACTCATTAACCACTTCCCCGCCCTATAGCAGAATGAAGGCCGGACGGTGGTTCAGTTATCCAGGCTGGGCGTCATATGACATCTTGCAAGACACCGCACGCTGGTGTGTTTTGTCAGTCTGACACACCACTACACAGGCTCCGGTAAAGAGGCTCTTTACCATGCGATCAGTCGTGTCCAATTGTGGCTGATCATGATGTAAATATGAAGAGCCGTTGATCGGCTTTACCTCACTCGCATCTGACAGACGTCATTAGAGGAGAGCTGATGTTTAGGTACAGTGTAGCATGACCGCACAGTTGTCATTTAAACAGTGACAGCACAGAAAGGTGAAAAATGGCTTGGGCAAGAAGGTGTATAAGTGCCTGGTATTGACATGGTTAACAAGGGTAGGGCCTGCCCAAAAAAGATTTTCAAAGTTTGGCAGCCCTGGCTTGATATTGCGGACTCCTGGAAGGACACTCCGCTCTCCCAACAAAGAGTGATTAGAACGGGCTCCTATCACTGTATCTGTGGTTCGCTACATCCCAGGTTGCTGGCTCCCTGACTATTCTGTTTAATGGTGAGGGAGAAGGGTTGAGAGGTTTGAGTGAGGTTGTGTGTAAGATAGGGGTGCAACGGATCGTCACCGATCCACGATCCGAACGGGTCAGCCCACTCGTATCGGCATACGCCGTGATCCGCGGTCAGAAAGCAAAAACGCCGCAAAATCACGTGCACAAGAATCAACAGCAAAAAGCACTGCATAAATTGATCAAAAGCAAACTTCATAGGTGTGTACAGAGCCTTACGCTGGCCACACTGATCAATTGTACACACTGAAAAATCTTTGTACATGAATCACTGAATGTTTGAAAATGAATGTAATTTCTGAACGAAAACCCCTTACACGGTCTGAAAATTCCTTTGACCAAGAAGTTTTCCCATTTCAAAATTTTTACGTTACTGTGGTTTGGGGGGGGGGGGAGGGTGGAGTCGATTTGACCTCACCAACAATTAGAAAATCAAACAAAGTTAGTAAAAAATACAAAATCTTTTGAAGGAAGACATTGTTTTTGTATGGCCACCATATAATATTACAGTTCTGTTTGAAAATATGCAAAACCAACTTTAATTTTTTTTTCTTTAAAGAGGGATTCCACTGAAATAAATAAATATATATATTTATTCTCTGTGAGGGAATCAGGAAGTGAAGAGTCGTGGCTTCACTTCCCGGTTCCTTACTGCGCATGCTGGAGTCGCGCAGTGCAATGGGAATGGTCTGCGCCGTCTCTGGGACCTGTGTGTGTCCCAGCAGACAGCGCGCTGGGACAATAAGAATCATAGACTCCCATGGGAGTCTATGCCCAGAAGTGGGTGCAAATACCTGTCCTAGACAGGTATCTGCAGCCCCTCCCCACTGAAAGGTGCCAACTTTGACACCAGAGTGGGGGGGGGGGGGGGGGGGAGCGTTCAGATAAGCGCAAGTTCCACTTAAGGGCCGGTTCACACAGCAGGCGAGGCGACTCCGACTTGCCTCGCCGCGACCTACCGCGGCCTCAGCGGCGACTTGCAAATGACTTCTGTATAGAAGTCAATGCAAGTCGCCCCGAGGTCGCCCAAAAGTAGTACAGGAACCTTTTTTCTGAGTGGGAGCGACTCGAGTCGCTCCTCTCAGAACGGTTCCATTGTACAGAACGGGGGCGACTTGCGAGAGCGAGGCGAGTCGTGTCGCCTCGCATCGCCCGCTGTGTGAACCGGCTCTTAGGGTGGAACCCCGCTTTAAAAAAGATGATAATTTGATCGGAGTCTGATGATATTTACTAGATTCAACCTCTACTTATATACAAACACAAACACACTGCATTTTCAGTACCAAAATGTCCATTTAGTGCACCTCTAGTACATACGGAAGCTGGAATTTGGAAAAAATTAAATAAATAAAAAAGCCTTTAAGAAAAAGACAAAAATACTTGTCGTCACTGCACAATATCAGCCAAGCTATTCAGGAAGCAGTGCTCATAAAAGGGAAACAGCTGAAAAAAAGCTAAAAGCAGTTTTATGCCACAAATCATTTTTTGAAAGCTCAAGTACAGCAATCAACAGCGAATTCACTAACCAGCGCATTGTTTTATTAAGCTGACAATTTTCATGTCTAGTCATCGGCAGATAAAGGTGATAATTGCTGGCCTACACCCCCACAATTCTGGCTAAGCAGAAACTGGCAGTTACTCGTTCCCATCTGATGTGGATGCTTTATCTATGAAGATGCATGTTAGGAATGTGAAAGAAATGGGGAACTCTATAAATACATTTTTTACATTTTGTATGCTTTACCAAATGCAGCCATGGACCTCGGCATCACACCAACATACACACGATCCGAAAATCAGGAGAAAAATATCGCTTTCGACGCGATCGTATGATAATCGGATCGTTAGTACAGAGCTTTCGAGAGCTGATCACGTCAATTCATTTGATATTTTTCGATCGGAAAAATCACAAAAATTTTCCTTGTATGATACCAGATATTACAATTGTCCTCCGAAAATACAATACAAATACATTACAACACATGACATCACTTCCAATTTTTTTTTCCTGTCGACCGAGAATTTGTGACTTTAGTAACCTATTCAATTTCTACTTACAACTATTAAGCAAAAAAAAAGTTGTACTATCTTCCGATTGTGTGTACGGACCATAACTTTGTCACCTACTCGCATTCCTAAGGCTTGATTCACACCTATGCATTTTTAGTGCTTTTTGCAGATTTGCACTACAGTCCATTTACCATGGTTTCCTATGGGACACAATCTGTAGTGCAAAACTGCAAAAAGCACTAAAAATGCAAAGGTGTGACTCCAGCTTAAGACCGTGATAAGAGAATAGCACGCCTATGTACGTCCAACATTTGTAATATTGTGGTACCACGATGATAAAAGAAAAAAAAAAGAAAGAAAAAAAATTGCAAAACAAAAATAGTTACTTGGAAAGATACAGAGTATCTTTTTGTGTCTGTTCCCTACTGCAGTAGTTTACCACTTGGAACCACTAAATATTAGGCTAGGAGTTGTCCGTCTATAAAATTTCCAAGATGGAAAGAACTTACTAAAACTGAAGTTCTGTCTGCTCCAATCCGCTGTGCAGAGTAACCAATCCGCTTGTTTAATAAGACTTGGAAAATGAAATCCAGAAGCCGATTGGCTGTCATGCACAGCTGCTCCAGATTCTGTTCCAGTCTTCGTAAAACTTCCCTCAGTGTAATTTAGTTACCACATGGAGACTATGGGCACAGAAAAAGACATCAGCCCACTTACCGTATATACTCGAGTATAGGTCGATCTGAATATAAGCCGAGGCCCCTAATTTACCACAAAAAAACTGGGAAAACTTATTGACTCGTGTATAAGCCGAGGGTGAGACATGCAGCAGCTACTGTTACAGCTTAAAAGAGTGGAAAAGAGGGTCAACAATGCCCATCTGCAGCTGCATACCTCCCTGTGTCCATGCCTGTGTCCCGTCCATGCCTGTGTCCCGTCCATGCCTACCTGTCTCTTTGCCTTCTGCAGCCTCTGTGTGCCATGCCACACCTCTCCTCCTCGTCTGACAGACGGCGGCCATTCCACTGTTCAAAAGCCGCACCTCTCTGTCTGTGATAGGCGGAACACTCAATTTCCCAGCAGTCAGTGTTCCGCCTATCACGGACATCCTCTCATCCTTGTCCGTAGTATGAGAATGAGCGGATGTCCGTGATAGGCGGAACACTGACTGCTGGGAAATTCAGTGTTCCGCCTATCACAGACAGGGAGGCGCGGCTTTTGAATAGTGGAATGGTCGCCGTCTGCCTGCCTGATCTGCGTGACTCGAGTATAAGCCGAGGGGGGCACTTTCAGCCTAAAAAAAAAAAAAAAAAGGGGCTGAAAATCTCGGCTTATACTCGAGTATATACGGTACTATAGAAGAACATATTGTAGTACCCATTTTTACTTACAATGTAGAACAGCTATTATCAATCAGAGTTCCTTGAAACCAGAGGCTGCTAGGAGTTCCTTGAACTGTGGATGATGGCCCTCCAACCCAATGGTGCCTGCATAGTTCCATAGGTGGGGAAGCAGTCCTCAGCAGGAGAAGACCGCGATTATTACTAGCAGCTATACTAGCCACTAGCGATAATCATACGTAAAATCCAGCAGGGTGGTTGTACACTGTATCAGTTTGCAATATACAGCTGCTGTCACTTCTGAAAGTGCTAGGTAGAAATCGTAGCTGCCTTTTCACCACAATCTTGGGCCCCAGTAGCACAGGTGAATTAAAAAGGGCTTGTAAAAAGGCAGAAGGTTATTTTTGTTACTGTAAAGCATTCTATGCATCAAGATAAAAAGCCTTCTGTGTGCACCGCAGCCCCTCCTCACACTTACCCGAGCACCATCTCCATCCACAAGTGTCTCAGCCATCTGAGATTCTCCCTCCTGATTGGCTGAGACACAGCAGCGGGGCCATTGGCTTCCACTGCTGTCAAAGTCAGCTAACAAATCAGGGGAGAGAGGGGCTGTGGAGAGGTGGGGGGGGGGTCTGTGTCTAAATGGACAGAAGGAGCTGTGACTGAGCTTGGGCGCCCCCAAAGCAAGCTACTTGTTGTGGGGACACTGAACAGAAGGGAGGGGCCAAGAGCACAGAAGAGGGACCCGAGAAGGAGGAGGATTGGGGCTGCTCTGTGCAAATATACAAGAACATGTTTATTTCTTTTTAAAGGGAAAAAAAAAAGTGAGACTTTACAAATTGTTCTAATAGGGAAATGGAGCCTAAAAACTGAAATAGATTAGTTCTAGTAGAGAAGTCCGATTCTCTAGCAATGGATCATTACACAGAAATAAGAGATTAAAAACAGACACTAAGGACTTAGTTACACTAGCAGCTGGGGGGTGGCAGTAATACAACGTGGTTGAGCCGTTTTTAGTTTCCCCTTTAACTGGCGAGGTAAAGGCTGAGGATGTACACATGCTGCGGCAAAAATTATACCACCGTCACACTCAGCAGGCACAATCGCCCACTGAACATGACACATTAAAGTGAATGGGGCTGCGTTGCAATGGTTGTCCAGTATTTGGGGGTTGAAACAAGAGGACAGAAGGCAATATGAAGCCTCCTCTCGCCTGTCAGATACTCTCTAAAGGCTTAAAGCGGGATTCCGCTGCCGTTTTTTTTTTTTACCTGTGTCACTGGTGGGCGATTCCTACGGTGTCTTTGCAGTCACGATCGGCGTCTTTTTAACCCCCAGCGTGATGATTTGATTGCTAAGGAAAACTTTTAAAAAAGCAGTCCGGTGGTTTCCATTTTCACTGTGGGCGTTTGAAGCCCACAGGCATTTACTTCCTGGATGCGATGAAACTGAGCTCCCAGCATCCACCGCTCCATCTCGCACATGCTCATTGAGTGTCCTCTTTGTTTTCCTTCCTCTTGCCTCGTGTGCTATAGTGGTAATGGCAGATAGAGCTGCCTGCCCACTTTCAAAATGGCTATTTCGGACATGCCCTCGTCACGTGACCGGCGTCCTCCTTCCGAAATATCACGAGATTTCGGCATGACTGTGTCCCCCACTGATTCCTGGGAAATAGCTAAAAAAGTTCCCAGGGACCATTGCGAAGCCGATAAACACGCCTACTGCCACGGGAGGAGAGCCCAGAAGTCGGCATAAACATTAAAAATAAAAAGGTAAATACTGCATATTATTTTATTTCAATGGTCATAACTGCATCTATGTTCCAAAGTTATTTGAATAAGATGAACTTGCAATTTTCTGTACAAAACCGCTTTAATTGAACACTGATTGCTCTTCAGAAAGCAATCCACATGTAAACAAGGCCTTAGACCCCTTTCAAAGAAGCTGGATTTGAGTCTCAGCAGGAGAGACATCCGTTGATTCCCTGCTGAGCGGAGAAGTCGGATGACCGGTCCATGTCAACTCGGCTTATGCAGAGCGGACACTGACACCGTCCGCTCTATGGTCCAATCGTGTCTGGCTGAAAAACACTCGGACCCGATTGAGCCGCTCCTGTGACAGGGGCCTTAGGCTACACACACACAGATTGGTTGTTTATTTTGCACAGTCTAAAAGCTTAATAGAAAAAAAATCTGACTAAATACTCCATCAATGCTACACAGCATAGATGGACTTCTCTTATACCTTGACAGCCAGCCCCACTGGCCACGAAAATACGTGAACCATGGCTGCATCTGATTGGAATCACCAAACATTGACCGCAGGTGAATTTTCCTGATGTAGGTTTTAAATTAAAGCGATTGATTCACCACCAGTGAATGTTTGGGAAGTCAAGTTTACTGCTTAATATACCCCCCACCAACTGAAAGTATAATCTTAACCCTCAGGATCTGAGAAATTATGAAAAATGTCAACATTACTTTTTATGTATATCCATGAGGAAATAACAGACATCCAGTGTCTAACTGGAAATGCTTTGAAATGCATACAATACATATAGATTTATGTACCAAAAAAAATCTAAACAAAAGAAAATTTGGCAAGCTATACCTAAACAAAGAGCCGTTTCATTATGCTGTAATGTCATCTCTGGCAACAGATGGCATGCACAGATGAGTAATGATACCAGAGAAACCTCGCTGAATGCTCTGCCCTCCAAACAGAAAATAGTCTGCAGCAGAAATTCTCTCTAATTGCATTCATCAAGCAGTAAGACTGCACATAAATGATAATCAGGATTTTTTTTTCTCTTGCAGAGAGATTTTAGTGATACAATTATATGTTGTATCTCGTTTATCTTTTTTCATTAATGAGAAGGAAAGAAAGAATTTGCTAATTCAACAGGATGATGTCTATACTGAATTCATTTTGTTACATGACCCAAGAGCCCTAGACATTACAAAGCTCTATTATTACTACTCTGCACAGTGCTACTAATACTAAAGAAAATGGATTTCACCCACAAAATTGGTGGTTAGTAAAGAATATACATCAATGAGTTACCAAATGAAGTACAATGATATTTTTCAGACCTCCTCAAACCAAAACGAATTTCATTTACCACTGAGGTTGGTTGGCTACACTTACTCTATGACCTTTCACTGTGAAGATCCAGCACATGTGAATGCACTTCATTGATGTGCCCTATTCACAAGTGTGAGTGGGGTCTATTTGAGATTACCAATGGGAGACTCAACAGGGATCTATGTTAATAGGTGAGTGCAGGAAGTCCTGTTGAAAGCAATGGAAGCCTGACAGCACCCGCAGCTATACACAGCTGTTTGAATGTCATCGCTCATGCGGTAATTACATGTGTATTATCTGGGAACAGCCTCCCATGCTGTGGGCGCTGTCAGGCCCCCTTTGCTTTCAATGGGACTTCCTCAAAGCAACTATTTGCATCGCTCCCCACCAATACTCCCATGGGCAATTTCAAATGGCCTAATTTTCAAGTGTGAATGAGGTCTTAAGTCTGTACCAACAATCCAAAGTTAACCACTTGAGGTCCAGGCAATAGCCCAATGATGGCTACAGCGCAGACCTCAATTTCCGCAGACTCAGGTGATCACCGATCTGAGCAAGGGGCCGGGCCCAGCCCCTTACCATGTGATCAGCTGTCAGCCAATGACAGCTGATCACATGATGTAAACAAAAGCTTGGATTTTTTGAGAAAAAAAAGCAGATCACCGGCTTATGTTAAAGGGACATCGGTGCCGAAGAGGAAGCATCACAGGCACCTCATCAGTACCCCCTGCCAGTGCCACCTGTTATTGCCAACTGCCAGTGCCACTTATCAGTAAGTATACTGTATATCAGTATACTTAGGCATCTGATGAGTTCAAGTGTGAAGTGGAGTGGTTTATGATTTGGCTTGTCTTTTTACTGTTCATCTGAGTGCATTGAGATTAATTTTTATTTATTAAAGTGCTGAAACTGTATTACGCTATTGGAGGCTTCCATTATTTTTTCTGCAAGGTACATATATACCTATTTTACCGAGAAGTGATCAAGGTGTATGGGCTTCACAAATTTGATGGTTTACAGTCTTCGCCTATCTAGAGGATTTAAAGCTCTATTGGCCAAACAAAAAAAAAAAGAAAACGGCTGAAATTCGGTCATATGGCCGGTTAATGGGCATAAAATCAATTGTTGGGATATTTTTGAGCCGAAAAAAACAAAGGACAGCTTTGGAAATGATCTGCTGAACAATAAATTGAAAGGTTAATGCATTTCCCGTCCCAACTGTTTGCACTAGGTATATGTAAAAAAACAAAAACGAATATATGGATGTCCACAGAACGATTTATCGGTGATTACATGATAGCACCATCGTTTGCTCTCATGGCCAAATGTTTGTTTTGAGAAAATGGGTTAGGCTGATTTTTCGTATCGTGTAAGCTAGCATAAGCTCCATTTCATGCTGAATAAACTGAATTATTGAGGTATCTTAAATATTAAACTATCTTTAGATAGATTTTTACTCAAAAAAACATTTTAAAGAAAAGTATACATTTTTTTTTTTTAAATCGATTTTTATCCAACCCGGGTCTCTCTAAGGGAGCATTCAGGAGACATTTTTTGTACTCAGGGATTCCAGGTTAGGCCAGAGAGGGCCGATTTACAGTACCTCACTGGATTGGCAAGTCCATATTTGGGACCTGGAATTCAGAGACTTGGAGAAATTTTGAATCAGAAAGAGCCTCCAAAACCTGATTACAAGGACTTTAATCCCCAAAAAATAAATAATCCACCTGTAAAGGAGGCTTAAAAAAAGCACCAATAAGGAGCCATCATCTGTTTGGGGTGGAATAATCTGGAGACAAACTTTATTTTGTACCCTGAAACAGATGGAAGCTGTAAACCACTAATGGGGCTAGTGGTGAGCCATATTGTGGTCTTACTCATACCAGGCCTATTTACCCTTTTTTTCTGAAGGAAGCTTGTTTTGAGAGACCAACGCAGACTATTTACACCCCATTCACACTTAGGCGACTTCTCATGCAACTTTGGACAACTTCCACAAGCGGCTGGCTGGTGATCTTAGAGTCTCCATATTACACAAGACACTCAAAATACAGCTTTATTGGCTGACAAGATAATACATTATGGAGGTGCTGAGCAGTTCATTAAAAGGCTCATTCTATATGCATGTTTCAAGTACATTGTTTACAAAGAAAATGCGGAGGATGCCACTTTAAAAAGCTGCAGCTGAGCTGTATTATCACAGATCAATCTGTAGCCAATGCAGGAATCACTACAGAGAGGCAGGACACACAGATTACAGCAAGAAATGTGTTCAAGTTGTAACATTTTAGGCCTTGCGGCTCTTGTTGGGAAATCTTACAGGCTGCTCACATTCTCTACATCATGTCTGCAAGTTTCAGCAAATCGTCCTCAAAACTGCATTCTTGCCGGGGCCCAAAACACTCCAGACTGAATTTTACAACCTTTTCACATGATCGCTAGAAAAACGTAATGCATATGAAATCAGTCAGCCATACTTCTGGCAAAACTACTTGAGGAAAGATATGTATGCTAAATACTGCAAAAGTATACACATTCTTCTAGGCTCCATTTACACAACGGAAGTTCAACTGAGCATGCACGTTTTTTCGCATCACGATAGGGGTAGCCTATTAATTCAAATATGCTGTACTATGTGCGAGAGACACCCAAAAAAGGTGCCACACCAAAACACATGGTACCGTGGATACCTTGCATTTAGGTGTTGGCAAATGTGCATGCATTCGCAAGATGCATGGGGTGAAAAAGAATTAAACGGCACAACTTCAGCGCATTTTTGCATTCGTGTGTTCCAGCCTGCATGCATGCATTTCCACATAGCACTTGTGTGACTGAAACCCTAAGCCCTTGTACACATTGAACGCAGCTTTGAAATTGTGCAACTTCATCTAAAATGACAGGATTTCAGAAGTTGCATTTCAGTGCAACTTGAAAGACATCCGAGTGGCTTCATGAAATTGCCAAGAGTAGTCCGGGAATTATTCTTGCAAATCTGAGCAGCGGTGCACTGATTGGAATGGTGCCATTGCATAACAAGGCGCAGCCTATTGCCACCAATTTGACCTGACAAATCACACCAATGTTAACGAGGGCCAATGAAAATTACTTTTTATTTTTTTCTAAGCTATGGACAGAATGGGGACGGTTTGGAATCAGTTATGTTTTTGCTGCCATTTCTATAGCCATTACACAGATTCTCTGGAACTAGTGCGAGACCTCCCCCGAGCCATTTTCGACCGTTTTTTTCTTTCAGCAAATTGCCAAAAATGTTTCAGCGGCCAAAATTTCGGTGCATCCCTAAAAACAACCCAACACCGCTGTTCATGTGTGAGGGAAAGCATAGTAAAGACCCTGTGTTCACGTGCAATGCACACAATTACAGCATGTTTGTTGGGAAAATTAAATAAAAAAGTTAAAAACATGCATCATATCATCTCATCACTTGTCAATCACCTCTGAAAAGCGAATCAAACACGAGCAATCAGAGCAGAGGTAGATTTAGACGCCCAACTAAACCTAAACGAGCCCTCTGTCTTGGTAGAGGAACGCCAAATCTTTCTCTGCTGAAGGTAGCCATCCTTTCCTCTCTTACTTCCCAACTAGCCAATAAACCACCAAAGGTCAGAGAAGATTAGCTGTGAAAATAACTCTCCCTAAAAACGTCAGCCACACAGAGAACATTTTTATTTTTTTAAATGAACTGACTCAGACTTGTAGATGAGCAGTAAAACAGAACCTTCGTATTACACTGCGGAGAATATTTAAGTGAAGCATAAATATTCATTGAGCAAATATGGAAGCCAAAATAAGTGTATATATTCGCAAAATGCCCAAGAAAAAAAAAACAAAAAAAAAACAAAGCCAAAAGTATACATAACAAAAGATGCAATGGTAAATACATGGTTGAGGGGAACTAGAGAAAGCTGGCTATACACTAGAAGGATTCCTAAAGGTTTAAAAAGGGGCGAATCGATCAATTTGTAACAGACAATGTGGTGTTTGGATTGAGAGAAAAAAAACAAAGAAAACAAAAAAAAAAAAAAAAAAAAAAAAAACCACACCCATTTGTAATAATGTGCATCCCAAATAAAATGTAGAATTCCAAAACACTGATTAACCACTTGACCACTGGGCACTTAAACACCCTTAATAACCAGACCAATTTTCAGCTTTCGGTGCTCTCGCATTTTGAATGACAATTACTCAGTCATGCAACACTGGACCTATATGAAATTTTTGTCCTTTTTTTCACACCAATAGAGCTTTCTTTTGGTGGTATTTAATCACCGCTGGGTTTTTTTATTTTTTGTGCTATAAAGGAAAAAATACCGAAAATTCTGTAAAAAAATAAATTTTTCTTTGTTTCTGTTAGAAAATTTAGCAGATTAGTAATTTTTTTTTTTCTTCATAAATTTTGGCCAAAATTTATACTACTACATATCTTTGGTAAAAATAAGTACAAATTGGTGGATATTATTTGGTCTTTGTGAAAGTTATAGAGTCCACAAGCTATGGTGCCAATATCTGAAAATTGATCACACCTGAAGGACTGACGGCCTATTTCAATTCTTGAGACCCTAACATGCCAGAAAAGTACAAATACCCCCCAAATGACCCCTTTTTGGAAAGAAGACATTCCAAGATATTTAGTAAGAGGCATGATGAGTTTTTTGAAGTTGTCATTTTTTCCCACAATTCTTTGCAAAATAAAGATTTTTTTTACTTTTTTTTTTTTCACAAAATTGTCATATTATCAGGTTATTTCTCACACACAGCATATGCATACCACAAATTACACCCCAAAACAGATTCTGCTATTACTCCCGTGTACGGCGATACCACATGTGTGAGACTTTTACAGTGTGGCCACATACACAGTCCCAACATGCAGGGAGCGCCATCAGGTGTTCTGGAGCACCCAGGACAATTCTGACATTTCTCTCCTACATGTAAAAAATCATAATTTATTTGCTAGAAAATTACATAGAACTCCAAAACATTATATATGTTTTTTTAGCAAACACCCTGGAGAATACAATGGTGGTCTTTGCAACTTTTTATCTCGCACGGTATTTGCGCAGTAATTTTTCGAATGCTTTTTTTGGAAAAAAAACAGTTTTGTGCTTAAAAAAAAAAAAAAAAAAAAAAAAAAAAAACAGTAAAGTTAGCCCAATTTTTCCATAATGTGAAAGATGAAGTTACGCTGAGTAAATAGATACCTAATATGTCACTCTTCAAAATTGCACACGCTCGTGGAATGGCGCCAAACGTCGCTACTTAAAAATCCCCATAGGAGACGATTTAATTTTTTTTTACTGGTTATATGTTTTGAGTTACAGAGGAGGTCTAGGGCTGGAATTATTGCTCTCGCTCCAACGTTCGCAGCGATACCTCACATGTGTGGTTTGAACACCGTTTTCATATGTGGGCGGGACTTACGTATGCATTCGCTTCTGCATGCGAGCACATGGGGACAGGGGCGCTTTAAAAAAAAAATAAAATTTTTTATTGTTCATTTTACTTTATTTATTTTAGTTTGACATTTTTTTCCCCAAAAATAATTTTTTTGATCACTTTTATTCCTATTACAAGGAATGTAAACATCCCTTGTAATAGGAATATGGCATGACAGGTCCTCTTTACAGTGAGATATGGGGTCAATAAGACCCCGCATCTCACCTCTAAGCTGGGAAGCCTGAAAAAATAAATAAAAAGATTCTGACTTTGATCATATTAGCGAATTGGTAGAAGCACCGGAGGGCGGCGGGAAGGGGGGGGGGGATGTGTATGGCAGGGCATTGCAGAGCGTTGCAGGGCATTGCAGAGTGTTGCAGAGCGTTGCAGGGCATTGCAGAGTAATGGGGGTATTTCAGAGTAATGCAGAGTAATGGGGGTATTTCAGAGTAATGCAGAGTAATGGGGGTATTGCAGAGTAATGCAGAGTAATGGCAGGGTATTGCAGAGTGTTGGCAGGGAATTGAGGGGTTAATTTTCGGTGAGCAGCGATGTGGGCACTGCAGATGCAGCCCACATCGCTGCTGACACCGATCTCTTCCCCCTCCGCTGTACCGATCGGTACAGAGAGGGGGAGGGAGGAACCGGCGTCATAACATGACGCCGGTTTGTTTACAAGTGATCACTCCGTCATTTGACGGAGCGATCACGTGGTAAACGGCCGCGATGAGCGGCCGTTTACCGTGATTCGCCGGGTCCACTGGACCCAGCGGTCACGGATGCTCTCGTGTGCGCGCCCCAGGGGGCGCGCGAGAGCAGAATTCTGGGAGGCCGTTAATTAACGGCCTCTCAGAGTTAAACAACCGCCCTGAAGCCGTTAATCGGCAATGGGCGGTTGTTAAGTGGTTAAGGTAATCAAAAATGTTATTCAATTTTGAAGGTAACATTAAAGCTAAAGTGTGGTTTATGACCAGTGGTTAGCCAATAAATGCCAGCTTTATAAAAGATATATCTACTTCACAATTCATCAACAGAATGAAAGGTCATATCAGTCTACAAACTTCCTAGAGCAACACAAAGTAAAGAAACGGGCGCCAAATCACAAAGCGATAGAGCCCAAAGTACCGTTAAAGTAGAACCATAGGCACTTTTTTAAAATTTTGTTTCCACTTGGGATATTACATAAGGGATGGTTATAACCCGTTAGTTTTTATTTTGCCATCTGTGCCCTCTTGGGGATATTTACTGCCGCTTCCTGTCCCATAGCCAAAAAAGGAAGTTAGAGGAAATCACTGCAAATCAAGGGATTATATTGCAGATCCCCAGGTCACCGGAACTAGTGTCAGTATTGGAAGATTGCCTCTCTATTATCAACCCAAAATTTGGGATATTCTGTTACTGTCAATGATAATGGTAAACAGAACAAATAGAAAGGGAGAATCTCCCTAAAAAGGGCTGAGACAGCTAAAAAAAAAAAAAAAAAATAAATAAAAAAATAAAATAAAAAAAACAAACACACGACAGATGTTCTAATTCCTCTCTCCACTGTCCAAAATTAAAGAACAGCTTTGCCTTTAGTTAAACTTAAATACTGCCACATAAAAACAGCCAACATGTTTCAGGAGCAATGTCTTCATCAGGGAAGAATAAAATAAGAGCTGGAATGGACTCAAAAAGAAACTACAATCTAATGGAGGGGTTCATGGACCCCCAAGTGGTCAATGGATGGGTTTCAAGGTGCCGTGAGGGTCCCAAAAAAAAATAAAAAAAAAAAAAAATAAAAACACCACCACAATTATTTACATTCACTATATAGCCCTACCCCTTGTCCTAATTAATGGTTATCCCGCTCACCTCCCCCCCCCAACCCTTCCACTGTGTGAGCGGGTGAGGAATCCACTCCCCACAGTCGGTGTCGCATTTAAAAATCAGTGCAGCTGTGCAGGGCTATCCCAGCGATTCATTCTGAGAAATCTATGACTGAAAAAAAAAAATGACAAGTCCCATCTGTAACCGTGGCAGACCGCTTGTAGTTCTTAAACCCTGATGAGTTTTACTTCCTCTTTATTTCCCTGCAAATGCAAAGCATAATGGGCTACTATACAATCGTATAGTAGCCCATTATGTGTCCCTTAACTGAAACCAAAGCCTGCGATGTCACCGGTGTTGCCACTAGCAGTGAGCTTCCATCTTCACCCCTCTTCCTTCCGGGGCCACGAACTCCAGCTCTGTGACTGCCCGGAGTCGCGTGACGTCACATGCGGGCGGGAGCCAGAAGTCATGGCATGACCCTTTAGAACTGGTACGATCTGCCCTTTCTAAAGTGTGCATGCACCGTAGACATCAGCACATGGCTTTATTATAAACATCTCCTAAATCGTGGAGGCTTACAAGAAATTTCCAGCACCTACAGGTGAACCTCAATATAAGCTTACCTGTAGGTAAAAGTGGTTGTACAAGGAACTGCAACGATGCTGGTGAGCACTCCCTCCAGGTGTCTAAAAGAAAGCTACAACTAAGGCTTTTGCCGAAACGCGTCAGCTTTGTTTTACTGTCACTCTGATGTACCAATAAACGACACTTCAAGGATTACAGTGTTGCTGGCTCTTCTTACTATTGTCTAAAAGAAAGACCGTACATTAGTATGGGCATTAAGCTGGATTAAGTGTCTGCAGGAGCCAGACAACACAACTGCAAGCCACCAATCACAGGTGCAATGCTTTGCAGGCTCCGGGGGGGGGGGGGGGGGGCAATACATAATAAAATACATTTTTTACTACAAAAATGTGTGCATTTACTTTCTAAAAAAGCAAACTCTGTATAAGCCTAGCTTCCTCTTAAAGAAGGCAAAAAATAAAAACACCCTGTAAGGCAAAGGCATAATGAGCTAGTATTCATAGCATACTGGCTCATTATGAATAACTTACCTGAGAATGAAGCCCCCGAAACGGTCCTCCGTCTTCATGTCCGCAGCTGCCATGGATCCCGGAGTGACTTGCGGGTCTCGCTGCCCTGGCGCTGTGATTCGCCGGAGCAGCGATGACGTCACTCACGCGCATGCGCACGGGAGCCGACACTCGCTGCATATCGCCGCGATCTGCGGCCTGTCCAGTGCACCTGCGCACCGCTGTCTTCAGGTAAATATCTCCTAAACCGTACAGGTTTAGGAGATATTTCTTGGACCAACAGGTAAGCCTTAATCTAGTCAAAGTTGGTTGTAAGAGTTTACAACCACTTTAAAATGTTACTAAACCCACAAGAGTAAAATTAGTCTGTACATGCATTTAGTAAAGCATGCTTGTTCTACTCACTTTAGAGGTTAAGCCTGCATTGTGTAAAAAGGATGTTTGATGCCGTTTTCTGATTCTTACCTTCTCTCACTGTCACCAATCCCCCTCCTAATAGAATAGAGCCTTTGGAGTCACTCTGCACATGCTCAGTTTGGTATTTATTGCTAGTGTTTTTTTTTTTTTTTTCCCTTGGAAGGGTGCATGTGATCAGCACAGGGCTAATCAGCACTGTCCAGAAAGCCTCATAGAACAGTCAAAGCAGAATGAAAACCCCTCCAAGTTTTAGTTGGTGCTCGGCCGGACACAAATAGAAAGGGTATTTAGAAGTTTATATTTAGTAAAATATTTGCATTTCCATATTCTGTGTACTGTGGGAAGCTAGATATAATGAATGCAGGGTGCTGGGTTTAGTAACACTTTTATTACTGGATCCATTTATAAAAAGATTGGCAATAGCAATGTTGAATTTTTTTAGTAAGTTGATCCAAAAGCACCATAGTGACTCATAGCTTTACTGGATCCAAGCTCAGACTTGACTGTTAAACATGAATTTCATAATTCATGTAAGTATGTTAGCTTGCCATTAGTCATTTCTTACAGAGTTGTTCTTCAACACCAGTAATTTTATTAGGGGTTTCTATTGTTTGTCATGTCTACATGCTGCAGTTAGTTGTGACATTCACTATTCCAGGATTAAATCCACTGCCTCCTTCTTGTATTCTAAAAGCTATTCCAATGACTTGCTAAGAGCTATAAAATCTATCATTATAACAAACCGTTACTCAGCCTGGCTTGTAACTTTCCACTCACGCACATATTCAAAGATAATCATCATAAACAGAGAAAAAATTGCAAAATTCTTACACACATCAGCAAATTACCTGTAATGTATCCATTTGATTTCCCTCAGAGCTTTACTTTTAAGCCCAAACTAACAGATAGGTAACTAAATCTAGAGATACCAATTTTCCCATCAATGGATGGAAAGTTACCATCCTAGCTGGTCTTTCACCAGTAATATAACCCAATTTAAAGCAGACCTTCAATGAAATCCCACTAAACCCTATATTGCAAGACATGTTTACAATTTTACTTTTCAAATGACTTGTTATTCTGATAAACTATTGCAAATTACAATATACTGCCATAACACATGGCCAGGCAGACGGAATATGACACACAATGTATACTGTAATGGAAATTTGTATGTTCTGTATATAATTGTATTCTATTTTATATGTATTGAACAATGCCCTCACTGTGCACACGGCACTAATAATGTTTTCAGTACATGTTTTGCATTCTTTCGAGTCCTGATTAGAATTAGCCTGCCTATGTAACGCCCCTTGTTACCATAAACGTACAATTGTAATATTAATGTGATACCTACATAATCATGTGTATAAAAACCGTCACATGCGTCATAATAAAGGAGAACGGTTATTTGGAGAGATGCGGAGTATATATTTTGTGTCTGTTCCCTACTGCAGTAGTTAATAATTTGGAACCACTAATCAATATGAGGATAGGAGTTTCCCCATCGTCAAAATATCCATTTCATTGATTGAGCCAATGGGCTTTCAGGTTTTCCCTCTCTGTCGCAAGCCTAATCAATGGACAACAAATGAGCATAGCTAGCTTTGCCCAATGAGCAGGAAAGGGACTGTAAGGCTTTATATACACGGGACGTTTTACAAGCTCCCCTGAACGATTTAAAAATGGCAGATGGCAAACAAAGTTTAAAAAGAACAGTTTTGCTGCGTTTACAAGGCACGTTTGCATTTAGGAGGCTTTTTTTTTTATTTTTTTATTTTTTAACAAATAAAATAAAAAACGCCTATAAAACAAACACATTTAAATGCAAGTTACCACATTTACAAGCTGTTACAGGCATTTGGCATTTCACATGCCTCCGATCATACGTCCTGAACGCATTTTTCTTCCTTTCCATAAAAATGCTTCTAAACTCAACTGCCCAGAAACTACTATAAACGACCCCTGTGTACATATGTACTCATGAGATAATAGGAGAGTTCAGGGGCAGCTGAGAAAAAAAAAAAAAAAAGAAGGAAAAAAAAAAGCCCAACTGCTCCTAAACGTCCGTTTACCAGCAGCAGTGTACATGAGGCCTAAGAAGCTTAATCAGGAAAAAAGCAAGGAAGTGCAAATTAATAATACAGAAGAAACTTGGATTGGGAACATAATTTGTTGCAGAAACCAGTGTTAATTTTTGCAGCAAATTTTTTAAACTTAGTCTTAAAATGGCATTTTAGATTTAGTCCCATTTTAGTCTTCTGCAATTGTTTTAGACGTATTCAGCCTACTAAATCTCAAGTAGATTTTATATTTTTATAATACAGCACAGTACAAAGCACTGCTTGTGCACATAGGCGTAAAAAGCAGAATTCCAGAAACTCTTCTACTTTGTGAAAAGTGAAGGCACACCGAGTTAAGTCCAAGGAGATGCAGGACATCTCCTAGGCTTACCTCTATTTACATTTGCTAACAAGTTTATTGCTCTGCGAGAGACAAAGGATCAGGGAGGAGGAAACATAGCAGCTATGCCTGCCCCTCCGCTGCCCATTCACAGAAGCCTTTGTATTTTGTGAACGTGTTTAGTGTTACTCTCCAGAAACTACAGCGATAGATGTCTTCCAGGAAATCTATAGAGCCGTCAGATATAAATAATAGAACTAAGCCCAGCAGGTGTCATGCACCTCGATGGACTAAACTCATAGGTGTGCCCAAATTTTATTTATTTAAAACAGCCAAATTAATAGGATTCAACTTGAATGTACAAAACATCTTGCACCTGTGGATGTATTTCTGCATTCCTTGCAGCTACTCGCGCTTTTCCTGTGCCATCGGGAGGAAAAAAAAAAAAAAATAAATTATAGCATGCTGAAAAGCCAGGTGATTGGCACAGGCATCGCCAAACACTGAGAAACCCATTTCAATGCATATCCTACAAGATGCACCCTACTGATGTTCCTGTACAACTGTTTTTTTTCTTTTTTTATATGCAGTCAGATGCTTTAAGTCATTTGTTATGTTTGAGCGCACAAAATAAATAAAATGCTGCTATTTTTTGATCTGGACCATTTCTGGAAAATCATTCAAAACATATCTAAAAGACCTTGTGATGCTCATTACAAATGCAGAATTAGACATTTACTTACACAAAAGAAAAATAGTGTTCCCTAGTGCTAAATGCATATGACTAAACCACAAACACATTCACTTGAAATTGTAAAAAAAAAAAAAAAAAGGAAACACACATTTGAAGGTCTACATTTTCTAAAGTGCCCAACTGTGTATATAACCTGTTTCAAAAAGGAAACAGACATCTGCTGACATGTCTATGTGAATGATTCACACCTGTATTGCTTAAAATGTGTGAAGTGTTATTTAATGCAGAACGGATTTCTATGACTGATTACATAGAACAAAAATAGCTTTGTGTGTATACAGCATGTGGCTTCTGTCAACAACCCTCTTCATGCATTTAGTGAGCACTACACAAATCACAAATGTGTGAAAAATCATAGCTAACGCAAAAAAAAAAAAAAAAAAAAGAGCCAGTTTCTTAAAATAAGAGTGGGGTGAAGCCTTCATTAACCACTTCAGCGCTGGAAGATTTACCCCTCTTCATTTTTTGCAGATAGATTTTTATTTTACTAGTAATGGTGGCGAGCAGCGACTTGTAGCGGGACTGCGATATTTTGGTGGACAAATCAAACACCTGACACTTTTTGGGGACTAATGACACCAATAGTGATCAGTGCTAAAAAATATGCAGTCACTGTACTGACACTGGCAGGGAAGAGATTAACGTCAGGGGCAATCAAAGAGTTAAATGTAGGCCTAAGTTGTGCTTACCCATGTGGGGAAGTGCTTTCACTAGAGGAAGGAAAATATCCACATTCCTGCTTAGCAGAAATCAAGGATCCATAACATCCCCTGTGACAGAATGACAATTTGCCTTGTTTACATAGGCAGATTATCGTTCTGCCTCTGTTCTGTGTGAACAGCAGGCGCCAGCAGACAGAGTCCATGGTACCCCGCTGCTGGGCTCCCACTGTGCAAAATTATGTGATCTGGCACAGAGTGGTCGCCCTACCACAGGAGTTTACTTCCTCTTTTTTTCCCTGCAAAGGTAAAGCATAATGGACTACTGTGCATCGCATAGTAGCCCATTATGTGTCACTTACCTGACACAGGAGCCAGCGAAGTCGCCGCTGTCCCCTGTAGTCCGCAGCATCCATCTTGCTGGTGGCGTCTCGCAGCTCCGCCGCTGTCATTCGGCAAAGCCGCGATGACGTCACTCCCGCGCATGCGCACGGGAGTCGACAAAAGCGGCAGCTCCATTCTTGGAACTGCCGCGCTCAGTGCGCCTGCGCGCCGCTGTCTACGGCGCATGCGCCGTAGACAGCGGTGCCCGTTTTCGGGCAAATATCTCCTAAACCGTATAGGTTTAGGAGATATTGCTTGGACCTACAGGTAAGCCTTAATCTAGGCTTACCTGTAGGTCGAAGTGATTTGTAAGGGTTTACAACCACTTTAAGCCCACATCCATTGTGTTAAGCTGCTTAGTGTCATTTATCACTGTGTATACGCCCTCATGTGTGACTAGTCACATGGCCTGCCCAGATGTGATGGGGAGGAAATGCTCAGCATAGAAACTGAAAATTGAGCATGTGCAGAGTTGCCACCACAGCTGCAAAATCCCTAGCTAAATCTTACAGTGGCCGAGTATGAAAAGCATGTAATTCAGCATTTATTGGTAGTTTTTTTATGATGTGGGTTTAGTGGCACCGCATACTAGCTCATTATGAAATACTTACCTTAGAACAAGGCCCTGACATCTCGCCCAATCCATGTCGAGGGAGCCGACATGTTCCCCCGGCGTGTCTTCCTGGTATCGCGGCTCGGGCGCTGTGAGTGGCCGGAGCCGCGATATCGCCTGCCGTGCTTTCAGCCGAGAGTCCCCTGTGCGCATGTGCCGCTGCAGCCAGCGGCTCATTGCGAGGGGAATATCTCCTCAACCCTGTCCTCAGGGCCCACTAACAGGCCAAGTTTTATATATTACCTTGGGGGAGATGCAGACTAGAATACTGCAATCGCTGAGCAGCAAATGAGAACACCTGTGATGGACTTCAGTTATCTTGCAAACCTGGCCTGTTAGTGGGCCCTGAAGACAGGGTCGATGACCACTGTCCTAAACCATACAGGTTTAGGAGATATTTTTTTACCTACAGGTAAGCCTTATTATAGGCTTACCTGTAGATAAAAGTTATAAAAAAAGACTATACAACCGCTTTAAGGTTTTACATACCTGCATGTTAAAAATGTGACAATGTATCGTATACAGAAAAGAAAAAAAATGTGTGTGTATGAGTATGTGAAAAACACTAACATTAAATGCACCCAAGCATTTATACAAACATCGACTTATTGCAAAAATACAGTGGATGCAACGCGTCGGGAAGACTAACACTGCCTACTTTATATCGATATGCTTCTTAATGACTACTTAAATGTGAGTTCATTATTTTTATTTTAAATGGTATGCTATTTTGGCTTTATCCTTCCATTACATGTTAATTTTGGTTGATGTCGGAGACATCTCTTCAAATATTGTAACCACATACGCGCAAGAATTGGAGAAAGGGCGACCTCCACAGTGAAATTTAGTAGATCGGAGATTGCAAGGCCAGTGCCCCAGAATTTGGAGCAATAAGCGATTTATGACCCCTTGAACATATGTTTAATTGGGTCATTAATGTCTGGGAAGCCTACATTCTTTATGGTGATGGTACCAGCAGTGAATTCTTTGGGCATACCTTTTTGGAGGATCCTCAGATCAGTCCTAGTTCTTTTTGGGACTTGACTCCATACACAACGGACTTGTGATACGAACTATATCTAATCACTTTATGTATTATTTTTGCAATAAGTCGATGTTTGTATAAATGCTTGGGTGCATTTAATGTTACAGAGTGTTTTTCACATACTCTCTTATACACACACACACATACATTTTTCTTTTCTGTATACGATACATTGTCACAGTTTTTGTTAATGTACACATAGCGCTGCACTTGATATTTTTCACATATTTTGGCTAAAAACATCAATATTTTAGCGTGTTAGCGGCTTTGTTTTTACACATTTGGAATTGCGCAGTGTCACATTGGGTGTATTGAATACCTGCATGTTAGCCCTGGTACAGTAGGCTGAGCAAGCGCACATCACTGAATAAATAAGGCAACGCCGAAGCTAACGGCACTAACGTGCTGCTACTCTGCTCAGCCAATGACAGCAGCCCACGAAAGAGACCCGGAAGCTGGCCACCTGAAGGTGTCAGCAGCCAGTATGGAGTTCCACGGGACGGCAAATAGCTGGATTCAAAAAGTACAAGTCTGCTTTAAAAAGGCAATACCAAATAATTACAATAGTTTTCCTTTTTAATCTATGCCTTGCCCCTTGGTGTGTTTTTTTTATCGGATCAAATCTGTGTTCAAAACTGATGTGCAATTCAGAAGCTTTCCCATAGAAGGAAAGGAACCTGGAATTTGCATCTGAACAGCACCACAGTGCTCAGAAAATACACAGGACTCTTTAAATATGCAGTAAATTCACACTGCACAAATGTGAACCGGAGTTCTGCCAAAAACTGTCCCCCCATCGGATAGTGTCTGCCCCGTACTGCGCAGGCACATCGCTTGCACAGTACGGGGGACAAGGAGACTCCGAGTCCAGGTTCAAGTCCCACCATCCAAGTGGACATACGGTAGCACTTAGTAACGGGGCCGCTCGCCACGCTTCGGGCACAGCCTCGCTCTGCAATTTTTTATTCCAACTCTATGTCAACTTGGATGGTGGGGCATGAACCTGGACTCAGTGTGCAGGCGCCGTTCATCTTCAGAGACTTTCGGAATCTCCTTGTCTCCCGTACTGCGCAAGTGCAGTACAGGGCCGACACTATCCGACGAGGGACAGTATTAGACACAACACTGGCTCCATAGAAAAGGCAGCCTGCCAGTTCACATGTTATGGGAATCCGATGCAGTGCAAAATACATGCAATTCACATATGTGAACAGAGTGCATTCACAAATAGAGCTTTCTTTTGGTATTTGATCACCTCTGCAGATTTGAAATTTTTTGCACAAAAAAAGCCGACAATTTTGAAAATGTATATCTATCTTTCTGCTATAAAAAAAAAAAAAAAAAAATTAGTTTCTTCATCAAATTTGGCCAATTTGTATTCTACAACATTTTTGCTTAATATTTTCAATAATAAAATTGTTTCGATATTAATATACACTTATTGGGATTTTTTTCTCCCCCAACAAAAATTATGTGATTTCCGCAAAAAATTTATAGTGTCAAACCATGGGATAGATTTATGGATTTTTTCTAGTAATGGCTGCGATCAGCGATTGTTAGAAAAATGCACTGTCACTGTATAAAGGACACTGCCAGGAAAGAGGTTAACAATAGGTGCGAAGAAAGGGTTAAGTGCTTCTAGGGGAGTGATGGGGGGGGGGGGGGGGGGGGGTGTGGGTGGGTGGTGAACTGACTGGAGGAAGAGAGACATCCGTGTTCCTGATTAAAGCGGTAGTAAACCCGCTAATGTTTTGTTTTTTTTACCACCTGCAAAGGAAAAGGCATCATTTTTACCACCTGCAAAGGAAAAGGCATACTAGATCATTATGAAATACTTACCTTAGAACGAGGCACCGACATCTGGCCCGATCCACGCCGAGGTAGCTGACATGCTGCCTCTGCGTATACAACCACTTTAACAGGAACAAAAGATCTTGCTCTCCCTCTCCGACAGAACAACGGTCTGCCATGTTTACATAGGCAGACCGCTATTTCTCTCTCCTACGAATGATCGGTGGGTCCCGGCAGCTCAGTGCTGACCCGAGGAATCAAGTACAGGTATGTGATTTTGCCGCAGTATATGAACGTGGGGCGATCCTTAAAGCGGTTATAAAGTCTATTTTTTTTTAAATAACAAAAAACAAGTCATATTTACCTCCTTTGTGCAAGGGTTTTGCAGAGTGGCGTCGATCCTCCTCATCTGAGGTCCCTCCAGGCCACTCCTGGCTCCTCTTCTCAAGTGCCTCACAGAAGCGCTCGCCCCCCCCCCCCCCACTCCCATTGGATTTGATTGGCAGAAGTAGGAGCCAATGGCACCTGCTGCTATCAATCTATTCAATGAGGACCCGAGACCGCAGTTGGTGCTCACATCTGTGCACAGCTGGTGGTGTTTACATCTCGTTTGCTTTTTTCCACTTTAAGATAAGCACGCAGACTTTCATTTATTGTTCGAGGATTTCATTGAAGATGTAGTTCAATCACGGACACACAAGATGGGACTTTATTCACTCTTACAAGACTGGTTTATGTTGATTCACTTTGTACAGGAAGCGCTGCACATTATTTGCCATTTGTGTACAGAGTAGAAAGATCGCCCCAATTCTCAAAGTGTGACCGCGCTGAAAGCTGAAAACTCCCCTGTCAGAAAGGGGTATAAGTGCCTATTAAGCAAGTGGTTAAAGGGGTGGTAAAATTGTTCTGCCTATTTTTACCTACTGGTAAGCTTATAATAAAGCTTACCTGTAGGTAAAATGAATACCTCCTAAACATGCACTGCCTAGGAGATATTGCAGTGAGCAGTAGCTGGTGACATCACTGGCACATGCACTCTGAATGAATGGCATACCCGTGCCATTGCTTCAGAGATCTGTGCCACGCATGGAAGCGACGTCATAGCAGCTCGGCCAATCAGATGGCTAGAGCCAATGAACCCGGAAGGAAGACCAGGTGAATATGAAAGCCCTGTCAGTGGTGACAGCATGGAGGCCTTTAAATTAACTATTTCATAACGATATTACCTTGCAGGGTGCGATGGAGTTCAAAAGACATCCACTTTGCATATATGCGAACAGAGCCTGAATATAAAATCTCAACTCCACACAAATGGTTCTGTATATATGAAAACTGTACTACCTACTAAGGTTTTCTGTAGCTATCCATCCACCCAGTCCTGTGATTTACACAGCCCTGTCACACAGCACAGCCCTTTTAATAAGAAAAATACTTAAGAGGGGAGGTAAACAGCAGCTAGTGGTGTAAAAATGCAAAGCACCCCACACCACCACCATAGGCAGCAGCCCCCACAGAAAATAAAGCAATGTCCTCTCTTTACCCCCAGCTTGCTGACAGGACGAAAAAAAAAAAAAAAAAGACTAATCAAGTAGTCCCTCTGCTCTCTCCTCCTATCATTAATTATCTTGTGGTGGTTTGCACTTCTGCCTTGCAGCACTGGAGTCCCTGGTAAGGGCACTAACTGCATGGAGTTTGCTTGTGTGTTTTCTTTCCAAACTCCAGACAAGTTGGGTAATTGTCAATAATGTGAATGTGTACAGGTGTCCTTAGACTGTAGACAAGAGTTTGTGCATGGTTTATGCCTGTTCTTTCTCTGCCACTCCAGCACACAAAAAAGCTAGAAGATAACAGCTGATGTCACAGATGATTCTAAATTCATTGTGCAAGAGAAAAACACCTACAGCTTACAAAACACAGGTATAGAGTAGAGCTGCATCATTAATAGTTATTGCGGGTTTTTTTCCCCCTTGCGATCTTGACAAAGTATTTCCCGATTCTTTCTATGCAGAGAATTATCTTTGTTCTGCTGAAGCCAACAAAAGAAAGAGAAAAAAATAAAAACGCACCACACACAGGCAGTTTGCCAAGAATCACAACATTCTTTAACAGTGGAACTTAAAATGGAAGTAAACCCTTCCAAACAACTTTGACCTACAGGTAAGCCTAGATTAAGGCTTACCTGTAGGTCCAAGTAATATCTCCTAAACCTATATGGTTTAGGAGATATTTGCCCGAAAATGGGCACCGCTGTCTACGGCGCATGCGCCGTAGACAGCGGCGCGCATGCGCACTAAATGCGGCAAGTCCAAGAATGGATTTGCCAAATTTGTCGACTCCCGTGCGCATGCGCGGGAGTGACGTCATCGCGGCCTCGCCGTATGACAGCGGCGGAGCTGCGAGGCGCGACTCCCGTGCGCATGCGCGGGAGTGACGTCATCGCGGCTTCGCCGCTGTCATTGGTCAGAGCTGCGAGACGCCACCAGCAAGATGGACGCGGCGGACTACAGGGATCAGCGGCGACTTCGCTGGCTCCTGTGTCAGGTAAGTGACACATAATGAGCTACTATGCGATGCATAGTAGTCCATTATGCTTTACCTTTGCAGGGAAAAAAAGAGGAAGTAAACCCATCAGGGTTTACTTCCTCTTTAAGTATAAACATTTTAACTATTTGTCCTTTAGATCAAAAGGAATACACTTTGCTGTGTAAATGAGCGAAGCTTAACCACTTAAACCTTTTTCTGACATTTGTTGGTTTCAAGTTAAAATCTTTTTTTTTTTTGCTACAAAATTACATCTATATATCTCCCCTAGAGAATAAAATGGTGGATGTTGCAATAAAAAACACACAAACTAACCAGTTAAGTTAGCCCAATTTTTTTTGTATAACGTGAAAGATCTTACACCGCGATAATCAGGATCTTTATTCTAATAAAAAAATAAATAAAAAAGCACTTAAAATATGCTATGCTCGGGAGCAAATGCACAACATTGGATACCAAAATTGTAAATTCTTAGGTATTCAGGCATTTTTCTCTACTGATCTAAACAAAGCCTATTTGTAATGGACCTGTACACATAGGAACGTAAACTTAAAGTGGTTGTAAACCCTTACAACCAACTTTGACCTACAGGTAAGCCTAGATTAATGCTTACCCGTAGGTCCAAGAAATCTCTCCTAAACCTACACGGTTTAGGAGATATTTGCCGAAAGACAGGCACCTCTGTCTACGGCGCACTGAGCGCGCTGCGGTCCACGGCAATATGCCCCGAGTGGCGGCTTCTGTGCGCATGCACGGGAGTGATGTCATCGCGGCTTTGAATGACAGTGGCGGAGCAGCGAGACCCACCGAGAAGATGGATGCGGCAGACTACAGGGGACAGCGGTGACTTCGCTGGCTCCTGTGTCAGGTAAGCGACACATAATGGGCTACTATGTGATGCATAGTAGTCCATTATGCTTTACCTTTGCAGGGAATCAAAGAGGAAGTAAACCCATCAGGGTTTACTTCCTCTTTAAGCTGGCCATACATGGAGAGAAAAAAATAAAAAATAAAAAATGAATAAAAATTTAAAGTGTCCATTCAATGGCCCAATTGTTGTATCAGTAAAGTTTGCTATGAACTTCAACATTGTTCCAATTATCAACATGAACCCCTTCATGCCAACGTACAGCAAAAATGTGGCCTTCAGCTCTAAAGGGTTGTACTGGGGTGGCACATGCAGCTGCAAGCATCACCCCGGAATTTTTTATTTATTGCCAAAGGTCTGCTTTATTGTAATAACTGATGCAGCAAAACAGCCTTATTACAAAAAAAAAAAAAAAACTGCATTCCTGGTTAGTATTTTTACAAGCAAATATGTGCATATGTCACCTTCCCTTGACTACAGAAGAATTTGTACGCGCATGCATGTGCTCGGTCTCACTTTTTCCTGCCAGGAAATTCTGATGTTCATACCTGAGAGCAGGGTCTCCAAACTTACAAAACAAAGGGCCAGTTTGCTGCCCTTCATACTTTCAGGCAGCCCAACTGTGGCCAACCGAAGTAGAAAATGCCCCCACATCAGTGGGTGTAAACAATGCCATAGTTTTGGTATTCAGTGAGAGAAAAAAAAAATACATTGGTATCAGTGGGAGGAAGAAAGCCCCCTTATTGGTATCAGTGAAGGAATAGTGACCCAAGGGTTACATCCCTTTGCCACATACATGGAAACACTCTGTGACTTGTCAATTAATCTATGGGCCGCATTGCCGAGCCCCTGGCTTCAGTCTCTCCTGCGGGCACATTTTCTTTGCAAAACTTGAGCCTATTGAGGCTTTATGCTTATTTTGAGTAAAACCTTGTATATGAGAATTGAGGCACCTACAGATTTGTGCAACCCGTTCTTTCTTTACACAGAAGATTGGGAAGGGTGGACCAAAAGGGAAGTAGTCATGGCCAAATACCAGTCTGGGACAAAGCCACACAAACCAATGACAGGCATTTGTATGGAATTGTCCCAATACATCCATCTTTGATTTAATATCTCAGAATTATCAACTTACCACCCAACTTTTTGCTCTTCACCCCTGAGGAAAGTTTTCAGCAACTAGAAACGCGTCGGTTGGGGTCATCAGCTTAGAGTATGATTAATATTTATTGGTTGTTTTTTTTTAATGTAATTATGAGTATATAACATTTTGTTAAACCATTGGGACACTGTTTGCTTAGTGGCCCCTCTGGTTTTAATGTATTTACGTGTATCTTTTGTTTTGTATTTGTTAATAAAATATTCATGTTTTTGATTTGTGTGTGGTGTTGGTGGTCACTTATAATCCCATTTATATAGGGGGATTTTTTTGTTCAAGGGCTAGCTAAAGGCATACAAAGGACCACACCTAGCCCTCGGGCCAAAGTTTAGAGAACCCTGCCTTAGACCGGGTTCACAATGCAGCAGGGGTCCGGTGCGTTCCCATTTGCCGTTTCAGGTCCGGTTTGACCCCAATTTTTGGGCAGAATTCGGACCTTAAACAGACCAAAAGACGGACAGGACTCCTGTGCAATTCGCACGGAAGAAGTGTGAACCGGCTCCAAAGAGCGAGTCACAATCTCCTGCTATGCAAATTGGATGCGGGGAAGCACGCATTCAATTTGCAATAGTGTGAACCCAGCCTTAGATTACCAGGTGCAAGTACCCAACGGCTTCATTCTTACGAACATTTACAAAAAAAAAAAAAAAAGTATTTACAAGTATATTTTATTTAACGATCTAAGCACAGCTGCATTGCTTTCAATGAAGACACAGGAGCACAGACATGCGCTGCAACTAGATTACTGATAAAATCCAAAAAACTGCATCGGAGGACACGTGTATACACATATGCCAAAAGATTGGGGGGGCGGCAACAAGATCTGTAAATGGTTTACATGCCTGTGGGAGAGCGGCAGTGTGAAAGAGTCCTCAATTCTGGCCATAACACAAAGTTAAGTTTGAAATTTTTAAAGCGGGACTGTACTGGGGAAAAAAATATTAAAAGCCAGCAGCTATAAATACTACAGTTGCTGACTTTTAAAAAATGGACACTCACCTGTCCCGGGTTCCAGCGATGCCGGCAGCCGAGGCCGATCGATCGCTAGGCTCTCGGCTGCTGCCGCCACCATTCTAGGTGAGGGAATGAGGAAGTGAAGCAAATGGGCTTCACTTCCCGGTTCCCTACTGCGCATGCGCGAGTCGCGCAGCGCAATAGGAATTGTCCGCACTGTCTCTGGGACCCGTGTGTGTCCCAGCAGACAGCGCGGCAGGACAGGAAGAGGCATAGACTCCCACGGGAGTCTATGCCCGGAAGTGGGTGTAAATACCTGTCTTTGACAGGTATCTGCACCCCCCTCCCCCTGAAAGGTGCCAATTGTGACACCGGAAGGTTCCGATCAGCGGAATTTCCACTTTAGGGTGGAACCCCGCTTTAATTTTAAGAAGGTCTCTTCGATTTTCTAATTGTTAAACAAGAGGAAAGTTCATAACAAGTCTTAAAAATTATTGTTTTACTGAAAGGTAATTGATGTTTTTAACTGCTTAAGGACCGCCTCACGCCGATATACGTTGGCAGAATGGCGCGGCTGGGCACAATCACGTATCCGATTCTTTAAGTGCCCAGCCGTGGGTCGGGAGCGCGCTGCCAGCAGCGCACTCCCGACCCGGTCCTGAGCTCCGTGACCACGGGACCCGACTGCCGCTGGTGTCCCGCGATCGGGTCAGAGCTGAAGAACGAGGAGAGGTCTGTGTAAACAAACCCCCCCATGCTTCCCTGTGTGGCTGTCACCGATCCTCTGTTCCCTTTTATAGGGAAGGACAATCAGTGATGTCACATGCCAGGCCACTCCCCCTACAATAAATAAAAAAAACAAACACATAACGTCACACAACACCTACACTGCCCCCTAGTAGTCATCTCCTTCACTGCCAGTGTCACTTACACAGGAATCAGTACATTTAAATAGCACTGATTGCTGTATAAATGACAACGGTCCCAAAAATGAGTCAAAAACGTCCGATGTGTCCGCAAAAAAAAAAAATATAGCTGATCGCCACCATTACTAGTAAAAAAAAAAAATATATCAATAAAAATGCTATAAAACTATCCCCTATTTTGTAAACGCTATAACTTATGCACAAACCAATCAATCGCTAATTGCGTTTTTTTTACCCCCAAAAAATGTAGAAGAATACGAATCAGCCTCAACTGAGGAAAAAAAAAATCATTTTTTATATATTTTTGGGGGATATTTATTATAGCAAAAAGTTAAAAATATTGCATTTTTTTCAAAATTGTTGCTCCATTTTTGTTTATAGTGCAAAAAATAAAAACCGCAGGGGTGATCAAATACCACCAAAAGGAAGCTCTATTTTTGGGAAAAAAAGGACGCCAATTTTGTTTGGGAGCCACGTCACACGACTGCGCAATTGTCAGTTAAAGCGGCGCAGTGCCGAATCGCAAAAAGGGGCTTGGTCCTTTGGCTGCAAATTGGTCCGGGGCTTAAGTGGTTAATAGACTTTCAGCTGAGGAATTGAGACAGTCACCAGTAAATGGATTCAAACATGCTTGGGACAAACCTAGATCAATACTCAAGAAAAAAAAGTTATAAAATGAACCTCTAGAAGTTTTTACCCCATTCATGACCAGGACATTTTTTTGCTATTCAGAAGTGCACTACAGTAACTGATAATTGCACGATCATGCAACACAACCCAAATTAAATTTACAGATTTTTTTTCACACAAAGCTTTCTTTTGGTGGCATGTATTCACCACTGTGTTTTTTTTTTAATTCTATAAAAACGGAAAAAAAATAATAATAATATATATATATATATATATATATATATATATATATATATATATATATATATATATATATATATATATATATATATATATATATATATATATAAAACTTTCTCTAAAAACATATCTAATAAAATCTAATTTCTTCATTCAATTTAGGCCAAAATGTACTGTGCTAGGTCTATGGTAACAAAAATCCAATAAGGGCCAGTTCATACCACATTCAGTCCAGCATGTTTTTTCCTGCATCAATAACAAAACATGGAAAGTAGGTTCTATGGTTTCCAATGCCATAGTTCACACCATAACGGTTCCAGGAAAAAAAAAGAAAAAAAATAGGAGCATGCTGCATTTTTCATGCATTGTACTGTACTGAAATGTGGTATACGCATCAAAAAGGCACAGGAATGCATTAAAAAAAAAAAAAAAAAAAAAAAAAAAAGCACTGGACCTCAGTACAGTGGGAGAAAACAAAAAAAAGAAAGAAATCAAGCATCTGGAATGCATCAAAACCATGTTAGAAACACAACCAGAACGGATCTGGAGCGCGTTTTTTGGTTTGTGTGAAAGTTATAATGTAATACACACTATAGTAAATTTACTGGAATTTTCACAGCTATAATGTAATGGCAGTGATCATCGCTTATATTGGGACTGTGATAGAGTGGCGGACAATCTGGCGCTAACAGACATCTCCAGTGACACGAATATGGGGATCAATGATAATACTGTACACAGACACTATACTAATGACACTGGCAGAGAAGGGATTAACCAAGGCAATCAAGGGGTAAACTGAAAGTTTAACAATGTGTAATGTGTGCCGTTTATACTTTCTGATATGCCCGTTTTTTTCTTGCTTCTTTTCAGGGAGCACAAACAGCCAGCCTATGTACACAGAGTTCTGTGTGTGATTGGACACAGCTGACCTGCAGGTTTCAGCTGAAATCTGCTGCCCAACTCGCTTTGAGTCCAATCAACATACGGGGGGTCAAACCCCAAACCTGGCAGAAGGCCAATCTTATACATGTATGTGACTGCCTCTATCTGCCATCCGCTCACAAGATATTCACTGTGAAGCGGTCAGCAGAAAAAAAGGGCAGCCGCAATGGACCACTTAGTCTATTCTCTGCCATCACATTTCTGTATTAATGGGGTCAAACTGCCATTTGTTCACAACTGCAGAAAAAAGGAAAACTCGGCACAGGAGGGAAAATGCGATTTTTGTTCAGAAAATGACATGCATTCTATTTTATATACAGGATCCACGTACTACCTGATCCATGAGTTTATCTGCACTGTCAGGTTATTCTTTTTGGTTGGGATGGTTTGGCATTAAATCGGTCGCTGGGCGGTTTAACCCTGTGCAGGACAAACTGCTTGGCTTCTGTGCCAAGTTTTATAATTAAATAAAATAGATTGGTAAACAAGAAAAGATAAAATGTTCTAAGCAAGTGAAATTTTCAAATGACATCCAGTGAGTCAACGAATGTACAAAGATAATTTCTGTGAATATTCTTGTTTGGAAATGTGTGTGTGTGTTAGTGTGTGTGTGTGTGGCCAGCATAGAACAATAATAAATATATATAGACAAAGGTGAAGGATGGGGCAGACACCTGGCAATGTGCAGGGGACACTCCAGTGTGGGGTGTATATAAATAATGGGGTATCATTGATGAGAGGACACAGTGCAATGTGTGGGGGCTGGTGAGGGGTGTATATTAATGGGGTGTATACTAATAATGGGGGGGTGTCGATGAGGACACAGGGTGAAGCATGGGGGATGGTGCAATGTGGGGTGTCAGTGAAGAGGACACATCAGGTGATGTGTGGGGTGTATATTATGGGGGTATCAGTGATGGGGACATACACAGCGAGGTTTTGGGTATATATAATAATAGCGTGTCAATGATGAGGACACAGGGGGGGGGGGGATGTGTGGGGTGTATATAAATAATGGGGTTTCAGTGACGAGGACACGCGGGGTGATGTGTGGGGTGTATATAAATAATGGGGTATGAGTGACAAGGACACGCAGGGTGATGTGTGGGGTGTATATAAATAATGGGGTTTCAGTGACTAGGACACGCAGGGTGATGTGTGGGGTGTATATAAATAATGGGGTTTCAGTGACTAGGACACACGGGGTGATGTGTGGGGTGTATATAAATAATGGGGTATGAGTGACAAGGACACGCAGGGTGATGTGTGGGGTGTATATAAATAATGGGGTGTGAGTGACGAGGACACGCGGGGTGATGTGTGGGGTGTATATAAATGGGGTGTGAGTGACGAGGACACACGGGGTGATGTGTGGGGTGTATATAAATAATGGGGTGTGAGCGACGAGGACACGCGGGGTGATGTGTGGGGTGTATATAAATAATGGGGTGTGAGCGACGAGGACACGCGGGGTGATGTGTGGGGTGTATATAAATAATGGGGTTTCAGTGACGAGGACACACGGGGTGATGTGTGGGGTGTATCTAAATAATGGGGTGTCAGTGACGAGGACAGGCAGGGTGATGTGTGGAGTGTATATAAATAATGGGGTGTGAGTGATGAGGACATGCGTGGTGATGTGTGGGGTGTATATAAATAATGGGGTGTCAGCGACGAGGACACACGTGGTGATGTGTGGGGTGTATATAAATAATGGGGTGCGAGTGATGAGGACACATGGGATGATGTGTGGGGTGTATATAAATAATGGGGTGTCAGTGACTAGGACACACAGGGTGTACAATGCAGGGATGAGGCCTTCACACACACATTCGATGTGTTTCCGATGCTCAGGGAGATCCCGGATGTGACAACTCACAGAGGAAGCGACAACAAATGGTTTGGGGGTCACAGATGTAAATATCCCCCTCCCCCACCCAAACGATGCAGCCCGCCGCCCTCCCCCCACACACAAACCTTCCCTTACCGATCACAACTCGGCGGCCTCCTACATGGCCTCGTCTGCGGGAACCCGGGACAATCCGAAGCCCCAGCGGCTTCCTTCCCCACCCAAAGGGGCCGATGGCGAAGCTCTCCCTTGGAGGTGGGGGATGGGGAGCCTCCAGACGTTCTCCAGCTCCCGACGTTCGCAGCGCTCACACGTCTGAACAGTTACCGAGCACAGAGAGGGAGGTGAGGGCGAATGAGACGGCACCGAAGCTACAACGACCTCCTACACCAACCTCTTATCCACCGCCCGTCCCGGCCGAGCTCAGAGTCCTCCTCGGCCAGAACTACACCTCTCTCTGGCTCTCGCGATACTTCCCTGACACGAAAGGGAAGCGGAAAAGCCAAACTGCTGTGGCATTGGCTAATTAGCGGGCCACGTGACGCGCTCCGACAGCCATCTTTGTTTTGGGAATGGCTTGTTGTGAGGTGTTTACTGTATCACAGCTGCCGAATAAGCTATTTTTTGTAGCTGATGACTGTCACCGTTAAACTTCTTACAATATTATCAGTGACTTTTAAAGAGACATTAAAACCCAAAACAGACATGTATTATATCGCATACACTTACATGTGATGTTTATATTCGCTTTAGTTCCTTTATATTTGCTTGGTGATGTAGCCTGTAAGTCTGTTTTTCAACAGAACACACATTTTTGCTGCCCATCAACCGCCCTCCCTTAACCACTTGTCAATCTATAGTCAAATGGCGGCTACAGTGCTGCTGACCACTTCATGTGACATCTTCCCCTGATCACGCCTGCTGAGGCGCGCTCTGTGATCACTGCGTCCTTAAGAGGAGGTCCACCTAAAAAAATAAATTTGATATATATACAAATACTGCAGCTGCTGACTTTTAATAAATGGACACTTACCTGTCCCAGGGTCCAGCGTTGTCGGCAGCCGAAGCTGATCAACCGCTCGGCTCTCGGCAGCTGCCGCCGCCATCCTCAGTGAGGGAATCAGGAAGTGAAGCATTGCGGCTTCACTTCCCGGTTCCCTACTGCACATGCGCGAGTCACACTACGCATCTTAACTAGACGCCACTATCTCCTGAGACTCATGTATGTCCCATCAGATAGCACGGGGGGACAGGAAGAGGCGTAGACTCCCGTGGGAGTCTATGCCCAGAAATGGGTGCAAATACCTGTCTTAGACAGGTATCTGCACCCCCCTCCAACCTGAAAGGTGCCAAATGTGACACCAGAGGGGGAGGGGTTTCCGAAAAGGGAGGTTCAATTTTTGTGTGAACCTCCACTTTAGGATATAGCTGATCACAGATCAGGATAAAGGGCCAATCACTGCCGCCCTTTACAATGCGATCTGTTGTGTCCAATCACAGCTGATCGCGATGTACACACAAAACAGTTATCTGCATTTCTTTCCTCACACTAACAGAATGAGTAGAGCCGATAAACGGCTTGTGTCAAAGAGTCATCTACCCTGATAATCAGGGAACTGATTATCATTGTAGTGCCAACAGTTCCCACCAGTGCTGCCAATCAGTGCCCACTGTGTCAACTATCAGTGCAGCCTCATCAGTGCACATCAGTGAGAGAGAAAAAATAACTGTTGGGTACAGCATTGCATGACTGTGCAATTGTCAGTTAAAGTGGTTGTAAACACTTACAACCAACTTTGACCTACAGGTGGTGAAAAGTCGGGGGGCGTGACCGGATGTCAGGGTGAGAGGTCGCGGCGGGCTCAGACCTACCGCTCGCTCCAGAGACTAATGCTGCCAAGGTAGTTTGGAGGAGGAGGAGGGAAGGAGAAGCCGAGCGTTGAGGTGCCGAAACGAGGGGACGCTGTGAAGTTGTGACACCACGAAAGCGAGAGTAACGGTACACTCGGTTGACCGAACGGCGCAACAGTGGAGACATGTGGAGGTCGCCATAGGAAGCTCTCCCATAGAGGAACACCGATCCCCACGTAAGAAACCCTGTGAGAGAGGGAATCCAAGCGAAGGGAGGGATTGAGCGATACCCCCCCCCCGGTGGAAGAGACGTAAGACCCGAAGGTATGACTAGGAAAAGGGGGGTGGAGGAGGCGACCACACATAATGGATCACAAACACTACGTAGTTCCAAAGATAAGGCTGGCCACTCGACCAGGCTGACAGGCGTTGCTGCTGCTGCCGCCGCTTCTAAACTGGAGCGATATGCCCATACGCCTAATCAGACCCCAAACCAAACACCTAAAAAGAACGTGCAAATCGGAGAGGGGCGGCCGCAGAGTACTGCAGCCGTGCAAACGGTCGGAAGGAAAAGCCAGGGCTTGACGTCCGAAATAGAGCCGACAAGTTTAAATAAAGCAATATGTATGGCAGTCCGGTCGGACACTATGGGTGTAATGGGTGGAATATCGGAAGCACAAGCGTCCGTGAGCAATCTCTCCTTGGAGAGGGGGACTGGACGGGACACTGAGATAAGTACAGAAGGAGAAATTGGGGCAAAAGGTAAAGAACCATCACTAAAAGAAATTCTTTCTGCGGTGAATACATGTAAATTATCATTGGATGATGTATCAGACCAATTAAAGCACATAAGAGAAGACGGGATAAATCTTAAAAATGAAGTACAGAAAACTGCGGCCCGTATATCAGATATGGAGGAGAGAGTCAGCCAGGTGGAGGATGATGTACTCCCGCTGAAACAGGAGATGCAGATGATGAAGGGCCAGTTAAATTTGTGTATGGCTAAAATGGATAATATGGAAAATATTATACGCAGGAAAAATATCAGAGTTTTAGGTGTCCCGGAGAAAAGTGAAGGCAATAATCTTGCTGAATTTATGGAAATATGGATAAAGGATAAAGTAGGGAGTGAGAAGCTATCAAGATTTTTTGCAATCGAAAGGGCGTATAGAATTCCGTTTAGGATGGTGGAAGGAAGAAGTCATCCTAGACCCATAATCATCCAATTGCTGTCCTATAGAGATAAAGTTGTTATCCTTCAAAGAGCAAGAGAACTGCATAACCTTGAATATAATGGGGTAAAGATTTCATTGTACCCGGATTTTTCCCCAGAGCTGCAAGGACAGAGAGCCAAGTTTATAGAGTGCAAAAAGAAATTGCAGAGTCTTAAAGTGAACTATGCATTGCTTTATCCGGCAAAGTTGAGGGTATCAGCATTTGGGGAAAACATATTTTTTAATAGTCCAGAAGAAGTTAAGTCGTGGTTGGAGGAAAATAAATGTCTGCTGCAACAGAGGGGAATGCTGTAATATGAAAATAGAAAGAAAATGGACATTTTTTTTTTTTTTTCTGGACTAAGAGGGAATGCCCCATATTGCTCTGTTTGTCTCCCTCCCTCTCTTCTTCCCCTCTTCCCTTTTTTTTTTTTTTTCTCGGCAGTAATGTGGACTATTTTTTGTTATAGAAATAAGAGTTATGGGAGTGGGTGGGTAGGGCGAGTAGGTGGGGAGGATATATCACCCTGGGAGGTAAAAACGGTCATGTTGGAAGCCCCTTAGAAGGGCCCCAAGTGGGGCATGGGAGGGTTGGGGAGGGGAAAGAAAAAAGGGATGGGGAGTATGAATGGATGAATAATAGCGAGAGAAAGGAGGCTGAAAGGATAGGAAAGGATATAGGTAGGCATGGCAAAGGATTATTAATTGCACAAAAAAAAAAATATATATATATTTAAGTATAAAGTTGATGGGTGAAATTGCATTGTATACGGTGGTCAGGGAAAAAGGGCACAAGAAAATGAAATTAAGAGAGGCACAAGGAAATAATATTGTTCAATTTATATAAAATGTGTGTAAAATGTGTACAAGAAATACGGTAAATTTGAGATACAAAAAATGTGTGGGATTAAAATTTTGGAGCACAGGGAAAAAAGAAAAAAAAGCAAGGGGGAGATCACGTGTGAAAACACAGAAAAAGCACGTAGAATGGAGAATAAAAGTATGATATTGTGATTTAGGCTTTAAATATGGGAGTAAGCAGTAAGGTAGGGAACATCACTAAAAAGGTTAAAATTTGTTCTTGGAATATACGGGGGGTGAAGGAACAGCTGAAGAGACGTGCGTTATTTTCCATGGGGAATATGGGTAATTATGGGATGCTCTGTTTGCAGGAGACCCACCTGGACCGTGATACAATAAGTGTGCTAAGACACAGAAAATATAGGATACAATATCATTCTACATACACTTCCTACTCAAGGGGAGTGAGTGTCTTAATAGATCCTGGGTCGGGCCTAACCTGCAGGCAGAGCATCGTAGATGTTAAAGGGAGATATGTGTTCCTTTTTTGTGGTATAGAAGATAGAGTATGTGTGATTGCAACTGTGTATATCCCACCACCATTTAATGCAGAAATATTATATGAACTGCTGAAGTTTATAAAGGATAAGCCTGGAATCCCAGTCATAATAGCAGGGGACTTCAATATGATAATGGATCAAAAAATAGATAGGTTCCCACAGAAGATCGGTAGTAGGGAGGGACCTAATGGGTTGTTATTTCAATTCTGTGAAGAAACGGGTTTTGTGGATATATGGAGAAGGTGGAACCCCTTAAAAAAACAGTATTCTTGTCACTCTAAGACGTACTCCACCTTGTCCAGGATCGATATGGTGCTGTGTAATGAAGAGACGCTGGGGATGGTGGAGAAAGTGGAGTACGAGCCAAGGGGAATTTCGGACCATTCACCGGTAATGTTTTTAATGACAACAGGGAGAGGATGTAGTAGAAGGGAATGGAAGATAAACCCATTTTGGTTAGAACTAATGGATAACATGGAGGGGGTAAAAGAAAATCTAAAAGAATTTTTGAGCATAAATGTGGGATCTACGTCCCTGGGAATAATGTGGGATACCTTGAAAGCCTTCTTAAGGGGGGAACTAATAAAAAAGATATCACAGATTAAGAAGAAGGGGGTAGCAAAGGAAATAGAAGCAAAAGAAAGGGTAAGGAGGTCAGAAGAGAGGTATATAAGGGCCCCCTCAGAAGAAAGTTCCAAGGAATGGGAGAAAAATCAGGTAGAATATAAAAGACTTATATGGGAGAAAGAAGAGAAGAAAAGGCAGTTCCAGAGGCAGTCCTTCTTTGGCGAAGGGGAACAAGTGGGGAGGGTATTGTCAATGATTGCTAAATCAAATAGTTCGTCCCCAATAATACCGGCGATATTGGACAGGGAGGGAGGTATGAGGAAGTCAACACCTGAAATAGTGGAAGAGTTTAGAAAATATTATGAGGAATTATATAAAGTTTCAAACTCTGAAGTAGAGGGGGAGATGCAGGAATTTTTTGGGAAAATAACATTACCCAGGCTGTCGGAGGAAGATAGGGAGGGTTTGGAAGCACCATTGACCCTGGAGGAGCTGCAAAAAGTAACAGCAGAAATGACAAATCAGAAAGCACCAGGTCCGGATGGACTGCCGATAGAGATTTATAAAAAATTTGGGGAGATACTTTTACCGGCTCTCCTACAGGTGTTCAATGGTGCTTTTGAAGCGGGACAGCTGCCGCAATCAATGATGGAGGCCACAGTGGTGGTCCTAGCAAAAGAAGGGAAAAACCAATTGGAGACCGCATCATATAGACCTATATCGTTATTGTGTTCAGATGTAAAAATTTTGGCAAAAGTACTTGCAACAAGGGTAAAAAACATAATACCAAAACTAATACATCAGGACCAAACTGGGTTTATCCCAGGGCGGTCCACAAATATGAATGTGAGACGCACCTATTTAAACATTCAGATTCCTTCAGAAAACAAAGGGAATAGAGCAGTTATGTCCTTAGATGCAAAAAAAGCCTTCGATAGTGTGGAGTGGCATTATTTGAGGAGGGTGTTGGCGGAATTTCAATTTGGTCCGAGATTTATGCAATGGATAAGAGTACTGTATACAGGCCCTAGGGCGAAAGTGAGAATAAATGGGGAATGTTCAGAGGGGTTCCATTTGGAGAGGGGGACAAGACAGGGGTGCCCTTTGTCGCCCCTGCTTTTCGCCCTCTCGATGGAGCCTCTGGCTATAGCCTTGAGAGAGGCGAAGGATATCCGGGGGTTTAAAAGAGGGAACGAAGAGGAAAAGGTTGCCTTGTATGCAGACGATGTATTGCTGTTATTAGGGGACACGGGGCCCTCATTGGTGGCGGCAATGACCCTGATAAAATAATTCGGGTATTTCTCTGGACTTGAAATTAACTGGGAAAAATCTGCCCTCCTACCAGTGGATCCCCTCGATACCCCACTGCCAGTACAGGTATCCCAAATAGAAACAGTTAAACAAATGAAGTACTTGGGAGTGAATATGACGGCAGACCCAAGGCAGTATATAGCAGGGAATTTAGTTCCACTTATGTCAAAATTAAAACGTAAAATTAGAGTATGGAAGAACCTCCCCTTGTCAGTAGCCGGTAGGTGCAACTTAATTAAGATGGTGTGGATGCCTCAAATATTATATGTTATACAAAACTCACCGGTTTGGATTCCAAAATATTGATTTAAAAAAATTGAAAGTTTGTTTAGAGAGGTGATATGGAAGAACAGTGTGGCAAGAATTAGCTTACAAGCACTACAGAGACCAAGGGAAATGGGTGGGATGGCACTACCTAATATGATTATACAAGGGAAGCCGCGCTTATGGAATGGGTCTTGATCAGCAGGGATATGTACAGGTGTTATTTTATACCTATAACCTTATATTTTATATGATTTTTCCGGTTGCAATTCTTTTATCTATTTTTAACCCTATTGGTTTAAAAGGTTTGATGGGAGTTCTCTTTGTTTTATGAGGTTGCTGCCTCCTTAATATATGCAGGCTGCATTAAACAACCTGCATTAATGGAATTGATTCTTAATTATAGGTTATTGGCGCTACCTCCACCCAATTGGTTTCAATAAAACTATTACTTTCCTCCAACCCTTTATGTCTATCTGCTTAATCTGTCCCCAAGGGCTCCGTGAGTAAAACCCGTGTTCCGTATTTGGTCTCAGCTGCACCCTATTTTTTACCACTTAGTACTCAAACCAAAAGTGATTACACACCACTCAGTATCGCCTCTACTAAGTGGACCAATACCACTTATTTTTTTGTATTATTTTACGTACAAGTTCATTAATACCCAAGTGATTCAAATCAAAAAAATATATAAATATAAATAAGAAAAAAACTTTCTACCATAAAGGCCAGAGGCCAAGGCCAGCTAGACAAAAAACAAAAAACGAAAAGGAAAACAGAAAAGACCCCAAAGGTCAAAAGAAAAACTTAAAATACTTCACAGTGCAACGACCCCTCCCTAGAGTTGGGAAGAGAACCTACCTCCAATTTTTATACAAATACTTGTGCTAGTTATTGAATGTGCTAACTATTAAATACATCAGATCCCCTTACGTTGATAAATGTGAAAAGAGGAAAAAAAGAAAAAGAAAGAAATTTCCTCATATAATAATATCCAATATGAAAAATAAAACCAATAAACAAATTTCAAAACAAAAAACAAAAAAACACAAAAATGTGAAAAATCCAATCACATCCGGTAGTGTATACACCAATCCAGAACCAAAAAAATGTGAAAAAATCAATGAATCCAATATATATAAAGAGTAAACAATATATATATCATGTAAATATTTCAGTCCACAGTGAGTCTTCTGTAAACATATCAATGTGCAATTGCGCCTCTTCAAAATATAGGAAAGGTGACTTTCGTGAGAATGCCTTTATTAGTGACTTTCGTGCTTGTTCCCCCTCAAGGGTCCCCACTCACCAGATCCATTCACCCCCTAAGGGGCTAAACGCCTATAATCTGTATCCCGTCTATCCGGAACTTCCACCATGCAGTTGTATCTTCAACGAGTCCTCCTCAGGGTTTTATTAGAGAGATGCAGGTAAGTCCTTATATATAGTGGTTCCTCAAATAAAAGAAAATTCCCTCATGGTGTAGTATTTTTGATTATAATTGGGGAAGAGGGGAGAACGCACACACGTCACTTCCGGTGCGCCAGACTCGGTGGAACGCAGCCTGGAACGCACGCCGCGTGTTCAGGAAAATTGTTCTGCGGCGGACCGGATAGCTGAGTATTTGGGCTAAAGATAGCGAATACGAGCCCAACAACTTTTTAATATTTTTTTCCTACATAGCCCCCTTTTTCAGCCTAAACTAAGCCTGGTAAACGGTCCCCTGAGGATACCACCACTTAACCCCACTGTAGGTGGGGAACTGTAGGACTGGGGAAATAGGGCTTTTTTAGGACCAAGTGCAGTCAATCTGCGGATGTATGGAAAGGGCTGTAGGAGACTCTGATTTTGACTTCTATTTTTATGCTTATTTTTATTTTTATTTTTCATTTTTATAACTGGTGAACTTCTGGCACATATATATTTTTTATTCCGGAATTAGTGCTCTATTTATATACTTTTCTGGCTTGTTTTTTGTTTTTTGTTTTTTATTTTTCATATTTTAAAGATATACTGTTTTCTTTTCTTGTTGAAAAGGGTGGTTACACCTTCTTGCAAGCCATATAGCACAATTCATATATGGTGGTGTATGCTGATGTACGGTTTTTTAGACTGCATCCTGCATAAAGAAAACCCTTTTCTTACATGGAATATTGTATAAAGTTTTTTTTGTAATAAAGTATTTTTAAGTGGATAGCCTCCTACTATTTCTACATAACTGAAAATACCTGCTTTAAAGAAGAATATTAGAACGTTCTCCCCTCTTCCCCAATTATAATCAAAAATACTACACCATGAGGGAATTTTCTTTTATTTGAGGAACCACTATATATAAGGACTTACCTGCATCTCTCTAATAAAACCCTGAGGAGGACTCGTTGAAGATACAACTGCATGGTGGAAGTTCCGGATAGACGGGATACAGATTATAGGCGTTTAGCCCCTTAGGGGGTGAATGGATCTGGTGAGTGGGGACCCTTGAGGGGGAACAAGCACGAAAGTCACTAATAAAGGCATTCTCACGAAAGTCACCTTTCCTATATTTTGAAGAGGCGCAATTGCACATTGATATGTTTACAGAAGACTCACTGTGGACTGAAATATTTACATGATATATATATTGTTTACTCTTTATATATATATTGGATTCATTGATTTTTTCACATTTTTTTGGTTCTGGATTGGTGTATACACTACCGGATGTGATTGGATTTTTCACATTTTTGTGTTTTTTTGTTTTTTGTTTTGAAATTTGTTTATTGGTTTTATTTTTCATATTGGATATTATTATATGAGGAAATTTCTTTCTTTTTCTTTTTTTCCTCTTTTCACATTTATCAACGTAAGGGGATCTGATGTATTTAATAGTTAGCACATTCAATAACTAGCACAAGTATTTGTATAAAAATTGGAGGTAGGTTCTCTTCCCAACTCTAGGGAGGGGTCGTTGCACTGTGAAGTATTTTAAGTTTTTCTTTTGACCTTTGGGGTCTTTTCTGTTTTCCTTTTCGTTTTTTGTTTTTTGTCTAGCTGGCCTTGGCCTCTGGCCTTTATGGTAGAAAGTTTTTTTCTTATTTATATTTATATATTTTTTTGATTTGAATCACTTGGGTATTAATGAACTTGTACGTAAAATAATACAAAAAAATAAGTGGTATTGGTCCACTTAGTAGAGGCGATACTGAGTGGTGTGTAATCACTTTTGGTTTGAGTACTAAGTGGTAAAAAATAGGGTGCAGCTGAGACCAAATACGGAACACGGGTTTTACTCACGGAGCCCTTGGGGACAGATTAAGCAGATAGACATAAAGGGTTGGAGGAAAGTAATAGTTTTATTGAAACCAATTGGGTGGAGGTAGCGCCAATAACCTATAATTAAGAATCAACTACCTAATATGAGATACTACTTTCTGGCTGCCCAATTACAGTATATGAGGGGAGGTAACCTGGTGGCAGTGACAGGAAGGGGGGGTGGACCCCTGGGGAGGGATACTCCACATAATACGGTCACGGAAGCCGTGGAAGCCGACTCATTTAGGACCAGTTGCCCCACAGTCCAACTGATGGTAAAGTGTTGGGAGGAGGTAAAAGTAATATTGGGGTACAGAGGATATACAGAATTCTCACCAATATGGGAAAATAAAAACTTAGAGGAAATTAAGAAAATGGGGAGATTAGTAGAATGGGATCGGAGGGGCATACACTTCTTAGTACAACTATATAAGGACGGGAGACTGAAAACATTTCAGGAATTAAGGGATGAATATGGGTTACCGGCTTATTACCTCCTTAATTATATACAAATTAAACATGCGTTAGAGGCACAATTTAGAAACAGGAAGTTGGAATGGAGTAAGATGCCTGCACTCAGGAGAATCATAAGCTATAATATATCGAAAGGAGGTATTTCTGAGATCTATAGGTATCTAAAGGGAACAGAACAAGAAGGGGTAATAGAGGAGAAAAAAAAGGCAAAATGGGAAAGAGAGGTGGGCCCAATATCGGTAGAACAGTGGGAAAAGGTTCTGGCATTGGGGGCGAAAGTTTCCTTATCTCCATCAAATAGTATATCTCAAATGTATTTAATCCATAGGGTATGTTATACTCCTCTTAAATTGTTTAGATTTGGGAGTAGACAGGATGCAGAATGCCAAAGGTGTGGGGACCGAAGAGGAGATTTAATACATATGATTTGGCGATGCCCAAGATTATATAGATATTGGGTAGGAATAATAGGAAAAATTAATAAAGTGTTTGGGTTATCATTGGAAGTAGAAGCCAAAATCTGTATAATGGGATTGATAGAAGAAGAGGAGGTACGAAGGGATATCCACACAGCGGTCATTAGATGCCTTTTTCAGGGGAGGAAACTAATTGCGTTTAAATGGCAGAGGAGGGAAGCGCCTACAGTAAAGGAATGGATGGAAAGGGTGAAAGATAACATAAAAAAGGAGGAATACATATATAGGAAAAGAGGTAATTATGGGAAGTTTGTTAAAATATGGGGAAAGTGGGGTGAGCAATGAGAAAGGGTGAGTAAGTTGCAAGTGTGATGGATGAAGGAGGGAATGAATGAGAGGTGGGGAGGGGGATGGGAGAAGGGAATGAGTAATTTGTTTAAGTTTGATGTTATTTAAAATTTTCTTTTGTATAAATTGTGAATGGAATATTACTGGCGGAGGGAATGGGAGGGGGTTGATAGGGGGAGGGAGAATGGGAGGGGGGGATAAGGGGAATTATTGTATGTGATTACTTTGTGGTAATATTTGTAAATTTGAATATAAAGCAAATAAAATAAAAAAGTTTAAAGATTAAAAAAAACTTTGACCTACAGGTAAGCCTAGATTAAGAAATATCTCCTAAACCTACACGGTTTAGGAGATATTTGGCGAAAAACAGGCACCGCTGAGCACCGGACTACAGGGGACAGCGGTGACTTCACTGGCTCCTGTGTCAGGTAAGTGACACATAATGGACTACTATGTGATGCATAGTAGTCCATTATGCTTTACCTTTGCAGGGAATGAAAGAGGAAGTAAACCCATCAGGGTTTACTTCCTATTTAAAGTAACGCAGTGCCGTATCACAAAAAATGACCTGGTCATAAAGGGGAGTAAATCTTCCAGAGGACATGAGGTTAAACAGCTCTTTTCTATTTTGAAGAACTGATATGTAATAGTCATAACAGGCCAAAGAGGAAAGGAGAGGCATGCTATATTGCTCCACACAAATTAGGCAATATTACTGCTGACTACCTCATCCACATCTTATAGTTCTCTTATACCTAAATGCAGAAAACAAAGAAAAAAGGAAGGACTTTAAAGGTTACCAATAATAACCCCTAAATAACGGAGATGAGTACTAGAAATTTGTGTATAAAAATATACAATGTTTATTTATAATCCAAAAATCATAAAATCAGTATAAAAGAAGCAGTATTAATCCTTAAAGAGGATCTGCAGTCTGCTCACATAATTTCTAATAAAAACATCTTTACCAGTCTGAAGATTCCTTCCAACCACTTTGCATTCTATTTTATATATACTGTGATTCTGTACAAAAATATGCTGCAGAAATCTCCCTCCACTGAGTCTGGCTGCAACCATTTTAACTGTGGAAAAGAAAAGGGGAACAAGTGGGACTTTAAACGAAGCATGTCAATTGAAAATAACAATGTATGAATACATGTGAATAAAATGATTTAGATTTAATTTATAATCAATAGCCACTAGGGGTTGTCCAAGATCGGAATGCATACAATAGTAGTACAGTAATATAATATAAATATGGATATACACTCAATATATTTTCATAATAGTAATCAGAGAATCTCGAAGTATAGACAAATCAATGGACATACATGGATGCAGTTCATAACAGAAATGCATAAATCAAAAATCATAAAATCACATGAACGAGTGCAAACTCAATAAGACAAAAGTTGATATTATCAAGGATTAAAATAAGCTTAGGTAGGCATCCTTAGTTTGAAAACCCGACGCGTTTCTTGGCTTCTTGCCAGTCATCAGGGGTGGGATGCATGTTTTTACTAAAAAAGCAAATAAATATGACAAATGTTAATATAGGCGGAACCTCAGTTAAATAAAGAAAGTATCAAATTGGTCCACTTGATTGATAAAGTGACCTACAAAGTAGCCCAAAGATTGGGCAGAACTTCCAGCAATGGGAACTGTTAGAGCTGGGATAAAACCGTCTCATCCGGGGTTGAGGCAGGGTTCAGACCATCCCCCAACAATGTCAGGGGGCAGGCCAGGGGGAACCGAAACAGACATCCTCAACACAGGTCCACTAGGTACTAAATGTATATGTGTGTTACCCAAATCTGCGAAAGAGAAAAGTGTGACGGGTCACAAAAAAAAAAAAAAAAAAAAAAAAAAAAAAAAAAAACAAAAGCAGGACACTGAGTGTTGGATTGAACGTGTTGAATGAATATAGCTGATTGCTGAAAATGTGTGTGAATAAAATATACATGAATGATTGGGAAATAGGAGAAGACTAAATATGTGTTAAATAAGTGGAAATGGATGATGGGGAAATACAAAATCATCCAATTCAAATGTGTAAAAAAAAAAAAAAAAAAAAAAAAATTCAGACATCAGCTGAAGCTGATGTCTGTTTGCTTCCTGGATTTACACAGACACACAGAAGTACACCTCCAGCTCTGCAGCTCTCATTGGTCCTCTTATGACTCACCCCCCCCCCTTCCTGACAAACTCTCAGGAGAGTAAGAGAGACAGAGCTGTGCATGATGTCATAAGCTTAGGCTTTTTACCAGACAAGGCACAGGAAGTGGGCTGTATAAGGTATTTACTGGCAGAAAAAATGTTTTACTATTCAGAGTTAAAACAACAAGGGCAGCCTCAAGCAGAACTATTTTAGAAAATTAAAGTCTATGGTCTCAAAATGTATTTGGGCACGCAAAGGGCCCCGCATTGCATACCAAATAATATGGTAGCTAGAGAAAAAGATAGAGGGGTATTAGCAGCACCAACGTTTTTAAAATATTACGAAGCTATTGTGATATCCAGAATAGTAGACTGGATTCACAATAAAAAGAAAAAGAGTTGGGTAGAATTAGAACAGACACTAAGTAATACAGACACAGGGAAAATTATATGGATACCACCACAATATCGAGAATTAGGACCAATCACAAATATCTTGACTAAAAATACACTAAAGATTTGGATGGGATAAATAACAGGCACAGATGGGATTAGAATTCACCATTAATGTCACTGTTAGACACAAGATTTTTCTGCCAGGGAAGGAGGAGCACTTATATTTTAGTAGGTGGGCTAAAAAGGTAGACATAAGGTTGCAGGATGTGATGGAAGGGAACATAATATATTCTTGTAGCACTGACCCTCGAAGGAGCTGCTGGTTTTATTGGGCTTACCGTTACCTTCTTGTCTGCTTCTCCTTCTAGGGATTCCCGTGGTAGATGGCCCAAAGAAATGTGGAAACTGACACTGAATCTTCTTTTGGGTTAATTATTTGAAACAGAAACAGAGTCTCTCAGTTTAGGGTAGAGGGTTAGGAGTAAGTTCAGGTACTTTAGACTGCAAAAAATGGAATAACTCTTATAGAAGAATCCAGAGAATAGCAACTGTTTCAGAACTGGATTTTACAACCCCCGGATAGATCTCCTCTCACTAGGCCTAGCAGCCGGTAGGGTGCTAAGTAAAGTCTCTGCCACAGACTTGAGCGTAGGATGTTTGACAAAGTCTCCGCCACAGACTTGTGTGTAGAATGTTTGAAAAACTCTCTGCCACAGACTTGTGATTTGCTGAGGGACTTAAATAAATTTAAAGAGCTATCATATGGTACCAGATGGTACCAGTATCTCTCAGCCGATCCGGCAATACTGTATGCATGCAGATCCAGATTGTGTCCTTCAACTAAGCCTCCAGGCTCCTTCAGAGAAGCCAGACTTGCGCACGGCCTTCTCCCGAAGAGTCCTCCCCTGGGGTTCCTCCAGTTGCTGGGCCTCTCCCTTCAGATGAGATGGCACAGGACCACCTTTGGATCAATAGGCCCCTGAAATCCATTCAGGCCTGTCCCTGTAGTTGCGTCGCCTCGGGCCGGCCAGCCCCGGGACTTAAAATGCATGGTTCCGCACCCCAGGCCAGGATGGCCATGGGGCTGGGTCAGAAGGACCACCCAAACTGAACAGGCAAAAAATGATCTCCGGAACTCCGAAGCACATGATGTCAGTACCTGTCACAGTCCCTACTGTGTCTTTTAGACAGCCTGGCATGGTCGTGCCCCAAGTGGCTCTGGGTGGTATTGAACTGGGGACTGTTTGTTCTTGCTCCTGTTTCTTTGAGCCACACCTCAGTTCTATTCAGCCCACTTTCGAGCCATACCTAGTTTTGCTTAAAGTACTGTGGGCAATTCAGTTTGTACCTGTCACTTTTGGATCAGCTGTGGCAGGTTACCTAATTAGCTGGGTATAAAACCCTGTCTCACTCTGAGGGCTTGGTCAGTTCATTGTCTCTTGTTGCCAAAGGTTCCTGCGGTCCTGCGGTCCTAGACTGACCCCGGCTTGTATATCATTTATTCTGACTTCTGGAATCCCGGACAATGGCTTTACTTAGACAATCCCTTGGCTATTCCTGTCAAGCCCCCGTGCACAGATTCACAGCCCAGGTAGCTTATCTCTTTGTTACCGTGGGCTGTTTGTATTTGCAAGGATGAGCGTACATCTCTGCACCATGGACTCCAACCTAGGTAAGCCCTCACAGTACCTTAAATACCACCTCCCAGAATACACAGTAGGAACTACACTCCCACTGGGCTGGTTCCCCAAAGAACAGTGGCATTCAATACACCCAGCTAAACTGCGTTCTTACTCTTGCCGGCGGTGACAGCGACACCTGCTGTCAAGGAGAACCAAGTGCAACCCAGCTGGACTGGTACTGAAACCAGAAAATTAGCCACAGAACCCAAATGTGCTTTCAGGAAAATTAACTTTGAAAAAACACATAGCGCCTGCTCGTCAGGAGCCAGAGCTACATACTTATAAGAAAATCACGCGGGAATGGGGACATAAACCATTAGACAAATGGAGACACGCCCAAATACAACACTTTGCACAAACTCTGCCCCAACCATTACAAGCAAAGAGACAACTGAAACCCCTTGAAAAACTATTGGAGTCCCTCCAAAGCTTAGAGAGAAGGATATAAAAAAGATATAAAATATTGATGCGGGAGGCAGACCACAAATACCCAACTTTCCTAGAAAAATGGGAAAGGGAGATAGGCCCTTTAGGTAGTGACGAACAAAGGAACAAGATAATCAGGTTGTTCCACTCAGTAGCAAAGGATACACAAACAGCAGAAATATCATACAAGCTGCTGGCTAGGTGGTATGTAACCCCACAGAGGGCACGGTTTTTAAGGAGAAAACCCCCCAACTTGTTGGAGGGGTTTCCCTTCATTAGGGACTTTTTCACACCTATGGTGGGAGTGCCCTAAAATACAAATCTATTAGGATAAAATAATAGAAGTAATTTTTAATATAACGGTTGAGAGGATTAAAAAACAACCATGGGTATGTTTGTTCCATAATAGAGAGAAGGGAATAGGACAATATAGACGGACCTTAACTCCGCACCTATTGAATGCAGCTAAGGTGTTGATTCCTTGCCTCTGGAAAATTCAGGAGGCCTTGACTTTGAAAGAGTGGATAGGAAGGGTAGAGTGGATAAGAACTATAGAAGAGTCTATACACACGACACAAGACATAGGAGTGAATTACCACAGGATATGGGGAAAATGGTTGGCATTTATGAAAACAGTATCAGCAAAGAGGTACTTTCTGAGGCTAAGATGCAGAGAACGGTGGTTGTTTCGACTCAGCGCACACCAACCCTGGAGGTGATACAGGAAGTGGGTTGTACCAAGAGGCACAAGCCTCCAGCAAGATACCTGACTTGTGTGAAAGTCTGGAAGAGGGCTCGTGCAGGATGGACCGGACCAGAAGGTAAGTAGCAAGCAAGTCTGTAAAACAGGTAAGAAAAGTGCAGAAACAGGCCGAGGGTCAAACACAAGTAATCAGTCCAGGAGGCAGCAAGGCTAAGTGTAGCAGACAGAGGTTAATCCAGAGGCAGGCCGAGGGTCAAACACAGGTATCAGTCCGGGAGCCAGCAAGGCTAAGAGGAGGAAGTCTGTTAAACAAGCCAGGGGTCAGGTCAGGAGACAATCAGTGTAGTCTTCAGGCAATCCGGGTCACAACAGGAACAGGAAGCAGAGGAACACAGGTGAGTTGAGACAAACCAGCAACTTGTCTGTGTGCTAAGGCTCCTTTTATAGGCTGGTCAGGGAATTCACGTAATGCGCGTGCTTTTGCGCACTCGCACGCGCCGCTCAGTAGGGCCGCGAATGTGGGTGTGCCGGAGCGCCGATCCATGGTGAATTTGTGTGCGTCTTCGCGCAGGGAGATGGTGAGCTTGATCAAAATTACTTCCCTGATAAACAGAGAGATATTTGTACCTAAAGGAGTGTAGCACTGACAGAGAGGGAAGGTAGTGAGCGATATCAAATTTAATAAAATCCGAAAATAAAGAATATATAAAAAAACAAGGGCAGAAGATTTAATAGATAGAAAGATGAAAAAATGACTGAAGTTCCACATTAATAGATGTCGTTCTCAAATAGGATAACAGTGCATATAGCCCATACGTGTAAACAGCATAACTAGCTACATATATGACTACTGCAACTCCCTCCTTATTGGTTCACCTTTAAATAGACTATCCCCCCTTCAGTCCATCATGAATGCTGCTGCCAGACTCATACACCTTACAAACCGCACAGTGTCTACTACCCCTCTCTGCCAATCCCTCCATTGGCTGCCACTTGCCCAACGAATTAAATTCAAAATACTAACACTTACTTACAAAGCCATCCACAACTCTGCCCCCAGCTACATCACTAGCCTAGTCTCAAAATACCAACCTAATCGCCCACTTCGTTCCTCCCAAGACCTCCTGCTCTCTAGCTCCCTCATCATCTCCTCCCATATCCGCCTACAGGACTTCTCCCGAGCCTCGCCCATCCTCTGGAACTCACTACCCCAATCTGTCAGACTGTCTCCAAATTTATCCACTTTTAGGCGATCCCTGAAAACTTTCCTCTTCATAGAAGCCTATCCTGCCTCCATCTAACAACTTCACTATTGTCTCCATTAGCTCATCCCCCACAGCTATTACCCTTTTGTATAACTTGACCCTCCCTCCTAGATTGTAAGCTCTAACGAGCAGGGCCCTCTGATTCCCCTTGTCTTGAATTGTATTGTATTGTACTGTCTACCCCAATGTTGTAAAGCGCTGCGTAAACTGTCGGCGCTATATAAATCCTGTATAATAATAATAATAACATATAAACAACAAATTACAGACAAGTTATAACAGGCCAGATAATATGAAGAATCCAATTTTCATACTTGATCTCTACGCGTTTTACCAAAAAATGGCTTGCTTGCGAAATCCTACTTATGTTAAAGAACAAATCATGATTACTTACAGAACCTAATTTGATTAAAGACTCTAGTAGAAGAGGTTGCATGGAACAATGAGGCCCTCGTGGCTTTTTCTCATGGTCTCTCGGATACCATCAAGGATGAGATAGCAGCCCGAGATATACCCACTGAGCTGGAGAAGTGTTTTTTTTTTTTTTTTTTTAATCTTTTTATTGAATTTTAAAATAGGTAACATACAACAGTGGATACGTCCGTCGGACAGTATCCATAACCAGGCCAGCAGGCCACCCCTAGCTAACAGAAATTGCTAACTACCAACACCCCCCTCCCTCCCTCCCTCCTCCCCTCCCACCCTCCTCCCCTCCCACCCCTATCAGTCACATCTTGATCAGGCATCCCATCTTGACCCGTTTCATGTATTCAAAATGTTCTTATATTCAAGCCACATTGCCCCTCTCAACAGAAATCACCCCGGAACACAACAATTGTTGAGTGCTCTTTTGCGTAGATGGAAGCTCAAACAGGCCCAGTGTCCGTCCTCTTCATGTCCCCCCCTTCACTCCACAGTGGCACTGGAGTTAAACTACAAGTGCCATATTTTTTCAAATTTGTTCCTACAGCCCCTAGCTTCATATGAGGCAGCATCATCTCCAGAGCCGAGGGCAGGGATTCCACGCCCCCAGTGGCGTAACTAGAACCTTCAGGGCCCCGATGCAGGAAACCATGGCGGGCCCCCCCCCCCCCGACCTCCAGACAGGGCTCTTTTCTCTAAACCCAATGGTGGAACACCAGGGCCCAGTCCCAAGTGGGTGGCCGCATATAAAGGAACCGATTTAAAAAACATCAATTACAGCCACTGTGCCCATCAAACTCTGCCGCTATGCCCATTAAACTCTGCCGCTGTGCCCTCAAAATCTGCCGCTGTGCCCTCAAACTCTGCCGCTGCACCCATCAAATGCCACCGCTGTGCCCATCAAATGCCGCCGCTGTGCCCATCAAATGCCGCTGCTGTGCCCATCAAATGCCGCTACTGTGCCCATCAAATGCTGCCACTGTGAATCCCCACCGCCCGCTCGCTGTCTGCCCGACACTTACCCTGTCTTGGTGGGGCAGCGGGTAATGGCCATGAGCGGGGTCCTCCATGCATCTCCTGCCATACTCATCTCCCGTCCTCTCCTCCTGATGGGCATCCAATAGCTGTGTCTATCGTTTCAGCCAATCGGGTGATGGGTAACAGACCCGCACACCTGATTGGTGGAGAGGCGGTTCAGTGTTAGGAAAGTGAATATTAATTCACTTTTCTAACACACCTGGGTAGACTGTGAGAGTCAAGCATGGTGCTCGCAGATCATATTTTGAAGCCTATTAGAGCCCATGGCTCTAATCAGGTGCTGCAAAAACATCCCCCCCCCCCCGCCGCTGTAATTCAGGCACCCGGCACCCCAAAAGGGACCAGACACCTAAATATAAGGGTGGCAGCGGTGGCCATGGAAAGATTCATGCTATGCTATGCATGAATCTATCCATTGGTCATAGAGGGGGTGGAACCTGTGCACCCTTTTGGATGCACCGCCACTGATAAACACATGCACATTCACATACATACATATGCATACATGCACACTCACATACATGCGCACACACATGCATACATACAATACACATACATATATGAACACACACACACATGTATGCTCTCACACACACACACATACAATCATGTTCACACACACACACACACACAAGCATGCTCACACACACACACACACACACACACACACACACACACACACGCATGCTCACACACACACTCACACACACACACAAGCATGCTCACACATGCACGCACATACAAGCATGCTCACACGCACATACAAGCATTTTCACACACACACGCACACATACAAGCATGCTCACACACACACATACGCACATACAAGCATGCTCACACACACACACACACACACACCAAGCATGTTCACACACACACACTCGCACATACAAGCATGCTCACACACACACACACACACATGCACATACAAGCATGCTCACACGCACATACACACACACACACACAAGCATGCTCACACACACACAAGCATGCTCCCTCACACACACACACACACACACACAAGCATGCTCACACATACACACAAGCATGCTCACACACACACACAAGCATGCTCTCACACACATGCACGCACATACATACACACAAGCATGCTCACACACACACACAAGCATGTTCACACACACACACACGCACATACAAGCATGCTCACACGCACACACAAGCATGTTCACACACACACACTCGCACATACAAGCATACTCACACACACACATGCACATACAAGCATGCTCACACGCACATTCACACACACACACACAAGCATGCTCACACACACACAAGCACACACAAGCATTCTCACACACACGCACACATACAAGCATGCTCACACACACACACACACACACACACACATACAAGCATGCTCACATACAAGCATGTTCACACACACACACACAAGCATGCTCACACGCACATACAAGCATGTTCACACACACACACACGCACATACAAGCATACTCACACACACACACACATACCAGCATGCTCACACACACACAAGCATGCTCACACACACACACATACATGCATGCATGCTCACGCACATACAAGCATGCTCACACACGCATGCACATAAAAGCATGCTCACACACACACACGCATGCACATTCAAGCATGCTCACACACACACGCACATACAAGCATGCTCACACACACACATGCGCACATACAAGCATGCTCACACACACACACACCAAGCATGTTCACACACACACACTCGCACATACAAGCATACTCACACACACACCTGCACATACAAGCATGCTCACACATACACTCGCACATATAAGCATACTCACGCACACACATGCACATACAAGCTTGCTCACACGCACATACACACACACAAGCATGCTCACACACACACAAGCATGCTCCCTCTCTCTCTCACACACACACACACACACACACACACACACACACACACACACACACAAGCATGCTCACACACACACGCACGCACATACAAGCATGCTTACACACACGCACGCACATACATACAAGCATGTTCACACACACGCACATACAAGCATGCTCACACGCACATACAAGCATATTCACACACAAGCATACTCACACACACACATGCACATACAAGCATGCTCACACGCACATTCACACACACACACAAGCATGCTTACACACGCACATACAAGCATGCTCACACACACGCACGCACATACAAGCATGCTCACACACACACATACAAGCATGCTCACACGCACATACAAGCATGTTCACACGCACATACAAGCATGCTCACACATACACACACAAGCATGCTCACACTCACATACAAGCATGTTCACACACACACACGCACATACAAGCATGCTCACACACACATACAAGCATGCTCACACACACATGCTCACACACACGCACACACACACAAGCATGCTCACACACACACATACATGCATGCTCACGCACATACAAGCATGCTCACACACACACGCATGCACATACAAGCATGCTCACACACACACGCATGCACATACAAGCATGCTCACACACACGCATGCACATACAAGCATGCTCACACACACACGCACATACAAGCATGCACACACACACGCACATACAAGCATGCTCACACACACACACGCACATACAAGCATGCTCACACACACACACACGCACACATACAAGCATGCTCACACACACACACACGCACACACGCACATACAAGCATGCTCACACACACACACACACATACAAGCATGCTCACACACACGCACGCACATACAAGCATGCTCACACACACGCACGCACATACAAGCATGCTCACACACACACACATACAAGCATGCTCACACGCACATACAAGCATGCTCACACGCACATACAAGCATGTTCACACACACGCACACATACAAGCATGCTCACACGCACATACAAGCATGTTCACACACACGCACACATACAAGCATGCTCACATGCACATACAAGCATGTTCACACACACACACACACACACACACACACATACAAGCATGCTCACATACACACACACACATACTATCATGCACACACAAAGTAGCTATTGGGCTGGTGGCACTGGAGGGGGGTGGCACAGTCTGGAGGGGTGGTGGTGGCACTGGAGGGGGGTGGTGGGCTGGTGGCACTGGAGAGGGAGTGGTGGGCTGGTGGCACTGGAGGGGGGGGTGGTGGGCTGGCACAATCTGGAGGGGGGTTGGTGACTTACCGCCAATCAATCGATGATCGATCGATTCCCCCTCCTCAGAATCCTGCAGACGCAAAGTTCCTCCACAAAGCGTGCCTCCTCCAGGAATGCCTTGCTTCAGAGAGCTCCTCCCCCGCCTTCACTGAATTGGCTGAAGTTTTTTTCTGTGTCCGCCCCGCCTCCCTTACAGTCGCTCTGGATAGGCGGGGGCGGAGCCCACAAAGCACTTCTCTCACGCTGGTCTCTCCACTGTAGTGGGTGAAAGCAAGCCCCCGCCCTCCCCACGGCATGAACCCGCGGCAACAGTGAATCACACCACACACCCCCGGCCGGACAGTCAGATGGGCCCCTCAGGCGGCGGGCGAGCTGCTGGTGGGCCCCCTGAAGTGGCAGAGAATTACAGGGCCCAGTCGCACTTGCGACTGTTGTGACCCTGATAATTCCGCCACTGCACGCCCCGCTCTCAAACTGAGCTGGAGAACTTTATCACGTTTTCCATCCTCATTGACTCTAGACTCAGAGAAAGACTCTCTTTTAAGGAGCGCTTAAAGCCTCCTATACCTTTGTCTCCGAGCTTTGTAGTCCCACCCACACCTCCCTCATCTCCCATGCCTCCTGGTACCGAGTCGGTCACTGAAGGTGAACCCATGCACTTGGGTTTCACGTGTCTCTCTGCGGATGAGAGAACCTTAAGAAGGAGGGAGAGCTTGTGCCTTTATTGTGGCCAAGCAGGCCACTTTTTGAAGTCTTGTCCTACCCATCCAGGGAACGCCTGAACCTTGAGGTCCTGTCACAGACAGACCTTAGGTGGCGTTGTTTCATCCCCAGTTATCCAGAAGGATAAGCCCCTGGTTTATGTCACCCTTTCTTGGGCTGAGTCGTCCATCGAGATACAGGCTCTAACCGACTCTGGGCCTGCAGACCTGTTCATTGATGCGGCCTTTGTATCAAAGCACTCGATTCCGCTGCAGCTGCATGACACTCCACTTGCCATTGAGGCTCTTTATGGGAGACCTCTAAAGCCTGCCCATGTGACTCATTGTCCATGGCCGTAGGGGCTCTTCACCATGAGATAATCCAATTCCAATATATTTCCTCACCTAAGTTTCCGCTGGTTATTGGTTTTCCTTGGTTACAGAGGCACAACCCCTCTTTTGATTGGCTCCGTGCTAAGGTTCTCTCCTGGTCATGATAATGCAGTGAGACAATGCTTGTGGGAAGTAGCCATGGTCTTGTGCACCTCTTCACTCTCTTCCCTGCAGGAGGAGTACCGCAATTTTAGCGATGTCTTTGACAAAGGTCAATCCGGTAGTTTGCCTCCACACCAGCCGTATGATTGCGCAATTGACCTTCAACCTGGTGCCATACCCCTTCGTGGCTGGGTTTACCCTTTGTCGGTCTTGGAGGATAAGGCCATGGAGGAGTATGTTGCAGACGCACTTTCTTGAGGTTTCATCCGCAAACCCTCGTCTCCTGTCGGTGCTGGTTTTTTCTTTGTGAAGAAGAAGAGTGGTGAACTGAGACCTTGTATTGATTATAGGGGTCTCAATCATTTCAAGATTAAGAATGCCTAGCCGATTCTGTTGATTACGGAGTTATATGACCGCCTCAAGGGAGCAACAGTTTTCACAAAGCTTAATTTGAGAGGGGCTTATAATCTCGTGAGGATTAAGGAGGGTGAAGAGTGGAAAACTGTGTTTAATACCAGAACAGGCCATTATGAGTACCTCGTAATGCCTTTTGGCCTTTGTAACGCCCCGGCATTTTTCCAGGAATTTATTAACAATGTCCTCCAAGATTTGTTGCAGTTATCTTGATGATATCCTCATATTTTCCAAGTTCCTGGAGAGCCACCACACAGATGTCTGTCGTGTGCTTCAGAAACTAAGAGAGAACAATCTCTGTTGTAAACTGGAGCAGTGCGAGTTCCATTGTGAGCTTGTTACATTCCTGGGTTATGTCATTTCCACTGCTGGTTTTTCGATGGACCCAGAGAAACTTTCGGCAGTTCTACAGTGGCCCCGACCCATGGGTCTATATCCTCTGCAGCGTTTCCTGACCTTTGCCAACTATTATCGGAAGTTTATTCAGAACTTCTCGCCTCTGGTCAAGCCCTGACTGATATGACCAGAAAGGACAGTAACCCACAGAGTTGGTCTCCGGAGTCCATTAAGACATTTGAGAGTCTCAAGGCTGACTTTGTTTCTGCTCATTTGTTGGCACATCCTGATCCTATGTTACCTTTTATCCTTGAGGTTGATGCTTCTCAGACTGGTGTTGGTGCTCTTCTGTCTAAACGTTCTACCTCTGAGAGTGCTATGCATCCTTGTGGCTAATTTTCCAAGAAATTGACACTTGTGGAATGCAATTACAAGATTGGTGACAGAGAGCTGTTGGCGATAATTTTAGCCCTGAAAGAATGGAGACATCTTCTGAAAGGTACCACTGTGCCATTTCTCATTCTTACTGACTATAAGAATCTCACATTCTCGTCTGAGGCTAAATGCCTCTCTCCCAGAAGGGTGTGATGGGCTCTTTTCTTATCAAGTTTCAATTACGTTGTCTCATTCTTACCCGGTACTAAGAATGTAAGGGCTGACACCATGTCACAACAATTTTCCTCCACTTCCAAGTTGGAGTCAGTTCCGGTTCAGGTTATTCCTCCTGATTGTATTCTGCCTACGGTTCGCACCAGTCTCACTTCTCCTTTGGGTGGCAAAATTCTTGCTGCTCAGGTCCATGCTCCTCCTGAGAAACCTTGTGACTGCTGCTTTGTCCCAGAGAGTCTCTGTACTGCCATGCTCCAGACTTACCATTCTCCCAAGGCTGCTGGCCACTCTGGGAAGAATCAAGTCATTTGGGCCATTTCCCAACAATTCTGGTGGCCTAGTCTACGTGCTGATGTAACTGCCTTCGTAGCTGCCTGTTCCGTGTGTGCTCAGAGTAAGACTCCACGACACCTTCCAGTAATGTCTATGGATTTTATTGTAGAGTTACTCAACTCCCAGGGCAACACAGTTATCTTTATGGTGGTTGAGCAGTTCTCAAAGATGTGTAATTGTATTCCACTTAAGAAGTTGCCCCCTTCTAAGGAAATGGCTTCCATTTTTGTTCGGGAGATCTTTTGCTTACATGGGCTACTCAAGGTGATTGTCTCGGACAGGAGTAGTCAGTTCATGTCCCGGTTCTGGTGAGAATTTTGTACACAGTTGGGAATTCAGCTTGCTTTCTCCTCTGCATATCACCCACAGTACAATGGGACGAGCCAATCAGTCCTTGGAGAAATTCCTATGTTGCTATATTTCTGGCCATCATAACTGGTCAGACCTATTACCGTGGGCAGAGTTTGCTCACAACAGTGCCTTGAATTCTGCTTCCCGATTATCCCTGTTTATGGCGAATTATGGTTTCCAACCTTCCATGTTGCCTGACTCGTTTGTTCCACAGAGTATTCCTGCATTAGAGGAGCATCTCCGTGGTCTTTGTTCCACTTGGGCACAAGTCCAGGAGGCTTTGTGACATGCTAATGATAGGTACAGACTCCATGCTGACCGCAGACACCTGCCTGTGCCTTCCTACCAGGTTGGGGACAGGGTCTGGCTGTCATCTTGCAACCTCTGACTTCATGCTGCCTCGTTGAAGTTTGCACCTCGGTTTATCGGGGCTTCCTGTATTCTTCGCAGGATTAACCCAGTGGCTTACGCATTAGACCTTCCTTCTAATATGCGTATTTCAAAGATATTTCATGTCCCCTTATTAAAACCTTTGATCTGCAACCACTTTACCACCTCGGTGCCAAGTCCTCAACCCTGTACAGGTTGAGAACCATGAGGAGTATGAAGTACAGTCCATTGTTCACTCCCATCGGTTCCGTGGGCGCATACGGTATCTTGTGCATTGGAAAGGGTATGGTCTGGAGGAACGCTCTTGGGTCTCATTCTCGGACATAAATGCCCCTGTCCTCCGCGATTTCCATAGACATATTCGCCTCAGGCCTGGTGGTCCTCCAAGGGGGAGGGGTCATTGAGGAGGGAGTACTGTCAGGGCTGGGCTAAGCCCTTCCTTCTCTGAGCTTGCCGCTCAGCTGTTGGCTAATTCCCAGCTCCTATCTCTCCATAGTTACTCGGCTGTTGATGATATCCTGCTCGTCAGTACTGCCTACTTAAGTTGTTCAGTCCAGAGGATCTCTGCCTTTGCCTTGGTCAACATCACAGAAACTATCTCCTGCGATCCTGTTCAAGACTTGCTTTGCTGACATCCCTTATGGCTCCAGATACTGCTTGCTGTTCCACTACATTGATTCCTGACTTCTGGCTTGGCTGACTATGCTTTCCGGTTACTGAACTTTGGCTATGTTTTGACTATGTTTCTTCTTTTTACTTTTATTATTAAACAAGTGTGATTTAACTTTACTTCTGTCTCGGCCTGATTTAATGGTTTCTGGCAAAAATGTACCATTTATTAAGAATATCATAATGCACTCACATTTAATAACATACAAATTTGTGCTGTAATAGAAAGGTTTCAAACCAACAAGCTAGCTGCTACGTCTAGTGCACAATGACATAACCCGCCTTGACTCTGGTTGGAGGGCACAGTGGTGTAGTGGTTAGCACTCTCACCTAGCAGTAAGAAGGGTCCTGTGCTTGCGTGGGTTTCCTCCAAGTACACCGGTTCCTCCCACACTCCAAAGACATGCAGGTATGTTAATTGGCTTCTGTCCAAAAATTGGCCCTAGTATATGAATGGGGACCTTGGATTGTGGGCGCCTTGAGGGTAGGGACTGATGTTAGTGTGCAATGTACAGGGATAGGGACAATTGTAGAAACTCACTCAGGTTGGATTGGTGTCTTTATTCAACCTTACTAACTATGTAACTCTATCCTATGCATTTTGTCATTAATGTCATCGACAGGGGCGTGACTCGGAATGGATATCTCACTGTTCATATGCAGAGAGGGACAAATACCTCCCACTCTTTCTAATTGTACTCCAAAGACCAGAAGCAATGTTCAAAAGATAGAAAATAGCACTGGGTAGTGGAGGGGCTTATCCAGCATGCTGGCTGCACTCCAAACACAGGAAGCGCCCTCCTGAACAATGCTTTAAAAGCCATAACCAGCTCGGAGCACAGACGTAAGAGTAAACCGACCAAACAATATTAACCCAATCAATCCAAACAAATTCATTTTTCTCTAAAAAAAAAAACAACAAAAATGACTAGATAGTGAGATCTATAATTATAAATCACCAAGGCCAACATTTGATAGTCAGGTGATTACCTAACAGCGCCCTCTTGTGAATTATTTTCAGCACAAAATATAGCACCTCTCAGCGCCATCTTGTGATTTGTTAAGAATAAAACATCTTAAAAATATACAGCACCTCTGAGTGCCATCTTGTGGATTCATTTTAGAATACAATACATATAAACTTAATAAAATATAATAGACATTTAACCATAGTCTATCAGAACTGTAATATAAAAAATATAACATGTATTAGAAATACAAAAACAGTATAAATTATGTCAAAACGTTTCTTTCAATTATTACTGGTGAAGGCCTTTAGCTATTGTTGATGAAAGCATTAATGTCAATTCCCATTTTGGATTTTTATGGTGGCTTTAATGCATAATGTTTTGGCACACTATGATTGGGAACCCCTTCTTTATAATTAGCTATATGCTCATTTTGCCTGGTCTGGAGCATACGTACTGTCTGGCTCACATACTGGAGCCCACATGAACAATTAATTAAATAAACAATATTCCAAAGAATTCTCCACCCTCCTGCTGACTCTTTACCCAAAAACTTCTCACCTGAGCTTGAGCTACCTGAATTCGACTCTGTAACCAGCTCTGACAGCTCTGATGTTTTGTGGTGCACCACTACATCATCCACAACAATGGATCAGGACAGCCAAGATGTGCTGCAAGTGCTCCCCACAAAATTTTTATTCCCGACTCATCAGAATTGAAGGGGCGCTCAGAATATAAGTGGATATCCAGGGCCAACAGGTGATACAAGTGGAAACCAAAACGACGACCCTAAATGGCTTGTCTGATCTGTATGAAATCCATATATCAGCCCTATTAATGCATCAACATAAATTAGCAATGGTTTCACCTTAAAGTTTATTTTTATTTTTTTTAAAGCCCATGGTGTGTGAACACACTCCCAAAAACCCCACCCAGTGCCCAAAAAAGTGCACACACATAAAGAGTGATACACAAAACGTGCAACGGGTGTACACGTAGTTCTCCGAAATCGAAGTACCTTGCCCTTATCCCCCGGGGCGATAGGCTACATTGGAAAAGACAGAAAAGGGTATGGAAACCAAACTAAACAATAAAGAAAACCAGATACTCATCTACTCACTCTGTAATTGGATGGGGTTAAGTTGCTAGCTTTAAAAAAAAAAAAAAAAAAAAAATCTTATTTATTTTATTTTTATATTATTAAGTTGTGTTTAAAAAACATTTTTTTATCACTTTTATCGCTGTCACAAGGAATGTAAACATCCCTTGTGACAGTAATAGGTGGTGACAGGTACTCTTTATGGAGGGATCTGGGGTCTAAAAGACCTCCAATCCCTCCTTTGCACTGCAAAGTATTCAGATCGCCATTTTCGGTGATTCTGAATACTGTAAATTTTTTTTAAATCTGCACCATTGGCAGCCGAGTAAACAGGAAGTGACGTTGTTACGTCGCTTCCGTGTTTACAATCAAGAGGCTGGAATGAAGCCTGTAGCTGCGGGCATCATCCCGGTATAACCCCCAAAAGTCGAGTACACATATTTGCGTACGCTCTGCTGGAAGGGAATAAAGTACCGTTTGATACAATGTGGAGCAAGGTTTTGATACCATATTTGGTCCATACCACTGGATCTAGGTAACCAAAAAAGTGGGTTAAATTGGGGTTCCTCCACAGTGGGGTATTAGGGGAAAGTCTGGTTGAGCTAGGCGATCGCCCTCCCTGGGCCATGACCCATGCCTTCATCACTGAGCGCATTGAGGTTGTCAGTGGGTATGGAGCTTTTAGACCCCTGTATACCAAATAAGACAGCGCCTTGTAGGAGCCGCTTCCAGGGATACAGAGGCATCATCCAGAGGAGCAGTCAGCCAGCGGTGGGCCACTGTCAACTGTCCAGCCAGGAAGTATTTGTGGAAATTAGGAACCGCGAGGCTCCCCTCTCCCCATAACTATTGAAGTCTTGCTAATTTGAGATGGGGGATTCCTCCCTGCCACAAAAAGGAGGAAATCGTGGCATTGATTCATTTAAAGATGGACTTGGTGATCCAAACCGGGGAATTTCCGAAAGTTGTACAATAAAATGGGTAGAATTTTAATTTTTATCAAGTTTATCTTCCCGATGAGAGACAGAGGGAGGTTTTTCCAGGCCTGAAACTTCTTAGCTATTATAACAAGCAGCGGGGAAATATTAAGATTAATGAAGTCAGATACCGGGTTAGTGATCTGGAGCCCTAAGCCCTTGTACACACGGTTGGAGATTCCGTCGGAATGTTTCCTATCGCACCGTTTTGTCGGATATTCGGACTGTTTCCGTCGGAATATCCGACGGACCAATTTTTCCAATTTGCCGGTAAAATTTTCCGACAAAATGCTCCGATCGGACATACTGCGATCATGTGTAGCCTACTCCGACGGACAAGGTGCCACGCATGCTCACAATCAAATTCCGACACGGAAGCGCTCGCTCAGGTAAAACTACTGCTCGTAATCGATATAGCACATTCGTCACGCTGCAATGTTAAAAATTCTTTCATGAAGCGCTTTCTCTTGTTCTTTACAATGCTGCAAGAATTAACTTCTTTTGATGCTCATAGTCACACACACTTCTCCCGAACGTATTTCTTCAGTGTTTTTTTTACTCATTTTAGCAATACAATATTTTAAATCGTCACATCTACACATTTTTTTTTTGTTTGTTTGTTTTTTTGGGTGAATTTGGTGTTTGTTTTTTTTTTTAATCAACATCTCCTTTTTTGACAGTTTGCTCATCTTTGCATTTTTTGGGGTGTGTTTTGTGTGTCAACTTACCACATCAACATTATTATCTTTGTATTTTGGTTTTCTTTTTTAATCTACAGGAGGTTGTTTAGTGTTGGTGCCCCTTGTTATTCATTTCACTTTGTATTTTTGAAATGTACCTGCCTACTCACAAATAAACCGTCCTTTTTTAAGTCAAACACATACGCAAGTATTTCTTCAAACAAAAAAAACCTTTATTTAGGTCTCAAACAAATAAAAAGAGGGAGGCAGCGCTGGAGAAACTTGTCAATTTGGCGAAGCCTTTGGCCCCCAGGGAAGACATGAACTAATTTGAAAAAGAAAAATTGGTGGCCTGAGGAGTACATATCCCAGGGAGAGAAGTCTGGTCCAGAAGTTCTAGAGATCAGGAAAAGCAGATGCCATATATGTCCCCAGGATGTGGTTCTTCAAGAGGCTGCATCTTCTGTCAGACCAGACTGAACCCAGGCCATCACTCTCTTGTCTTCCTTAGGCACTTCCCGCCAGGCATCCTTCGAGGCTGTGGCTGGGCTCCTGTAGTTGTGGCAGAAGGAGGAGAAGGAGGGCGTTGGTCGACCTCCTGGCTGCCACTTGCCACAGCCTCCCCCCGACTGAGGTCTTCCTGTGGATGAAAATGGGACATAGTTTTAGTTTTTTGCTCATCAATCACACCATTTTGTTCTCATGACTGTTGCAAATGGAATGTTACCAAATAGAACAGACTATCATTCTGAGCCTAGCATTTTTCATTCTGGTCCCAAACATTTTTGCTCACTACTGTCTATTGAGATGTAAACCACTTTGTTAAATCACAACTTACTATACTAAAATGCTGCTCAGACATTGTCTGGCATATCAATGGCCCCCCTACCCACAAAGTACTCCATGTATTGGGTTCGGACCTCATGGGCGCTTTGGGGGGGCAAGCCAGGACGAGAAGCTTCAAGGCCCGTGAGGTTCTCATTTTCCAGCAAGTCTGCATCTTGTCCAACTGAGACCGCATAGCTAGCTGAATGTCTTTTTAAGAAATTGTGCAGAACACAGCAGGCCAGCACAATGTGATTTAGTTTATATTCCGCCATGTGGATAGGCGTTAAAAAAAGGCGGAACCAGCTGGCCAGTATTCCAAAAGTGTTCTCCACCACTCTTCTGGCTCTGGCCAGCCGGAAATTAAAAATCCTCTGGTCCGGGGTGAGGGTCCTCATTGGGAAAGGCCGCATCAGATGGTTTGCCAGGGCAACCGCCTCATCCGCGACGAAGATGAACGGGAGTCCTTCCTGATTCTCTTCTGGGGGTGGCAAGCCCAGACTGCCACTCTGGAGATGCCAGTAGAACTCCGTCCATGCGAACACTCCACCTTCCGACATCCGGCCATTTTGCCCCCACGTCCACATACAAGAAGTCATAGGTCGCAGACATCACCGCCAACATCACAATGCTATTAAACCCCTTGTAGTTAAAATAGTACGACCCCGAGTTGAGTGGTGGGATGATGTGGACGTGTTTCCCATCAATTTCACCTCCACAATTGGGAAAGTCCCAACGACTGGCAAAGTGGGAGGCCACAGTCTGCCATTCCTGTGGCATTGAAGGAAACTGTCAAGTGAAACAAGACCAAAAATTAGTAATTTTGCAAATCAACATTGCAAGCAGATTAGACACCAACATTTTTGGCCAAGATCAGTATAACATTTTGGGAACTGAGTATTTAAAGCCTAAAGTATAAGGTCCCTTTATCAGAGTCATCACTCCCCCATCCCCCCCATCTGATGGGCCCTTGCTAAAAATGAGGGGGGGGGGGGATATTTTGGACAGTTAACCCTCTCCACTTGATTGAAAGCTGAATGCCTAAATAATGTGTGATACTTGGGGAAGCCCCTCCTTACTTACACTATTGGCAGCCCACCGGACAGGTAAGAAGTGTCATAATACCAAAAATTGTAAAAAATGGAAGCACATTTTGACATTCTGCTATTACATATCAAGATAATAATAGGGGAAAAAATGATAGCATTTGAAAGTATTGAGGCAGGCCTCTGCACTACATGCTTTGGTGAACTCGTCCATAAATGTGACCATCAAAAAGGTAGGTAGAGTGGGTATTGGGTTTGGTAAAGTCAGCAGATAGAGGATTGCTATCAGCTGACCTAGAAGTTGGGGGGGGGGGTTCCTAATGAGTTTGGCACAACCAAAAAAAAAAGTCACTCTGCATGAATTGAAGCACACACATAACATTTGTAGACATTTTAGGGGTTGTTTAGGGGAAAGCAATACTATGGAGCTGACAAAAGACATTGGTAAGTGACTAGACTATAGTTTTATGGGCCAAGAAGAGCATGGTGGGGAAGTTAGCAAGGCAAATATGCATGAGGACAAAGGGGCAGAGCATATGAATTAGAGCATATTGCAATGATGGTAATTAGGGAAGGAGGAAAGAAATGCAATACATTAGCAATCATGAAATACATAGAATGTGATGTTAAAAGAGAAAACTTACCTTCGTATAGTCCTTCTGCAGGACCTGAATGATGGCAGAACAGGTCTCTGGAATAATGATCCCCAGAGCCTGGGGGGAGATGCCTGTGGAGAACTTCAGGTCCTGAAGGCTTCTCCCTGTCTCCAAGTAGCGCAACATGGCGATGAGACTCTGCTCCGGAGTGATGGCTTGCCACATGCAGGTATCCTGCCTGGTGATATAAGGGGACAGCAAAGCCAGCAGACGGTGAAAAACGGGGTCCGTCATCTGGAGATAATTCCAGAAATCATCAGGATTATTCTCCCATTTCTCACGGAGCAAAGGCATGCGCGAGAACTGGTCACGCTGGCGCAATCAATTCTTGGTCCACAAAAGCCTCCCCTCCCTGTTCATGGACCGGGCTTGTGTCAAAGTAAGAACCCCAACACGAAACCCCTGCACAGCACAAACTCTACGACGAAACATGGTTTGAAAACGGTCGGCTGGCCAGAACGGACAACAGAAAGCACCGATAAACAGCAATGCCTGAAAGAACGACCGGAATAGCAGAAGCAAGCAGACAATAAGCAATGCAAATCAAAGCGTACTATACCAAGATATAGTCCACAATGAGAAATGAATGCTTACTGACTACACGCACTGATTATCAGATACGCAAAGACAAGCAGAAACTGAAGAGCAGTAGCAAACTGAATCACAAATCTGAAAAGCGCGAATCGTCTCTCACCAAACTTCTACTAACGCGATAGACACAAGATCAGCAGAAGGAGCCCAAAGGGTGCCGGACGTGGTACTGAACTTCCTTTTTCTAGTGCCGCCGTACGCGGCTTAAGTCACCGCGTTCTTGGGAACCGGAAATTCCGACAACTTTGTCCGACTGTGTGTATGCAACATCACTTCCGGACCTCTTCCGGAATTAATCTGTCGGAATTACTCAGACGGATTTGGTTGGAATCTCCGACCGTGTGTACAAGGGCTAAGTATTTGATTTGGGAGACCCATTGTAGGGAGATGTTGGGGTCAGCTTGTTCAGGGATAGGGTGGGAGCACAAGGGGAGTATTTTGGATTTAGACCAGTTAACCTTGAGCCCAGAGACCAGTGTGAATCTGCCTAAGAGTGCCAACGCAGCCTGTAAGGAAGGTCCAGTGTCACTGACAAACAGAACCAAGTCGTCCGCATAAAGTGCAGTGGTTTCAGTTAGGATGCATATCTTAATGCCCTTAATCTGGGGGGAGGAGCGCAGTGCAATCACCAATGGCTCCATTATTAGCGCAAATAGACCAGGAGAGAGAGGGCACCCCTGTCTGGTACCCCTGGACACTGGAAAAGTCTCAGACACCCCCTTGTTAAAATGGAGGGCCGCTACCGGGCGCTCATACAGCAGAGAAATCCATTTGAGGAATGTAGGGCCAAACCCCATGGGTTGCAGTATATGAGTCATATAGCCCCAGTCGACAGAATCAAAGGCCTTTTCCAGGTCAAAAGATACCAGTGCCCCCCCAGAGGACGACTCCGCCCCCAACTGCATATGGATATATACTCTTCGTATGTTGATATCTGTGACTTTTTTGGGCATAAATCATGTCTCATCAGGTTATACTAAGTGATGTATAATTTTCATCAGTCTGTTGGCAAGCATTTTGTTGAGTATTTTTAAGTCCATAGTAAGCAGGGCTATGGGTCTGTATGAGGAACAGTAGAGTGGGTCTTTGTCAGGTTTGGGCAATAACACTACATGTGCCTCATAGAAAGAAGTTGGTAAACCCCCTTGTTCAAAGCAGTCCATGTAGAGTCGTAGGAGTCAGGTGACAAGACATCTAAATATTGCTTATCCCACTCAGCTGGGAGTCCGTCAGGTCCCGGCGATTTACCGTAAGGATGAAATAGCAATCGCCAGTTCTTTGTCCATGAAGGGGGCCTCTAGACTGGCCACTGCCTCATTGGGCAACACCGGGATCTGAAGGGGGTCCAGCAGGTCAGTCAGTATCTGGTGGTCATACAGTGGGATAGCAGTAATATGCTACAAAAGCTGGCATGATACCCTCTCTATCTCTTACCATGATACCCTTCAAGGAATAAACTCAGGGTATAGCTGTGTGTGTCTGTGTATCTGCAATCAGGTATGCCAACAGCTTTCCATTTTTGTTCCCTTTCTTTTTTTTTAAAATATAATTTTTATTAAATTTCACAGTTACAAGTGGAGTGTTGAACAAGATCACTTGAAAAATACATTGTAACATTCAATATAAAATAAAATAAAAATAAAATGAAAGAAAATAAAATATATTTTTGTTCCCTTTCTCAAATAGTTCCTCATCCCTGTTTCTGCAGTTACATTGCGTAAGGTTTTGGAAATGTACCAATAGGGCCCTTCTAGCTATCTGCAACTTGGTTAGGGAGGATGTGGAGGGTGCCTCAGCATAAGCTTTAGCACAGTGTGTTTCATGAGCCTGGAATTTATCAGACTTCGAGTTTTTTTCAGCCCGTGCTGCTTTTTTTTTTTTTTATTGTATTTTTTATTGAAAATATAAAGATAACAATGACACAGTATCTTATGCTTGCATAAGTGCACATGTAGACAGTAAGGCCGCGTACACACGCGGGGACTGTTCGCCCAACTTTGTCCATCAAACAGTTTCGGCAAACAGTCCGCTCAAAATTAGCATGGACGGACATGGCCACACACGACGGACAAACAGTTTGCTGAAACCGTGCGCGATGACGTGAACGGCACGTACGACGGGACGAAAAATACGACGTCCTATACACTGCATTATAACTTTCGGCGTGTAAATCCTTTCTGAGCATGCGCGGAACTTAGTTTGACGAACAAGCCTACACACGAGCGGACTGTTCGCTGAAACAAGGTTTCAGCGGACAGTTTTTCGGAAATTCCGAAAAACCTTGTTCGTCAAACTGTCCGCTGAAACTGTCCGCTGAAAGCCCACACACGAGCGGACTGTCCGCCCAAACACTGTTCAGCGGACAAAGTTGGGCGAACAGTCCGCCCGTGTGTACGCGGCCTAAGTCCATCATATAAGACAAATCAAAAACAGAGAGGGAGGGGGAATGGTGGGGGGGGGGGAGAAAGGAAGGAAAGGGGAGGGAAGAAAGAGGAGGGGGGGACCAGGATATTTCAGCATATTTCAGCATATTCAGTATGTCTTCACAAAAATTAACAATTATTTGCGGTACAGATCAGCATTCGTCACAATCAAATAGGCATAGGACAGTGAGCAGGAAATGTGGAAATTTCATTCCTGAAATGAAACATGAAACAGTGTGAATGGTCAATTTGAGCCTTAAACTCAGCGTAAGAGGGCATAAATCAGAAGTCTATATTAAGCAGCAGCATACAGTTTAGAGCGATACCACAGATCCCAAATCATAGAGAACTGAGGCATAGTTTCATGGACTATGGCTGTAAGCCTCTCCATACGGCCGATATGTTCTAGGTTCTGCAAGACTTGGGGGAGAGTGGGCGGAGTATGGGATAGCCACCGTATAGGGATAGCTCTCTTAGCTGCTAACAAAATAAAGGTGGCGAGCTTCTGAGCATGTCTAGAGAGTCCAGGAATCGATAACCCTAGTAGGAAATACAGAGGGTCTAGTGGGAGGGAAATCTCAAACAAGTCTTGGATGAAGGATTGTATTGTAAGCCAAAATGGGCGGATCAATGGGCATTCCTAGAAGATATGGAAATGGGAACCTATATCCCCTCGACATCTCCAGCACATCGCAGGGGTCGTGGGATCATATTTATGTAAAATTTCAGGCGTTCTATACCAAAAGAGCAGAATCTTGTAAGCCGTTTCCTTCTGTTCCACACAGCGGGACGTCTTAGAGACGGCTTCCCATATTCTCTGTCATTGTGGGAGTAGGATGGGATGTTCTAACACTTGCGACCACTTCCGCATATATGAATGAGAAGATTCTGTAATGGGCACCGATTCATGGAGTATTCTATAAATGTCAGAGATTAAATGGGCCTGGTATGGGCCCTGAGCGCATACAAATTCAAATGAGGTTGGCTTGTCAAGACAGAGAGTGGGGGATTTAGAAGCAAAATAATGTCTGATTTGCAGATAGGAGTGGAAAAGTTGTTTGGGAATTTGGTGCTGTTTCTGCAATTCCGCGAACGATAGAAGCCTCCTGGTGAGCGGATGCACTATATTGCGGAGTTGAAACAGACCAGCTTGGGGCCAAGGAATCATTCTATCATATGCCAGGCTGTCTGGGATATCCGGATTAAACAGTATGTTTATCAAAGGAGGGCATTGGGAGGCCAGAGGAAATAACTTTAGGCATTTCCTCCAGATTTCCAAGGAAAACAGCATCGGGGCCAGACAAATGCTACGAAGTGGACCCATGGAGGTTTTAAGGTCTGCCCAAAGCATGGCACAGATGTGTGCAGGTCTGGTGATGCTCATTTCTGCCCATACTGTAGGGGCTTTCCGGGATGACCAGGTAATAACTGGTTTAACCACTTAATAACCGCCCTATAGCCGAATGACGGCTTCAGGGCGGTTTCTTAACTGTGGGAGGCCGTCATATGACGTCCTCCCAGAATTCCGCTCTCGCGCGCCCCCTGGGACGCGCACTCGAGAGCATCCATGACCGCCGGGTCCACAGGACCCGGCGCATCACGGATCACGGTAAACGGCCGCTCGTCGCGGCCGTTTACCACGTGATCGCTCCGTCAAATGACGGAGTGATCACTTGTAAACAAACCGGCGTCATGTTATGACGCCGGTTCCTCCCTCCCCCTCTCTGTACCGATCGGAACAGCGGAGGGGGAAGAGATCGGTGTCAGCAGCGATGTGGGCTGCATCTGCAGTGCCCACATCGCTGCTCACCGAAAATTAACCCCTCAATTCCCTGCAAATACTCTGCAATACCCTGCCATTACTCTGCATTACTCTGCAATACCCTGCAATACCCTGCAATACTCTGCAATACTCTGCAATAGTCTGCATTACACTGCAATACTCTGCTTTACCCTGCCATTACTCCGCAATACCCTGCCATTACTCTGCATTACTCTGCATTACCCTGCATTACTCTGCAATACCCTGCAATACCCTGCAATACCCTGCAATACCCTGCAATACTCTGCATTACCCTGCAATACTCTGCAATACCCTGCAACGCTCTGCAACACCCGCCAATACCCTGCAACACTCTGCAATGCTCTGCAACACTCTGCAATGCTCTGCAACACCCACCAATACCCTGCAACACTCTGCAATGCTCTGCAACACCCGCCAATACCGTGCAACACTCTGCAATGCTCTGCAACACCCTCCAATATCCTGCAATGCTCTGCAACGCAATACTCTGCAACGCCATACTCTGAGATACCCAGCCATACTCTGATATACCCAGCCATACCCAGCCATAGTCGGTGATACCCTGCAATACCCAGCCATAGACACCCCCCCCCCCTCCCGCCGCCCTCCGGTGCTTCTACCGACTCGCCAATACTATCAAATCCAGAATCTTTTTTTTTTTTTTTTTTTTTCAGGCTTCCCAGCTTAGAGGTGAGATGCGGGGTCTTATTGACCCCACATCTCACTGTAAAGAGGACCTGTCATGCCATATTCCTATTACAAGGGATGTTTACATTCCTTGTAATAGGAATAAAAGTGATCAAAAAATTTATTTTTGGGGAAAAAAATCTCAAACTAAAATAAATAAAGTAAAATGAACAATAATTTTTTTTTTTTTTTTTTAAAGCGCCCCTGTCCCCATGTGCTCGCATGCAGAAGCGAACGCATACGTAAGTCCCGCCCACATATGAAAACGGTGTTCAAACCACACATGTGAGGTATCGCTGCGTACATTGGAGTGAGAGCAATAATTCTAGCCCTAGACCTCCTCTGTAACTCAAAACATATAACCAGTAAAAAAATAATTAAATCGTCGCCTATGGGGATTTTTAAGTAGCGACGTTTGGCACCATTCCACGAGCCTGTGCAATTTTGAAGAGTGACATGTTAGGTATCGATTTACTCGGTGTAACTTCATCTTTCACATTATGCAACAATTGGGCTAACTTTACTGTGTTTTTTTTTTTTAAGCACAAAACATTTTTTTTTCCAAAAAAAGCATTCGTAGAAATTGCTGCGCAAATACCGTGCGAGATAAAAAGTTGCAACAACCACCATTGTATTCTCCAGGGTGTTTGCTAAAAAAACATATATAATGTTTTGGGATTCGATGTAATTTTCTAGCAAATAAATGATGATTTTTACATGTAGGAGAGAAATGTCAGAATTGTCCTGGGTGCTCCAGAACGCCTGATGGCGCTCCCTGCATGTTGGGCCTCTGTATGTGGCCGCACTGTGTAAAAGTCTCACACATGTGGTATCGCCGTACACGGGAGTAATAGCAGAATGTGTTTTGGGGTGTAATTTGTGGTATGCATATGCTGTGTGAGAAATAAACTGATAATATGACAATTTTGTGAAAAAAAAAAAAAAAGTAAAAAAAATCTTGATTTTGAAAAGAATTGTGGGAAAAAATGACAACTTCAAAAAACTCATCATGCCTCTTACTAAATACCTTGGAATGTCTTCTTTCCAAAAAGGGGTCATTTGGGGGGTATTTGTACTTTTCTGGCATGTTAGGGTCTCAAGAATTGAAATAGGCCGTCAGTACTTCAGGTGTGATCAATTTTCAGATATTGGCACCACAGCTTGTGGACTCTATAACTTTCACAAAGACCAAATAATGTCCACCAATTTGTACTTATTTTTACCAAAGATATGTAGTGGTATAAATTTTGGCCAAAATTTATGAAGAAAAAATTACTAATCTGCTAAATTTTATAACAGAAATGAAGAGAAATTCATTTTTTTACAGAATTTTCTGTATTTTTTCTTTTATAGCACAAAAAATAAAAAACCCAGCGGTGATTAAATACCACCAAAAGAAAGCTCCATTTGTGTGAAAAAAAGGACAAAAATTTCATATAGGTCCATTGTTGCATGACTGAGTAATTGTCATTCAAAATGTGAGAGCACCGAAAGCTGAAAATTGGTCTGGTTATTAAGGGTGTTTAAGTGCACAGTGGTCAAGTGGTTAAGGTGTGTAGCGTAGTAATATTTGATCAGATCTGGGGCTCCCAGACCTCCACGCCATTTAGGAGCCAACATCACCTGATCCGCAACCCTATGTGCTCGATAATGCCAAATGAAGTTAAGAAAAGCTCTTTTTATACAGCCTTTAGTTGGGACATATGGATTGGGATCGGAAGAGTGTCAAAAAGATAGAGGAGTCTAGGCATCACCGACATTTTTAGGACATTAATACGGCCCAAAAGTGAGAGGGGAAGCGAATCCCATTGCTTCAAAAGCCTATCAATGTCACGAAAAAATGGGGGGTAGTTAGCCAAGTATAAGGTCGAATAGGAGGGAGTAATGTTAATCCCCAGGTATTTAATGGAGTCTGTGCACAGCCCGTGCTGCTTTAATGGCCGACACATATGCTCCTCTAGTGGACGCTTTGAACGCATCCCATACTACAGCCCCCTGCGTCAAGCCCTCATTGTGTTCCCAGTATTCCTGTAGATGAGGCGAAACCAGGGCCTCGACCAAGGACTCACTTACCCACCCAGGGTGCAGTCTCCTGGACCCATTGTGTCATCTCGCGACAAGAGTCGGTATTACCTGCAAGGAGGTGTGTCCAGACAGACCCCCAGCCAAGTAGCCGACCTCTGATATATGTGGCAACAACGTTGGATTCGCAAATGCCAAATCTATGCGGGAGAAGGAGTGTCAGGTCACCCTGAGGCTAGGTGACAGATGCACACCGTTGAGATCAGGTGTGCACCGCAAGGTAGTGGACCCTACGGCAGACTGCTGAGAATGGGAGTCAAGGTGGTAAGGAAGGCAGGGCCGCTGGAACACTAAGACAGATCCCAGCAGGGTTAGAGGTAAGATTCCCTAGGGCGCGGAGTCTAAGAGCCAGCAAGTGTTCACCAGAGCCTCTAGTGGTGAGGATGGACTGGGCTGCAATTAGCTCCAGGTCACGACCCCCAGGGTCCCCAGTTCACGCCCACAGTAGGCAACAGGAGGATAGGGATAGTAAGAGAATAAGCCAAGGTCGTGGCCACAAGCAGACAAGGACAACAGAGTTCATGCCAAAGTTTCAGGGTCACAGGCAAACGGGGATAGTCGGGAACACGCCAAAAGGTCAGGGTCACAAGCAGACAAGAATAGTAGAGAACATGCCAAGGTCGGTAACAGAAAAAAAATGTAGAGCACACGGCAGGCAGGAAACAGGGAGCCAAACACACAAAGGTTGATCAGCACAGGTTAATATAGAGTTCTCTGATAGGAGCTAGGGTAGAGCCATTCTAGAGGAGGGATTATAAAAGCAGTCAGATGAGAGTCGGCTGGTCTCTAGAGATGAATACATGGAGACAGGTAAGCTGACAGACAAACTCTATTTCATAACCATGACAAGGAGGTACTGACATGGGACAGATAGGAGTAACCTCTCTCAACAGGATGTTTCTATTGCCGCAGACTCTGCCCAGTGCCCAAGCTCCAGATTTTCTGCCCTGGTCAGGTTCGAGGTGTCTAAGGAGTAGTCTAGTATGTTGAAATCACCAGCAGCTTCAAAGGGCCAAAGGTGGCAACTTTTTCCAAAACTCAAGAGCTGCGCCCCATCCAGTGATTATTGACAAAATTACAATTATTTCATGCAATCACAAAATTGAATAAATAAAAAATATATAAATAAAACGTGATCAATAATTTTAAATACTCATAAAGTTCCCATCAGTTAGAATTCATTTACTGAAAGTGACTTTTTTATGTGATAACAGTTCATTCACAAGAAAGGAAGAAGGTTTCAGAAACACAATCCTCTCTGGTAGTTCTTATCAAGACACCACGGCGATTCCACACATAAGTAGTAAGCAAGTGCCCGTCACCGAAATGTAAATGCGCTTACCAGACGGCAAAGCATAAGAGGCTTTTAAATGTAAACCAATCCGCATCCTTAAACATAAGCCAGGAACTAGGGATCACCCTTGAACAGGACCTCTACAGCGTCACTTAGATCTCCCAAAATCCAAACTCCAAATATCAATAAGATGTTTCACTAGTGGTAACTAAAAAAGGGGGAAACCGTCCATAGTGTGAAACCGATTAAACATTTATTAAAATTAATAAATAATTGCACTTACAAGAGAAACTTGCATCAAAACATGGATAAAAAACATTAAAAAAGCCAGCCGCCATTTTATCGGGAGCCCCTCCTGCACCTGCACCTGCAGAGCTCTGTGGTGTGATGCAATAGGGTGGCTGCCCTTAAGTTGCCTCCTAAAGGACATCCTACCTCTTTGGAGTTGTGCCTCCTTCTCTCTTCTCTCAGGCACCCAAGTACAGTCAGTGACCTCATTATTCCCTCCCTCCTTGTCACTAGAGAAAACTTGGCAGTATGCTGCAGCTGGGGGAACATGACTGCCAGTTTTTTTGTCCTTCTTGGGCACCCCATCTCTCTAGGGCCACGTTACTTCCTTCTTCAATCTGGGAACCAACATCGGAGCCTTCAAATCGCTGCATATCCTAGAGTAGTCGTTAATGCAAGCCAAGGGTTAGGTGCAGGAGAGATTCAGGAGTGGTCAAGTCGATCCGGGTCACAACAGGTATGCACAGGAACACAATCTAGAAACAGGAACACTGTAAGCTGAAAAGACAAACCAGCAATGAAACAGGAAACTGTGAAAGTCTTGCACTAAGCAAGGGGCATGAACATTGCTAGAAGGTTCCCAAGAATTGTCCTCTGGAGGGTATCCTTTCCATTTAACTAAGTACAGAATCAGTCCCCCCCCCCCCCTTTTTCTGCAGTCTATTATTGCCTCCACTTCAAATTCTTCTTCACCTTCAATTTCGATTTGTGGAGGTGGTGGTTCTTCTTTTCCTGAGAAAGGGTTGGGGACCACCGGCTTCAATAACGATGCATGGTGTATCTTATACGAACTGGGTAAGGTTAGTTTGAAAGCTGCAGGGTTCACTACCCTCTTAATTTCAAAGAGACGATAAACTTTGGGCCTAGTTTACGTGATGGATAGGGCAGTTTCAGATTGATAGCAGATAACTATACCTTATCTCCAATTTTAAAGCTTGGGTTACTCTTTCTCCCTCTGTTATATTAAATTGAGAGAATTGAGAATTGCGTGTACCTTCTTCACATGGGTTCGATGTAGTCCTACTGTGGTGGAAAAGATAAAGATCTTATCAAGATAAACAATCACAAAATTATCTAGGTACTCACAGAAGATGTCGTTGACCAGGTGTTGAAATGTAGCCAGGGCATTGCAAAGCCCGAAAGGCATCACTAAATATTCGAAGTGCCCAAACGTGGACCTGAAGATTGTCTTCCATCGAACTGTCAGAATCGTGCACCCGTATGCGCAAACCAACCGAATCACGCACCCGTGTGCGCTGTTGTGCTGCTCTACCTCCCAGGCGCACAGGGAAGCGCCGATGCTGGCAAGTAGGATTTCTATTATTCCTCTGATAGCGGGTGAAGAAGAGGGCCCAGCAAACTTGCAGTGGATAGATGGTAATACAATGGGGAGAACCCTCTAATAGATGTAGCCATTCTTGAAGAGCTAGTTTAATAGCCAGTAGCTCACGATCCCGATGGTATAGTTCCTCTCCGCATCCGAGTACTTCTTGGAAAAGAATCCACAAGGCTGAGACTTGCTCTTCTGAACTTGTAGTAGGACAGCACCGACTACTACTGAAGCGGCATCAACCTCCTGAGAAAAGGGTTTTGTAAAGTCCAGACGTAGGAGAATTGGGGCTCCGTTTCTGCTGCCTCGTGTCCATCAGAGTACGAGAACTGTTGCCGACTACGCCATTGAATTCTGTACTCTGGCAGAGGTTGCTTGGAACAATGAGGCCCTCGTGGCTGCTTTTTCTCATGGTATCTCGGATTCCATCAAGGATGAGACAGCAGCCCGAGATATACCCACTGAGCTGGAGAACTTGATCTTGTTTGCCATCCTCATTGACTCCAGACTCAGAGAATTACTTTCTTTTAAGGAGCGCTTGCAGAAGCCTCCTGTACGTTTGCCTCAGAGCTTTGCAGTCCTACCCATGCCTCCCTCACCTCCCATGCCTCCTGGTACTGAGTCGGTCAGTGAAGAGGAACCCATGCACTTGGCCGGAGGAGTACTGCAATTTGTCTTTGACAAAGGTCAAACCGATAGATTGCCTCCACACCGGCTTTATGATTGTGCAATTGACATTCAACCTGGTGCCATACCCCCTCGTGGCCAGGTTTACCCTTTGTCGATCTTGGAGGATAAGGCCATGGAGGAGTATGTTGCAGATGCACTTTATCAAGGTTTCATCCGCAAATCCTTGACTCCTGCTGGTGCTGGTTTCTTCTTTGTGAAGAAGAGGAGCGGTGAACTGAGACCTTGTATTGATTATAGGGGTCTCAATCGTTTCACGATTAAGAATGCCTACCCAATTCCATTGAGTTATTTGACCGCCTCAAAGGAGCAACGGTTTTAATGAATCTTGATTTGAGAGGGGCATACAATCTCGTGCGGATTAAGGAGGGCGATGAGTGGGAAAACTGCGTTTAATACCAGAACAGGCCATTATGAGCACCTTGTAATGCCTTTTGGCCTTTGTAACGCCCCAGCAGTTTTGCCGGAATTTATTAACGATGTCCTCCGAGATTTGTTGCAGTTATGTGTGGTGGCTTATCTCGATGATATCCTCATATTTTCCAAGTCCCTGGAGAGCCACCACACAGATGTCTGTCGTGTGTTTCAGAAACTAAGAGAACAATCTCAATTGTAAACTGGAGAAGTGCGAGTTCCATCATGAACATGTCATTTCCACTGCTGGTTTTTCGACTGACCCAGAGAAACTTTCGGCAGTCCTACAGTGGACCCGACCCGTGGGTTTACATCCTCTGCAGCATTTCCTGGGCTTTGCCAACTATTATCGGAAGTTTATTCGTAACTTCTCATCTCTGGTCAAGCCCCTGACTGATATGAACAGAAAGGACGGTAACCCACAGAGTTGGTCTTCCGGAGTCCATTAAGGCCTTTGAGAATCTCAAGGCTGCCTTTGTTTTTCTGCTCCTGTGTTGGCACATCCTGGCCCTACGTTGCCTTTTATCCTAGAAGTTGATGCTGCTGAGACTGGAGTTTGCGCCCTTCTGTCTCAGCATCCTAACACTGAGAGCGCTATGCATCCGCGCTATGCATCCGCTATGCATCCGTGTGGCTAATTTTCCAATAAATTGTCATCTGGAGAGTGCAATTACAAGATTGGTGACAGAGAGCTGTTGGCAATCATTTTAGCCCTGAAAGAATGGAGACATCTGCTTGAAGGTACCACTGTGCCAGTTCTCATTCTTACTAACCATAAGAATCTCACATTGTTGTCTGGGCTCTTTTCTTGTCGAGTTTTAATTACATTGTTAATTACTTGTCTCATTATTAACCGGTACTAAGAATGTAAGGCTGACGCCTTGACGCGCCAATTTTCCTCCACTTCCAAGTCGGAGTTGGTTCTGGTTCCTATGATTCCTCCTGATCGTATCTTGGCTAAGGTTCGCACCAGTCTTACTTCTCCTTTGGTTGAGAAAATTCTTGCTGCTCAAGTCCATGCTCCTCCTGATAAACCTTGTGACCGCTGCTTTGTCCCAGAGAGTCTCAGTACTGCCATGCTCCAGACATACCATTCTCCCAAGGCTGCTGGCCACTCTGGGAAGAATCAAGTCATTTGGGCCATTTCCAAACAATTCTGGTGGCCTAGTTTACGGGCTGATGTAACTGCCTTCATAGCTGCCTGTTCCATGTATGCTCAGATTAAGACTCCACAACACCTTCCAGTGGACCTCCTACAACCCATACAATGGAGAAAGGCCCTGGACCCACCTGTCTATGGATTTCATTGTGGAGTTTCCGAACTCCCAAGGCAACACTGTTATCCTTATGGTGGCTGACCGGTTCTCAAAGATGTGTCATTGTATTCCACTTAAAAAGTTGCCTACTTCTAAGGAACTGGCTTCCATTTTTGCTCAGGAGATCTTTCACTTACATGAGCTACCCAAGGTGATTGTCTCGGACAGGGGCAGTCAGTTTGTCTCTCAGTTTTGGCAAGCCTTTTGCGCCCAGTTGGGAATTCAGCTTGTTTTCTCTTCTGCGTATCACCCGCAGTCTAATGGGGCCACAGAGCAAGCCAATCAGTCCTTGGAGCAATTCCTACGTTGCTATATTTTTTGACTATCATAACAACTGGTCAGACCTATTACCATGGGCAGAGTTTGCTTACAACATTGTCTTAAATTCTGCCTCCTGATTGTCTCCGTTTATGGCGAATTATGGTTTTCAACCTTTCATGTTGCCTGACTCGTTTGTTCCACAGAGTATTCCTGCGTTAAAGGAGCAACTCCATGGTCTTCGGTCCACTTGGGTACAAGTCCAGGAGGCTTTGTGTCATGCTAACGATAGGTAAAGACTCCATGCTGACCGCAGACACCTGCCTGTTCCTTCCTACCAGGGACAGGGTCTTGCTGTCATCTCGCAACCTCTGACTTAGTGTCCCCTCACTGAAGTTCGCACCTCGCTTTATTGGGCCTTCTGTATCCTTCGCAGGATTAACCCAGTGGCTTACGCGTTGAACCTTCCTCCTAGTATGCGCATCTCAAATGTGTTTCATGTCTCCTTATTGAAACCGTTGGTCTGCAACCAATTTACCACCTCTGCGCCACGTCCCAGGGCCGGACTGGGAATAAAAACCAGCCGTGGAAAAAATTTCATACCAGCCCTACAGCATTATTATACCAGCCCAACAGCATAACATCATTATTTTCTTGTTCATGAAAGGGAAAACCATACATTTTAAAGCACATTTGATGGAGAGAGTATCATTCATATATAGATATGAAATCACATAGAGCTTTATATATATATACATATATATATATATATATATATACATATATATATATATATATATATATATATATATGCAAATTCCAGTTAAAAGCGGTAAGTCAATCATCAAGGGAGAACCCAGGAACTCAGAATGTAGGGGGGGACCACCTTCCACAGAAAGAATACACTAAGGTAAGGGGGGGTGGGTTACTAATATAAGGGGGAAACCCTTTATATCAGTGCCCCCTTAAATTATTGTATTCACTCCCCCCTTACATCAGTGATCCCCCCCCAACCTCCTCTCAGGTGCACTGTGCAGGGCTCAGTCAGTTGGCTCCAACCTCCCCCCTTACATCAGTGATCCCCCCCAACCTCCTCTCAGGTGCACTGTGCAGGGCTCAGTCAGTTGGCTCCAACTTGGTGGCTCTGGTTTTATCCTATAGTCTCCTGCCCACAGTCCACACAAGTTTGACTTCTCCCATGACCCCCATCCCGGAGGTGCTCCCACTCTTGACTCCTTTCCAGACTCCCTCAGAGACTGCAGACATGATACAGGAGATGGTCAGAGACTGCAGACTTGATGCAAGAGCTCAATGCAGCTTCACCAGTGCCCATCAAATGCAGGCTCACTGTCCCCATCAATGCAGCCTCTCTGTGCCCACCAATGCAGCATCACTGTGCCCACCAAATGCAGCTATATCCTGCCCGTGAATGCGGCCTCACTGTGCCCACAAATGCAGCCCCACTGTGCCAACCATTGCAGCCTCACTGCACCCATCATTGCAGCCTCACTGAGTCCTTCAAATGCAGCTTTACTGTGCCCTAAATGCAGTCTCACTGTGCCCATCATTGCAGCCCATCCTGTGCCCCATGTCCCATTCTGCAGTCCCTGTCTGTGGGAAGGTGTGTTGTTGATGCTCGGTACGGTACCTTCTATGCCAGCAGGATATCCATGACGGCCAGCAGCAGGCAGGGTCTGTTCTCATTTTAGATGGGGATGGTGTTCCTTCCAGAGGATCTGTTTGCTGTGAGATGGAGTGGTCCCTGGCCACCTGCACCTTCAGCCGTCTTCATTTTCCGGCCCCAGTCAGCCTGTCCTCTGGTCCTGGGGAAGTGGAGAGTACTGGGTGGGAGCTGAAGAGAAGAGGAAGCACAGAGTACTGGCGGGGTTAGAGAACACATGGGTGGGGGCAAAGAGCAGGGGGGAGTGGAGATCACAGGCGTGGGGAGCGGAGAGTGCTGGGGGGGGGGGACTTGAGAGCACCGGAGGGACCAAAAAGAACAAGGGTGGAGAGAACTGGGGGGGGGGGGCTAAGAGTGTGGGTTGGCGAAAAGCACTGGGGGGGCAGAAAAACAGGGGTGGAGAGCATGGGGGCTGAAGAGTACTGGGGTGTGCAAAGAGTAGGGGGGAGTGGAGAGCAATGGGGGGGAGTTTGAGAGCCCCAGTGGGGGCCAGAAAGAACAGGGGTGGAAAGCACAGGGGTCTGGAGAGCACTATGGGGGGTGGAGAGCACTGGCAGGGTTAGAGAGCACATGGGTGGGGGCAAAATGCAGGGGGGAGTGGAGATCACAGGCGTGGGGAGCGGAGAGTGCTGGGGGGGACTTGAGAGCACTGGAGGGACCAAAAAGAATAGGGGTGGAGAGAACTGGGGGGGCTAAGAGTGTGGGTTGGCGAAGAGCACTGGGGGGGGCAGAAAAACAGGGGTGGAGAGCACGGGGGCTGGAGAGTACTGGGGGTGTACAAAGAGTAGGGGGGAGTGGAGAGCAATGGGGGGGAGCTTGAGAGCACCAGTGGGGGCCAGAAAGAACAGGGGTGGAAAGCACAGGGGTCTGGAGAGCACTATGGGGGGTGGAAAGCACTGGCAGGGTTGGAGAGCACATGGGTGGGGACAAAATGCAGGGGGGAGTGGAGAGTACAGAGATGGGGAGTGGAGAGTGCTGGGGGGAGACAAAAATAACAGGGGTGGAGAGCACGGGGGGAGAGAGCACTGGTGGGGCTGGAGAGCGATGGGTGGAGCTTGAGAGCACCAGGGGGCCAGGAAGAACAGGGGTGGGGAGAATCGGGGGCTGGAGAGCACTGGGGTGGGGGTAGGAGAGTGATGGGGAGAGATGGAGAGCACTGGGGGGGAGAAAGAACAGGGGGGGCAATGGGGGGGAGTGGAGAGCACTGGGATGGTGGCTAGAGAAGGATGAGGAGAACTGGAGAGCAGGGGGCAGAAAGAACAGGGGAGGAGAGAACTGTGGAGGGGGGGGGGGGCAGGAGAATGGGGTGGAGGAGGAGGGCAGGGGGGGGGGAACAGGGGGGGAGAGCACTGGGGGGGAGTGGAGAGCACTGGGATGGTGGCTAGAGAAGGATGGGAAGAACTGGAGAGCAGGGGCATAAAGAACAGGGGAGGAGAGAACTGTGGGGGGGTAGGAGAGTGTGGTGGGGGAGGAGAGCATTGGGGGGAAGAACAGGGGGGAGAGCACTGGGGGGAGTGGAGAGCACTGGGGGGGAGAAAAGGGGGAGGCACTGGGGGAGTGGAAAGCACTGGGGGGAGAGAACAGGGGGAGAGCACTGGGGGGAGTGGAGAGCACTGGGTGGGGGAAAGAACAGGGGGGGGCACTGGGGGGAGTGGTGAGCACTGGGATGGTGGCTAGAGAAGGATGGGGAGAACTGGAGAGCGGGGGGGAAGAAAGAGCAGGGGAGGAGATTACTGTGGGGGGGGCAGGAGAGTGTGGTGGGGGAGGAGAGCACTGGGGGGGCAGGGAGCACAAGGTGAACTGGGGGGCAGTAAAATAAGTTGGATAGGAGGATCGGCAGGTGGGGTGCATATAGAGGAAATGAGCTTTCCTCCATGCAGCCGCTGAATGCTTGATTCTCTTCCTCTCACTCCTGAAAGCATTCAGCGGCTGCATGGAGGAATATAGAAAGCTAATTTCCTCTATATGCAGCCCCCCCCCCCCCGTCGATCCTCCTATCCAGGCACTGTGGCACACAGGGCGGGCTGTGCAGGCGGGCATCTCCTCCTCCAATGGATCACAGAGCTGGCTGGCTCTGTGTTCAGCGGCCACGCTGTAACACAGTCCCGCCCCCCTAGTCCGGCTCGTGTGATAGACGCAATGTTGATTCTATCTACTATAATACGAGCAGGTCTGGGGGAGGCGGGACTGTGTTACAGCACGACCACCGAACACAGAGCCAGCCAGCTCTGTGATCCACAGGAGAGAGGGGAGCAATGCAGCCACAACTAAAAGTGGTCTCAGAGCAGGCGGCCTACAAGGAAATCTCCCGGTATCCTGGTAGGCCAGTCCGGCCCTGCCACGTCCTCACCATATACAGGTTGAGAACCATGAGGAGTATGAGGTACAATCCATTGTTGACTCCCGTAGGTTTCCGTGGGTGCATACAGTACCTGCTGCATTGGAAGGGGTACAGTCCAGAGGAACGCTCCTGGGTCTCATCCTCGGATGTACATGCCCCTGCCCTCTTCCGTGATTTCCATAGACGGTTTCCCCTCAAGCCCGGTGGTCCTCCGAGGGGCAAGGGTCGTTGAGGAGGGGGTACTGTCAGGGCTGGCTCAGATCACTCAGATGTTGGCTAATTGCCAGCTCTCATCTCTCTCCACAGTTACCCAGCTGTTCCTGATCCTGCCCGTCTGACCTGCCTACTTAAAGCTGTCCCGCTCATTTCATCTCTGCCTTCACCTGGTCACATCACAAGAAACCATCTGCGTTCCTGTTTAAAGACTGGCTTTGCTGACATCCCTTGTGGCTCCTTATCCTTCTTGCTGTTCCTCTACTTGGATCCCTGACTTCTGGCCTGGTTGATTACCCGATCTGGTTACTGAACTCTGGCTTGGCTGATTACCCGATCTGGCTACTGAACTCTGGCTTGGCTGACTACCCAATATGGTTACTGGACTCTGGCTATGCTTTGACTACGCCTACTCTATTTAGCTTTTTATTTTTATTAATAAACAAGTGTAATTTTATTTTACTTCTGTCTCGGTCTGGTTCATGGTTTCTGACAGTAGCCCAGGAATGGAACTTGTGTTTGTGCAAATACACTTCTCCAATTTAGCATTTAGAGAATTGTCCCATAGTCGCTGAAGCACATCTTTCACATGAAGAGGATGAGTGAGTAAGTCTGGTGAGAAAATAAGAATATCATACAGATATACAATAACACAGACATACAGAAGGTCGCAGAAGATCTCATTAACAACATTTTGGAAGACAGATGGGGCATTGCACAAGCCAAAAGGCATCACAAGTGTAGCTCTTACCCCTGAAGGAGCAGCTGATTAAATTTGGGCTTACCGTTACCTTCTTGACCTCGTATGCATCTAGGGGTTTCCCGAGGTAGATGGCCCAAAGAACTGTAGAGACTGACACTGGATCCACCTTAGGGATTTTTATTTGTAAAATGGTAGACAAAATACAGTCTCTCAATAAAGGATATTGGGAATAGGTAGGAAGCTCAGGTACTCTTGAAACTGCATAATTCTCTCACCATAGCATCCAGAGAACAGCCATTCGCAACTGGATATCACAGCCATTGCATAAATCTCCTCTGAGCAGATTTAGCAACTGATAGATAGTTCAGATAGAGAAAAGTCTCTGCCACAGACTTGGTTGTAGAACTTGTAAATACAAAGTCTCTGCCAGACTTGGTTGTAGAACTTGTAAATGCATAGTCTCTGCCACAGATTTGATTGTAGAACTGAAGGATATTTGAAGTTAGAGAACCCTAGTACGGTACCAGTATCTTACAGCCGGTCCGGCGATACCATACAAGTGTGGATTCACCTGGTGTCTGTCAACTTAGCTTCCAGGCTCTTACCGAGCATCCAGCATCCTGCATGGCCCTCTTCTGAAGAATCCTCCCCTGGTTGCTTTCTCAGTTGCTGGGCCTCTCCAAAGACGAGGGGGCACAGACCACCTTGGAATCCTCCTTCCAGCTACTGCGCCTCGGGCTAGCCAGCCCGAGACTCGGAAACGGATGGACCTGCACACCAGGCCTTGAGGGCCCCTGAGGGCTGGTCAGGAGGACCAGGACCAAGAAGATGGAACAATCCTCTGGACCAGAACCCCATATCCCGTGACCTCAGCACCTTAAGTACCCCCTCTCAGAATGCACAGCAAGGCGAATCACTCACTGGTTGGTTCTGAGAGAGATGGGCACCCAATGCGTCCAACCGGACAACGTGAGGTGACACCGACACCTATGGCCAAGCAGAACACAGTGCAGTCCAGCCAAACTGGTACTGAGACCATAATTTAGAACAGTTAAAGCGGAGGTCCACCCTAAAGTGGACCTTCCGCTCATTGGAATCCTCCCCCTCTCCGGCGCCACAATTGGCACCTTTCAGGGGGGAGGAGGGTGCAGATACCTGTACAGTACAGGTATCTGCACCCACTTCCGGCGTAGATGCTGCAGAAGGTACGCCCCTTTCCGCAGAATCTACGCCCCTTTCCGAAAGTCCCCCGCTGCCTGCTGGGAAACACACGGATCACAGAGACAGCGGGGACCATCCTTATTGCGCAGCGCGACTCACGCATGCGCAGTAGGGAACCGGGAAATGAAGCCGAAAGCCTCCACTTCCTGATTCCCATACCTAAGATGGCGGCGGCAGCACCCGAGAGACGATCGAGAGATCGGCTTCAGGTGCCGACATCACGAGCGCGCTGGGCGGGTAAGTGTCACTATTTTAAAAGTCAGCAGCTGCAGTATTTGTAGCTGCTGGCTTTAAAAAAAAAAAAAACGGCGGAACTCCCGGCGGACTCCCGCTTTAACCTCAAAACCCAACTGTGGTTTTAGGAACGCTTAAATTTACAAAACAAATAGCACATGCTCATTGGGGGCCCAGTGCTACATACTCCCCCTGGTAATTTAGTTGATCTCCTCATCGTCTGGCTAAGAAAACTTCTAAACCTAGAAAAATTCGACTACCTGAACTTTAGGGTTTGGAATGGGAAAAGGAAAGGAATGTAAAACACGTTTAAACATTACAGTATATAAAACCGTTGACACAAGTAAAGTACATATGCACCACCCAATTCCTGCCTATCTACACTACCCATTCTCTGGCAACTTTGATAGACGATCTTGGTGAATCCTGAAAAAGAAAACACACAAACAAAAACAAAATACACTCTAAACTTGTTAGAAGGCAGGATCTCATCCCATTCTCAATGAGACCCTCTCTTCTAAACATTAAAAAAAAAAAAATTCTTGGCAACCAGGCAATAGCCCTAAACATTTGTGCCAACCCACGCCACCTAGTGGTCAAAATCACTGAAGTGCAAGTTCTTTACCTAAAAGCAGGTACTGTGACCCATTAGGTAGTCTTGACACGGCACTTCTTTTCAAGAAAAAATAAACTCTTTTAGATCCAAAAAGGAACACACAGTCCAGGTAAAAAAAAATTCATTTACCAATAAAACCTTGGATCCGGCAGAGTCAGGTCTTTTCCTTGCGCATCCACAGTTGTAATAAAATAAACTGCACTGTCTTTATCTGGTCTGCAAATAACAACTTTGACCACATAGATATGCCGACCATAGCTCCAGTGCTGCAGACAACCATCGTTCATACAACTCGGGTGAAAAAGCTTTCTTGCGAAGTGGTTTCGGAACCTTAAGATAGTTTCAGATGTCCTCTGCGTACCATGCTTCACGGTTCTCCTCGATCACATCCATGATCTCTCTGGGTACATACGGGAATTCCAACCCATACTCAGTTGCTACTTGATTATTTAACCACTTGACCACTGGGCACTAGGGATGAGCTTGGTGTTCGAGTCGAACGCATGTTCCACTCGAACACCGGCTGTTCGCCCGTTCGGCGAAGCCAGAACTCTGTGGGCCGTTCACGCCAAATTCGTGTGGCGCTCAAGGCCCACAATGCACTGCGCCATCGCAGTTCATTGCTGGCTCATGATTGCCCAAGCGTGCACTGTGAGCCCGCATGCTTGGCCAATCACAGCGCCGGCAGCAAGGAGAGCCATGACTGGCCACAGCCAGGATGCCTTTGGCCAATCATAGCTCAGGCTGTTTAGTACACGCCCCACACTATATAAGGCCGTCAGCGCGGCAGCCTTGTGTAGTGTGTTGGCGTCTGTAGGAGTTAGTGTGTGTTCTCTGTGTACCTTCAGCGCAGTATACACCGTCCGTTATCCACCGATTTAGCGTTCTTGCTCTTCTGTAACTGAGCTTAGTATACAGGCGTTGTATAAACGAGCTGCGGGCTCGGTATGCGTCACTTCCAGTAGCTAGTGTCCCGACGCGTGTTTGTCACGGGTCACGTGACTTCATCAGGGGATCCCCTGATAAAGTCACGTGACCCATGATGAACACGCATCGGGACACTAGCTACCGGAAGTGGTGCATACCGAGCCCACAGCTCGTTTATACAACGCCTGTATACACTCTGTGTTTGTGAGTATTTTAACCTTTTAAATAAAAATTTGATTGTTTGAACATATTACACTATGGAGTATCCTTCCTCCATGTTTTCTTAAACCCATATACACGTCACTCCGCTGAGGGACCCTTTGCTGCAATACCCCAAAGAAATCCCTTAAAGGGACAACACCACTTGCCAGGACCTGGAAACTTCACAATAGGATATTAAAGGGAAACACTGTTAAAGGATCCCAAAGATCTTTATATACGCTATTACCTTACAGCGGTAAGGTAAGGGGACACCCATCATCAGAGTATACGGAAACCACAAAGGATATATTCCCCATCACCAGCACCACTGCCCCCTCCATCGCAATACTTCCACATTTTATTCACAAATTGTTATGTTGAATAATTGCAGCACCTTGCACTTGAAACGGACATTTGTTCTTTACACTAGTATTGTTTGTCACCATATTTCTGCATATATTTGAAAGATTGCTTGTGTGCATCACACTAGAGCACTTGCACTTTATGCGATTTTCTTTATCGCAACACGCTGCACTTTGGAATCTATATTTTTTATACTTTATATCGTATATTGTATATTGATGTTTCGTGTTATTTTATTAACACTGAAAGTATCACTACTTTAGTATGCTGCACAGATTCACATATATGTTTTATTTAAACAATTGAGCTGATCTTATACCTATTTATCTTATTTTAATTTTAATTTGTACTTTCTGAATTGTGGATTTAGCATACTGTTCCCTTGGATAGGCATATTCCACCCTAGTACAGCGCACCACTACTTCTTTTTACCCAGTATACACCATTATCCACCTATTTTGCTCTTCTCTAATTGAGCCATCTGCCATCTGCAGGAGTTAGTTGGTGTTGTGTGCCTCCAGCATAGCACAGTATACACCAGTATCTACCCTTTAATTCCTATTGTTCTATAATAAAGGCATCTGCAGGAGTTAGTGGGTGTTGTGTGCCTCCAGCACAATATACACTAACCAATTGCTGGTTTTCCAATCTTCCTTCAGGCCATTACCATGTCTGGAAGGCCAACAAGGAGAGGCAGACAGGCACGAGCCGATAAAAGAGGGCAAGCAGGCTCTGTGTCTAGAGACAACAGTGTTGGTCATGGACGTGGTGCATCGTCATCAGCACGTGGCCATGGGACACGCTTGTCCTTATTTTCGGCAGCTGGACGTGTTGAGCCGCATCATGCCGAAGACTTGGTAGAGTGGATGACCAAGCCCTCTTCATCCTCCTCATCCTCTTTCACCCAGGCTCAGGGTACTAGCAAAGCAGCTGCCAACGCATCGTCTTCTCTCGTCTCAATGTCACCATCAGTGACTCCTTCCCTAGACCCACCATGTCCTCCTGAGGAGCCCCCTGAACTCTTTGAGCACAGTGTTGGGTACGTGCTCCAAGAGGATGCCCAGTGTTTTGTAGGCTCTGATGATGATACTCAGCTAGAGGAAGGCAGTAGCGTGAGCGCAGAGAGAGGGGATGCTCAAGAAGGACAGCAATCTGGCAGTCATGTTCCACAAGCTACAGCATACTGCCAGGTTTGCTCCAGCGATGAAGAGGGAGGGGATGATGAGGGCACTGACTCCACATGGGTGCCTGGTAGGAGAGAGGAGGAGGAGGAGGAGGCACATCTCCAACGAGGCAGGATGCCCTCCAGGGGCCAGCTTAGGGGCAGCACACCGACTGAATCACACCGTAGAGCTCCGCCTGTGCAGGGCGCTGCCTCTGCGCGTTATTCTAAAAGTTCTTTGGTGTGGGCCTTTTTTGAGACGAGTGCATCAGATCGCACCACTGCTATTTGCAACATATGTCTCAAGCGTATCTCGCGTGGCCAAAACATCAGCCGCTTGGGCACCACATGCTTGACCAGACATATGTTGACCTGCCATGCAGCTCGTTGGCAAGCGTACCTCAAAGACCCACACCAAAGAACAAACCACTCCAACCACTCCAACCCCACTAGACCTTCAGTCCTCTCTGAAACCTGCGCCGAGAGGAATGAAGGTGTAGAATTAGGTGTGTCACAGCCAAGTGCTTGCGGGCACTCTGCTAGCAGTACACCCATGTCCGATTATAGCAGGCAAATTTCCCTGCCCCAGCTGCTGGACCGTCAAAAGAAGTTTACTCCCAGCCATCCACATGCCCAGCGGTTGAATGCTAGCTTGGCTAAATTGCTAGCACTTCAACTGCTGCCTTTTCAGTTGGTAGACTCGGCCCCCTTCCGTGAGTTTGTACAATGTGCGGTTCCTTAGTAGCATGTCCCCAAACGCCACTTTTTCTCACGGAAGGTGATTCCGGCTCTCTACCGGCATGTGGAAGGCAATGTCCTTGCCTCGCTGGACAAGGCGGTCAGTGGTAAGCTGCATATTACCGCTGACTCATGGTCCAGCAGGCATGGACAGGGATGTTACCTGTCTTTCACAGCCCATTGGGTCACTCTTCTGGCAGCTGGGAAGGATGCAGGACAAGGTGCAGTAGTGTTGGAGGTTGTTCCGCCACCACGCCTCCAAAATGCTACTACTGGTTGTGACACATCTCTCTCCTCCACCCCCTCCTCTTCTTCTTCCTCCATGGCGTCTTTCAGTGCTCTGTCCTCGGTACCAGCAGTGCTTCGTAGGCGTTCCAGGGGCTATGCAAGTACGCAGGCAAAGCGATGCCATGCCGCGCTTGCGCTGGTTTGTTTGGGGGACAGGAGCCACACTGGGGCAGATATTTTGTCAGCTCTGTAGGGGCAGGCCGAGAGGTGGTTGACGCCACGCCAGCTTAAGCCAGGAATGGTGGTTTGCGACAATGGCACCAACCTCCTCTCCACCCTCCGACAGGGACAACTGACCCATGTGCCCTGTGTGGCTCACGTCCTTAACCTGTTGGTGCAGCGGTTCTTGGGCAGGTACCCGGGCTTACAGGATGTCCTAAAGCAGGCCAGGAAAGTCTGTGTCCATTTCCGCTGATCATTTAATGCCTGTGCTCGGCTGGCTGAGCTCCAAAAGGAGTTGAACCTGCCCAAGAACCACCTTATATGTGACATGCCCACCAGGTGGAACTCAACGTTGGCCATGCTGCAGCGGCTGCACACGCAGCAGAGGGCCATCAATGAGTACCTGTGCGACTACGGCACCAGGACAGGGTCAGGGGAGCTCGGTTTTTTCTCACCACGCCAGTGGGGCATGATCAGGGATGCATGCACTGTCCTGTCAGTGTTTGAGGAGGCCACAAGGATGGTGAGCAGTGACAGTGCATGCATCAGTAACACTGTACCTCTTGTCCACCTGTTGGAGCATACACTGCGTGGAATAATGGACAGGGCACTTGAGGCAGAACAGAGGCAGGAAGAGGAGGATTTCCTTGCCTCTAAAGGCTTCCTTTATCCAGACAGTGTTCCTACTGTCCCACCCATCACATAGGAAGAGGAGGAGGAGGAGGAGGATGATTGTGTCAGCATGGAGGTGGAGGCTGGCACTCAGCATCAGCAGCAGCAGCAGCAGCAGTCTTGTAGGGATGATTTACAGTCCCAAGAAACCCGTGGACTTGTACGTGGCTGGGAGGAGGTAGCTGTGGATCATGTGGTCCTTAGTGACCCAGAGGACTCCAGACCGAATGCCTCAGCTAACTTACGCTGCATGGCCTCCCTGATCCTGCAAAGCCTGCGGAAGGATCCTCGTATTCTTCGGATCAAGGAGAGGGACCATTACTGGCTGGCCACTCTCCTTGATCCACGGTACAAGGGTAAGGTTGCAGACCTTATCTTGCCATCGCAGAGGGAGCAGAGGATGAGACATCTCTGGGAGGCCTTGCAGAAAGGTCTGTGCAACGCATTCCCAGAGACTGGGAGGTTACAAACTCCTGGTCCTGGACAACGTGTTGCTGAGGCATCGGTCAGAAGGAGCGGTGGAGAAGGTGGCCGTCTGACCGATGCGTTCAGACAATTTTTTAGTCCGCAGCCCCAAGGTATGATCGGTTCCAGCAACCATCATCAGCGTCTGATTTACATGGTGCAGGAATACCTAGGGGCAAGGTCAGACTTGGACACCTTTCCCACCGAAAATCCTCTGGCTTACTGGGTCTTGAGGATGGATCACTGGCCAGAGCATGCACAGTATGCATTCGAGCTACTGGCCTGTCCTGCATCCAGCGTTTTTTCGGAACGCACCTTCAGTGCTGCTGGTGGCTTTGTTACCGATCACCAACTCGGTTGATCGACTGACCTTCATAAAGATGAATTAGTCTTGGATCACCCACAGCTACCAAGCACCTGAAGCTGATGTAACCGAATAATTTTTTTTTTAAATATCACATCCCTTCAAGACTGCCTATGCTGATGCTGAGTGGCTGTCCTGTTATGTTGATTGTCTATCCTCTTCCTCCTCCGCTGATATCTTGGAAAAACATTTTTGGTTCTGGGTGATGCCACCAGCCCAATTTTTCTGCCCCTGTTTAACAGGGGCTTTTAATAAAATTTTTGGATGCAATGCTTTGCAGCAGGGCTCATTCCTGCACTACAACTAGAGTATATGGGAGAGGTTGCAGTGTCGTGGCACCAGCACCAGTGCCTAAGGCCCAATTTTTCAGCCCCTGTTTAATAGGGGCATTTAATTACAAATTTTGAAGCAATTCTTTCCAGCAGGGCTCATTTCTGCACTACAACTAGAGTATATGGGAGAGGTTGCAGTGTCGTGGCACCAGTACCAGTGCCTAAGGCCCAATTTTTCAGCCCCTGTTGAACAGGGGCATGTAATTACAATTCTTGATATAATATTTCACAGCAGGGCCCATTCCTGTGCCCACCGAGATTAACTGTGAGGACTTATAGTGTTGTGGCACCAGCACCAGCACCACAACCACCAAAGGCCCAATTTTTCTACCACTATTCAACAATGGCATGTAATTACAATTCTTGATATAATCGTTCACAGCAGGGCGCACCAGCGCCCACCAAGAGTCACTTTGAGGGCTTACAATGGTGTGGCAACACTAACACCTTGTTCCGCCATTTCTGCAGAGCATATAGGGCAGACCCCTACTTTCAAACATCCAACTTACAAACGTCTCCTACTTGCAAACGGAAGGAGAAAACAGGAAGTGAGATGAAAAAAGATGGATGGCAAAACAAATTATACAGGGGTGATAACCCTTCCCTATGTTTTCCAAAAAGCATAAATAGATTTTTTGACTGGAGCTACACTTTAAAAATTACAAACAGATTCTACTTAACACAACAAACCTACACAGTCCCTGTCTTGTTTGCACTGCCTGTATACTGCTGTTCTGAGTATATAGGGCCTGGGGGCACCACGCCTTTCCCTTTTTTAATATGGGTATGGGATTCCCCTTAATATCCGTACAAGACCCAAAGGGGCTGGTAATGGGCATGGGGGGCTACCCATGTCATTTTTCTCAATGATTTTCATCCATATTGCCGGAACCAGATATTACATTAAAACCGCAAGCAGTTTTAAATGACTTTTTTTCCGTTAGATGTCATTTTGTGCAGGGACTGTTCGAAACACAGGAAACACGTGGCACTTCACAGGCATACTATAGACACCCCCCAGGCATGATATTTAAAGGAATATTTCACAAATATTCCTCGAATGGCCCTTTTTTTGGAAAGAAGGCATTCCAAGGTATTTAGTAAGAGGCATGATGAGTTTTTTGAAGTTGTCATTTTTCCCCTCAATTCTTTGCAAAATCAAGATTTTTTTTTCCTTTTGTTTTTTTTGTTTTTTTCACAAAATTGTCATATTATCAGGTTATTTCTCACACACAGCATATGTATACCACAAATTACACCCCAAAACACATTCTGCTATTACTCCCAAGTATGGCGATACCACATGTGTGAGACCTTTACACAGCCCGGCCACATACAGAGGCCCAACATGCAGGGAGCACCATCAGGCATTTTGGAGCACCCAGGCCAATTCTGCCATTTCTCTCCTACATGTAAAAATCATCATTTATTTGCTAGAAAATTACATAGAACCCCAAAACATTATATATGTTTTTTTAGCAAAGACCCTATAAAATACAATGGTGGTCATTGCAACTTTTTATCTCGCACGGTATCCAAATGTTTTTGCATAATGTGAAAGATGAAGTTACATCGAGTAAATGGATACCTAACATGTCACCCTTCAAAATTGCACACACTCGTGTAATGGCACCAAACGTTGCTACTTAAAAATCCCCATAGGCAACATTTAATTTTTTTTTACTGGTTACATGTTTTGAGTTACAGAGGAGATCGAGGGCCAAAATTATTGCTCTCACTCTAACGTTCGCAGCGATACCTACACTATTTTTTCATATGTGGGCGGGACTTACGTATGCGTTTGCTTCTGCATGCAAGCACATGGGGACAGGGGCGCTTTAAAAAAAAAATGTATTGTTCATTTTACTTTATTTATTTTAGTTTGACATTTTTTTCCCCAAAAATAAATTTTTTGATCACTTTTATTCCTATTACAAGGAATGTAAACATCACTTGTAATAGGAATATGGCATGACAGGTCCTCTTTACAGTGAGATATGAGGTCAATAAGACCCCACATCTCACCTCTAGGCTGGGAAGCCTGAAATAAAAAAAATAAAAAAAATAAACGATTCTGGCTGTGATCGTATTGGCGAGTCGATAGAAGCACCGGAGGGCGGCGGGAGGGGGAGAGTCCCCTCTTGCCTCCTGTAAAAATGATTAAGCAGCGGAACAGCCGCTATGATCATTCTTATGGTGTAGGGAATCGCCGGCTGAAAAAGCTGATATCTGAATAATGCCTGTAGCTACAGGCATCATTCAGATATCCCGCACAAAGTCAAGGACGTCATATGACGGCGGGCGGGCGGGAAGTGGTTAAAATGCTAAATGATAAATTATAAAATGATAAAAAAAATTTAGCACAAAGTTGTTATTTGTACATTTGTCATTTATACAAAATAGATTCTCCTACTCCTCCTGAGTACGGCGATAACACGTGTGTTAGACTTACACAGCATGGCCACATACATAGGCTGAGTACAGCCAAGCATGGCTGAGCATGGCCGAGTATGGCCGAGTATGGCTGGGTATCACCGAGTATTGCAGGGTATTGCAGGGTATCACAGAGTATGGCTGAGCATGGCCGAGTATGGCTGGGTATCACCGAGTATTGCAGGGTATCACAGAGTATGGCTGGGTATTGCAGGGTATCAGAGTATGGCTGGGTATTGCATGCAGGGTATCACAGAGTATGGCTGAGCATGGCCGAGTATGGCTGGGTATTGCAGAGTATCACCGGGTATAGCTGGGTATTTCAGAGTATCGCTGAGTATGGATGAGTATTGTGGGGTATCACTGAGTATGGCTGGGTATTGCAGGGTATCCCAGAGTATGGCTGGGTATTGCAGGGTATCACTGACTATGGCGGGGTATTGCAGGGTATCACCGAGTATGGCTGGGTATTGCAGAGTATCCCAGAGTATGGCTATTGCAGGTTATCACCGAGTATGGCTGGGTATTGCAGAGTATGGCTGGGTATTGCAGGGAATCACCAAGTATGGCTGGGTATTGCAGGGTATCAGAGTATGGCTGAGCATGGCCGAGTATGGCTGGGTATTGCAGGCAGGGTATCACAGAGTATGGCTGAGCATGGCCGAGTATGGCTGGGTATTGCAGAGTATCACCGGGTATGGCTGGGTATTGCAGAGTATCACAGAGTATCGCTGGGTATTTTGGGGTATCACCGAGTATGGCTGGGTATTGTAAAGGAATAGAAAAACTCTGGATAGCCGCACTCCGGATCAGGTAAAATAAGTAATGCCTTTATTGTTCCCCCTCAAAAAATCTTCACATCATACAGATCACAACAGCAAAGGGATAAAGAAAATAAAGCAAAAATTCTGACGCGTTTCACGCTAAAATTAGCGCTTATTCATAGCTGGCTGGGTATTGCAGGGTATCACTGACTATGGCTGGGTATTGCAGGGTATCACCGCGTATGGCTGGGTATTGCAGAGTATGGCTAGGTATTGCAGGGTAGTACCGAGTATGGCTGGGTATTGCAGGGTATCACCGAGTATGGCTGGGTATTGCAGAGTATGGCTAGGTATTGCAGGGTATCACTGAGTATGGCTGGGTATGGCAATTTATGGCAGAGTATTGGCAGGGTATTGCAGGCTATTGCTGGGTATTGCAGATTATTGCTGGGTATTGCAGGGTATTGGCAGGGCATTGCTGGGTATTGCAGAGTATTGGCAGGGCATCGCAGAGTATTGGCAGGGCATTGCTGGGTATTGCAGAGTATTGGCAGGGCATCGCAGAGTATTGGCAGGGCATTGCAGAGTATTGGCAGGGTATTGCAGACTATTGCAGAGTATTAGCAGGGCATTGCTGGGTATTGCAGAGTATTGGCAGGGCATTGTAGAGTATTGGCAGGGCATTGCTGGGTATTGCAGAGTATTGGCAGGGTATTGCAGAGTATTGGCAGGGAATTGAGGGGTTAATTGTCGGTGAGCAGTGCTGTGGGCACTGCAGATCCAGCCCACAGCGCTGCAGACACCAATCTATCCCCTCCACTGTACCGATCGGTACAGAGAGGGGAGGGAGGAAACGGCGTCATAACATGATGCCGGTTTGTTTACAAGTGATCGCTCCGTCATTTGATGGAGCGATCACGTGGTAAATGGCGCAATGTGGACACAGGTGCTCTCAAGTGCGCGCCCAGGGGAGAGCCTAAGAGTTATGCCAAAGCCCTGTAGCCGTCATTCGGCTATGGGCCGGTTGTTAAGTGGTTAAGAGCCGTTGAGACCTTGCAAGTCTGGGTAGAGCTCAGGCACTTCCATCCCCGGGGGATATGCATGCATTCGGGGACTTATGCACCAGAGCGGCAGAGTCTCTCTTAAGTGTGGGCAGGTTTACAGACTTTGGCAAAGTCACACTAATGGTGGCCGGGGGTTTCTGCCCATGGCAATATGCTCCCTGAAGTAAGGGCTAGCCAGCCCGAAATGTCTGTACAGGTAGCGTCACATCATCCTCACCAGCCCATAGCAACTCTTGTGACATCGACTCAAACAGATCATCATCTCCTGTATCAGACAGGGAGTGTTACTCCGAGTCCCGCAATTCTTCCACTGGCAAATAATTAGTCACAGTCTTACTCACTATTTTGTTAGGCTTCTCCGGGGCAATCTTCTTCCACCGATTTGGTCCGGGCCAGACTTGGGGGTGGTCTTCCACTGCGGTTGTGGGAAGTCTTTGCATGCTCCACTTTCTCCAAAATGGCGCAGTCCAAAAAGCAACCCTCTATCCTTATATTTACCACGTGCACAATTATTTCATTGTGAGGGGTAACAGCTAATTCCGGCCTGCGAGCCCCCACATGTAGCTCTTACCCCCGATGGAGTTGCTGATTAAATTTAGGCTTACTGTTACCTTCTTGACCTCGTATGCGTCTAGGGGTTTCCCGAGATAGATGGCCCAAAGAAGTGTAGAGACTGACACTGGGTCCACCTTAGGGATTTTTATTTGTTAAATGGTAGACAAAACACAGTCTCTCAATAAAGGATAGAGGGAATAGGTAGGAAGTTCAGGTAATCTTGGAACTGCATAATTCTCTCACCATATGTCACGTACCTTACAGCGGAGTCAGACTGTTGAGGGTGGCCTCTTGCATGGTTCTGGTCTCCACACCCCTGGAGGTGGTAACAGGGAGCGTGAAGACAGCAAAAGGGTGCAGGTGCCTGCAGGTGGAAGTTGAAGACCTGGAGACGCTGGGTCCTCACGGAGGAAGAGGTGTAGGTTGATCACGGAGGTAGGCAGCGGAAGCTCAGCAGGTATACAGGAAACACTGCACATCTAGAACAAGCAAGGTCGGCAACTGGCAGGCAATGCGGTACAGGAACGAGAGGCAGGTGCGTAGTCAAGGACGAGCAAGGGTCTGGTAACGTGCTAGCAATGAGGTACAAAATCAGGAAGCAAGCCAAAGTCGTAAGTCCAAGCCGAGGTCAGTGGTAGTCCAGGAGATCGTAACAAGGAGTATCCAAAGGAATGGGTATCAGGAACAAGGTCACAGGAACAAGATCACAGGAACAACGATCAGGTGTCTCAGGAGTAGCTGAAGACGATCCAGCACTGGTATCAGGCCAGGATCCCGTTTATATAGGGAGAAGTGAGCCAGGATTGGTGGAAGTGGCCGTCTGTGCGTGAGTACGTGCATACGTTCAGTTTGCGCGGGTGCCTCCGCGTGTTCGGATTGGTGTACGTCCACATGTTCGGATTAGCGTGCGTCCGTTCATTCCAGAACTCGTACGCCTCTGACGGGGACACCGCGCATGGTGCCTAGAACGAAGATGAACTGCTGCTATACGGGGACGGGCATCCACACGGTGAGTTCCCTGACACCATAGCATCCAGAGAATAGCCATTCGCAACTGGATATCAAAGCCATCGGATAAATCTCCTCTCAGTAGATTTAGCAACCGATAGATGGTTCAGATAGAGAAAAGTCTCTGCCACAGACTTGGTTGTAGAACTTGTAAATGTAAAGTCTCTGCCAAAGACTTGGTTGTAGAATTGAAGGCTATTTGAAGTTAGAGAACCCTCGTACGGTACCAGTATCTTACAGCAGGCCGGCGATACCATACAAGTGTGGATTCACCTATTGTCTGTCAACTTAGCTTCCAGGCTCTTACCGAGCAGCCAGCCTCCTGCATGGCCCTCTTCTGAAGAGTCCTCCCCTGGTTGTTTTCTCAGTTGCTGGGCCTCTCCAAAGACGAGACGGCACCGGACCACCTTGAAATCTTCCTTCCAGTTACTGCGCCTCGGGCTAGCCAGCCCCGAGACTCGGAAATGGAGGGATCCACACCCCAGGCCTTGAGGGCCCCTGAGGGCTGGTCAGGAGAACCAGGACCAAGAAGACGGAAGAGATGAGCACCCAATGCGTCCAACCGGACAACGTTCATATGCTTGCCAGAGGTGACACTGACAGCCAAACTGGTACTGAGACCATAATTTAGAACAATTAACCCCAAAACCCAACTGTGGTTTTAGGAACACCTAAATTTACAAAACAAATAGTGCATGCTCATTGGGAGCCCGGTGCTACACAAGATATTCATAATTGGCGTATTGGCTGACTGTCATTCCTTGCTGACGATGACGAGGTAGAAGACACTCTGCTGGGCTCATCAAAAGTTTTCTGGAATGCATCCAAAAAGGGCTGGAGGTCGGAGGTGATAGAATCATGTAATTCCCAGAGTGGGGAGGCCCAAGCTAGAGCATCACCGGAAAGGAGAGAGATGATATATGCAACTTTGGTGCGATCAGAAAATGGTGGTTGGAAAAGTTCAAAGTAGATAGAACACTGATTAATGAAGCTCCGACAAGCCTTAGGGTCGCCAGGAAAATGAGGTGGTGTGGCAGATGCAAGCAGGGATTGCCAGGTGTAGCAGGTAACACAGGAGCAGCTGAAGCAGAAGCAGGAATGGGAAGAGCTGAAGTTGCCGCGAGTTGCAGAGGATCCAGGCGGGAGGCAAGATCCTGTAGAACCAGTATTATTTGCTCTTGATTTGGTTGCTGGGAGTTAAGTCTCTGAACTAGATGTTGCATTTGATCCTCGGTCAGTGGCCAACTCTCTGAAGAGCTCATGGCTTGAGCAAACTAACTGTCATGGTACTACTACAGTAAGCCCACAGGCGAGCGGGTGACACGGGTTCCCCCAGGGCGTGGAGTCTAAGGGCCAGCTGGTATTCTGCCAGGGACCCCTCACGAGTGTTTGGGCTTAGTTGCGTGCTGACCCCAGGTCATGACCAACGGGTTCACTCTGCTTGCTAGAGGAGTATCAGAAGACACTGTCAGACAGGGATGGATGGATGAAGCAAAGGAGAGCGTAAGGGGGGGCAGCAGATAATGTAATCAGGAGAACTAGCCGAGTTGGTACACAAGAGATCAGTTCAAGAGAGGTCAGGTTAATGCAGGTTACACAAAGGGAGCTCAGAAACAAGTGTTGCTCAAGCAACCAGAAAGTGGTCTGAGTGGAATTTAAATAGAGAAGCACATGGGAGGCTGGACAGGAAGTAGCAGGAAGGAAGTATATAAAAGACAACAGGTGAATCCGGCGACACCCATAACTGCTGAGTGCAGCAAGAGCTGAACACAAGCTGTGGAACAACAGGAACCGGCCGACCTACAGCAGTAACAGGTAAGACACAGATCAGCACCGCAGCCGATCTGTAAGAGCCCTGATCCCGGGGCTTTTACAACAGTGGAGTTCGGGAGAAGAGCACTTCATGCCACTGTGTCTTTGTCTAATAAACTATTTTTTTTTGCTAAAACATTAAACCCACCCATGTGAGCTAGTTATTTATCACATGTATGCTGCCATGGAGGCACTAGGAAAAAGGAAAATTGTATGATACTGTAATTTTTCTTTCCTGGTGCCTATCCATGGCAGCATAAACTCTCACCCTCTGTATTCTTTATTAAGGAGAATGTTGGGGGAGGGGCTATGTCTTTAATTTATGCTATTCACTAGTCCTGAAGGAGGAGTCAAGGCGGAGATCTATAACATATATGCTGCCATGGATAGGCATCAGGAAAGGAAAATCACGGTAAGTATGATACAATTTTGTGTTTTCTCCACCTCCTTCTGCTCTTCAAGAACCAATTACAAACTCTCACTGCTAACTCACCTACTGAATGCAGTCATGTCCTATATACCAATTAAATGTAAATCCAGTGATTCTCCCTCTGTCTGAAAGTGATTTGCAATGGTCAACAACATTATAAAAATAGAGGATTTCACATTATTTTTAAAGAATTGAAGTGGTTGTAAAAACTTATATATACCCAGTAAATTTACTAGCCTGAGGTAATATGTTTGATTGCTTTTGGTGCCACTCAAAGTAGACTTTAAGGCATATCCCTGTGAACCAGAACATGGAGTGCAGGCTTCTCCTAATACCAACCCAGGGGGTTAGTAAGAGGAAAGGATTGCTGCTACTCCCGACCAGTCCAGGTGAATAAACCAAACCATACACCTTGATGCATTTTGCCCCGCACACCAGAGCTTAGTAACTTAGTCATAGACTCATACACAAAGTTAAAAACAAATCTTCCTAGATAAGTTGTACCTATTTATCTGCAGCCCTCTCCCCTCTACAGCTGTTCAAAGTGCCGAATTTATACAGCTTGGGAGCTGAAGTTACACTCTGCAGAGTTCAGCAAGAACAGCTCTGAGAGCTGATTGGTGGGAAGAAAGACACCTCCCTTCACACAGCACACAGGAACAGAGCTGAGGCTGTTAATCACCGGCTGTGTGCTGGAGCTCCCAGACCCTGTCACCATTTTATCTCTTGGTGTCCAGAAAACTTGTCAAAAGTGACTTATGCTGATAGCAGAGAAACAAGGCAGTGGAGAGAAATTACAGCTGGAGCTCTGGATTGAGTGACACTATAGAAAGGTATGCTTTATTCATATTTCATGTCTGAGGTTTACAACCACTTTAAGGAAAAATTTAATGAAGGTATTTTGTAATTTGCATAACTGATCAAAAAGGCGGCCCACTGCTTGCATAGAAGCTAAGGGCTCTTGAGAGGAGTACTGAAGTAAGGTGCTGCAATGTTTTCAGGAATCTATGTACTGTCCGCATTTCACAGAGATACACAGAGATCTATTGATGAAGTGATGAGGTATACAAAATAATGAAAGTAGAAAGGTTTTATTCATTATCATGTTGATTAGGGTGGGGGATTTGAGAATAAAAAAATAACCTACCTCCACCCCACTGTCACTCACTCCATCCAGCACCTACTCAGTGAGCATCAATCTTTTCTCTAACTTGTAAAGACTATTTAGAGGTGAGATTGTCCGATTCAGAACCTGAGCTTCCAAATGAGGAACAGTAGTATTCACCCTTGAACTATTGCTCCAGGAGTGTATACAATGCACAAAATGTACAGAGGGGGCCATAATCAAGCATTAAGCACACGATAAATGACTTTCAGAGGATATTTTTGCTAACTCATTTAAATTAAAAATGCTGTTAAATTAAAGCCCAGGTCCATGAATCCAAGGTCACACGATGAATCTTATTTTTTCCTTTGTCTCCTTCCTGAGGTTCTCCTTCTGGTGTACACATTACTGCCTGTGGGATGTGCACACCTTCTATTGGTGGAGGCAACACTTCCCAGTGGCTGGGTCCTTTTCCCAGGCGCCAGAGGCAGGCGGAGAAAGTACCAGTGCCCAAGAAGATAAGCAGGGGAAAATGCCCATGCTCAACTGTGACTTTCATCCATCACACTGCAGGATGGCTAATGCCGCGTACACACGATCGGAATTCTCGTCGGAAAAAGCTCTGGCGGTTTTCCGACAGAATTCTGATGGAATTCGGCTCAAGCTGTCTTGCCTACACACGGTCACACCAAATTCCAATCGTTTATAACGCAGTGACGTACAACACGTACGACGGGACTAGAAAAAGGAGGTTCAATAGCCAGTAGCCAAAAGCTTCTGCCTCGTAGTTGAATCTGAGCATGTGTGATTTTTGGCATGTCGGAATTGCATACACACGATCGGAATTTCAGATAGAAAGTTTTTCCGTCGGGAAAATTGAGAACATACTATGAATTTTTGGCTGGCGGCAATTCGACAGCTAAATTCCAATAGAGCATACACACGGTCGCATTTTTTGATGAAAAGCTCTCATCTGTCTTTTTCTGGCTGGAATTCCGATCATGTGTACGTGGTAAGGTCTTTCAAATCAAGACTTAAGGCCCATACAAACTATCAGATTTTCTGCTGATTTTTTCCTTCAGATTTACCAAAACCATATAATATGAGGTCAAATCTTAATTAATTTCAATTTGTATGCAATCAGGCAGGCCCTTGCACTACATGATTTTGGTAAATCTGAAGACAAAAATCAGCAGAAAATCTGATAGTGTGTATGGGGCTTAAGGGATAAGGTAAATGAGGCAGAATGCACTATTTAACCACTTGCCCACTGGCCACTTAAACCCCCTTCCTAACCAGGCCAATTTTCAGCTTTCAGCACTCTCACATTTTGAATGACAATATCTCATTCATGCAACCATGTACCCATATGAAATGTTTGTCTTTTTTTCCCACACAAATAGAGATTTATTTTGGTGCCATTTAATCACCACTGTGTTTTTTATTTTTTATATAAATGAAAAAAGACCAAAAATGTTGTAAAAGAATGCATTTTTCTTTGGTTTGGTTATACAATTTTGCAAATTAGTATTTTTTCTTTATAAATTTTGGCCAAAAGTTATAGTGCTACATATCTTTGGTAACAAAATAACCCAAATAAGTATATATTATTTGGTCTTTGCGGGAGTTATAGAGTCTACAAGCTACGGCGGCAATCATTGAAAATTGATCACACCTGATGTACTGACAGCTCATTTCTTGAAACACTAATGCCCCGTACACACGTTCCGATTATCGTAAGACCGATCGTTCACATTTTGTTGTATACAACTAAGATTGAATACAACAGTGCAAAATGTGTGTAAGACTTTTGTCGTACGATTCTGGAAAAATCTTCCGTCGTGCGTAGCTACGTATTTTAAATGATGTCAAAAACGTGTGACCTGTGTGTCCTTCTGGTTTATTTTCATGTTTCCGATCATGCGTGGTGTTTGTCTAATGACTTTTATCGGATGCATACTGTACTGACTACACGACTGTCGTACGATGGGCTGTCATCCGACCAAAGTTTTCCTGTTTGTTCCTTCGGATTTAGTTGGACGGACTGTCGTGATCGGCTGTCGAAAGCTGCGTACTAACGATCAGATTATCGAACGATCTGTCCGAAAGCGACTTTTGTGGTCCGATAATCGGAACGTGTGTACGGGGCATAACAAGCTAGGTAAGTACAAATACCCCCAAAATGACCCCTTTTTGGAAAGTAAACGTTTCAATGTATTTAGTAAGAGGCATGGTGAGTTTTTTGAAGTTGTAATTTTTTCCCACAGTTCTTTGCAAAATGAAAAAGTTTTTTTCACAAAATTGTCATATTACTAAGTTATTTCTCACACACTGTGGCTTATTAGCAACTACACCTCAAAACACATATCACAATACCACATGTGTGAGACTTTTACACAGCCTGGCCACATAGAGAGGCCCAATATGCAAGTAGCACCTCCAGGCATTCTAGAAGCATAAATTACACATACTGTATACAGTTGTGCTTATACGTTTACATACCCCGGCAGAATTTATGATTTCTTTGCCATATTTTAGAGAATATGAATGATAACACAAAAAAACTTTTCTTTAACTCGTGGTTAGTGTTTGGCTGAAGCCATTTATTATCAATCAGCTGTGTTTACTCTTTTTAAATCATAATGACCACAGAAATTACCAAAATGACCCTGATCAAAAGTTAACATACCCTGGTTATTTTGGCCTGATAACATGTACACAAGTTGGTTTGAATGGCTATCTAAGGTAACAAACCTCACCTGTGATCTGTTTGCTTGTAATTAGTGTGTGTGTAAAAGGTCAATGAGTTTCTGAACTCCTGACAGACCCTTGCATATTTCATCCAGTCAGGGCCAGATTAAGAACATCATGGGCCTGGTGCTGAGGATTTTGGTGGGGCCTTTTATAAACAATAAATAAAAATGCAAACTATTTTTTGTTATAACAAATTAAATTAAAGAGAGAGAGGGAGGATGAGAGAGAGACAAAGAGAGAGAGACAGAAAAGGGATGAAAGAGGTGTGAGGGGTAAGGGAGGGAGGATGAGAGAGAAAGGGGGATGAGAGAAAGAGGATGCACATGAGCATGTGTGGGAATGACATCAATGCAGCCTGGCCAAGGCAAGTGACTGAAGGCACAGAACCCAGAAGGAAGACCGGGTGAAGATGGAAGTGCCCGGGCCCTACCGGATTGATCACAGCACAGCACTGGAGGGCTCAGTCTGACAATTTAAAGAGGAGGGCCGTTTAAAAAAAAAAAAAAAAAAAAAGTCAGCAGCTGCAAACACTGCAGCTGCTGACTTAATCATCCTACTTACCTGTCCAGGGCGCCCGCGATGTCGGCCGCCCGAGGCCGACCCGTCCCTCGGCTCTCGGGTCCCGGCGCCGCCATTCCTTGTAAGGGAAACAGGCAGTGGAGCCTTACGGCTTCACTGCCCATTTCCTACTGCGCATGCGCGAGTCACTCAGCGCTTTCTGAATGGGAAGCGCTGTGTTCTGGAACACATAGTTCCCAGAACACAGCGCGACCCATTACCCAGAAGACGCCGCACGGAGGAGAGAAGACCAGAAGATCTCCGCGGAGGAGGAAGAGGAAGATTAGGATTATGTGCCTAGCAACAGGCACTTCTGGTAAGTAAAAAAATTATTTTTTTTAATTTTTTTTATTTTTAATTTTTTTTTTATTTTTAATATTATTTTTTTTCAGGGTGGCCCTCCACTTTAAGTGTGCCCTAAAGTGCTAATATGCTGGGCATACTTGTACATTATGGCATAACCTACCCCATGGCCTCTAAAAAGTAGTAATGTTAGAAAAGTTTACTACTGCTTTAATATAACAGGAGCCTCTCATGGGGCCCCCTACTGACCCCGTGGCCCTTGGGCAGTGCCTAAGTGCACAGTTGTCAACATTTCAAAAATATTTTCAGGGACGCTTTTTTTTACAAGTGCTATATTTAGAGTAGCTGACATCCCCTATGTTCCTCTATATATTGCAATAGTAATTACAAAATGAAATAAGTACTAATAATGGGGCAGAACAAATATGAGAACTGTGAGATTTCCTTTAGTTGAACTAACAAAAGTGTGCCCATTCTAGAGCTGGTAACATTGAGGATGTTCTGTATAATTTTAAAGAACAGTTTTTGTGGGTAAGAGGCATAGGGGAGAAGTATGGATGGTTTAAAAGTGTGAAGTATGTGCAGGTGAGGGAGAGGAATGTGGAGGGTCTAACAGTGGGCACTATGTACATGAGAGGAGTGCAGAGGGTATGGCAGAAGGCACTATGTACAGGAGAGGAGTGTCAAGAGTAGGACAGTGGGCAGTATGCACAGCAGAGGAGTGTAGAGGGTATGACATTGGGCACTATGTATAAGAGAAGAGTGTGGAGGGTATGACAGTAAGCAATATGTACAGGAGTGTGGAAGGTATAACAGTGGGCACTATGTACAGGAGAGAAGTGTGGAGAGTAGGACAGTAAGCAGTAATTACAGGAGAGGAGTGTGGAGGGAGGGTATGACGGTGGGCACTATGTATAGGAGAGGAGTATGGAGGGTATGACAGTGAGTAGTATGTACAGGAGAGGAATGTGGAGGGTATGACAGTGGGCACTATGTATAGGAGAGAAGTGTTGAAGGTATGACAGTGGGCACTATGTATAGGAGAGGAGTATGGAGGGTATGACAGTGAGTAGTATGTACAGGAGAGGAGTGTGGAGGGTATGTCAGTGGGCACTATGTATAGGAGAGAAGTGTTGGAGGTATGACAGTGGGCACTATGTATAGGAGAGGAGTGTGGAGGGTATGACAGTGAGTAGTATGTACAGGAGAGGAGTGTGGAGGGTATGACGATGGGCACTATGTATAGGAGAGGAGTGTGGAGGGTAAGTCAGTGGGCACTATGTACAGGAGAGAAGTGTATGACAGCGGGCACTATGTACAGGAGAGAAGTGTGGAGGGTAAGACAGTGGGCACTATGTACAGGAGAGAAGTGTATGACAGCGGGCACTATGTACAGGAGAGGAGTGTGTAGGATATGACAGCGGGCGTTATGTATAGGAGAGAAGTGTGGAGGGTATGACAGTGAGCAGTATGTACAGGAGAGAAGTGTGGAGAGTATGACAGTGGGCACTATGTATAGGAGAGAAGTGTGGAGAGTATGACAGTGGGCACTATGTATAGGAGACAAGTGTGGAGAGTATGACAGTGGGCACTATGTATAGGAGAGGAGGATGAAGTAATCTGGGAAGGAAAAATGTAAAGGTTTGTGGAAGGATGTTTAGGGACTGCGTAGTGGTTAAGCGGGCCATACATGGATTGAAATTACACCAATTAAGCAGAGACCAGCCATAGTCGATCTATGTATGGGCTAGCTGGTTTTACACAAGTCAACCTATTAACCGACTTGAGTACAACCAGTCTGTCAGGTTTTCCCCAAAACAATCAGTGCTGCCAGCTATAATTAGCAACACTAATCATTGTATTCACTGGCAGAACACAATACCACTGTGGGAGTGATTGCCCCATTCACAGGTTAGCAGGTGAGAGGGTGTGTGGGGACAGGCTGGGGAGAGATACTAGTCAGTCCCTGGGTAGGCACTGGTTAGTATCAGAGCCAGATTACATACATACAGGTTACATACGCCACGATCGTTGGAGCGAGAGCAATAATTCTAGCAATAGACCTCCTCTGTAACTCTAAACATGTAACCTGTAAAAAAATGTAAAGCATCGCTTAGTACACAACAAAAAATTGTGCTAACTTTAGTGTTTTTTCTTATGAATGAAACAGTTTCTTTCCAAAAAAAAAGTTTGAAAAATTGCTGCACAAATATCGTGTAACGCTGCAAAGACCACCATTTTATTCCATAGGGTGTCTGCTAAAACAATATACAATGCTTGAGGGTTCAAAAGTAATTTTGCAGCATAAAAAAATGATGATTTTTACATGTAGGAGAGAAGTCTCAGAATGGGCCTGGGTGGCAAGGGGTTAATTATCATAGGTAATATACAAATAATTATTATAAGCACTGTGAGTTCATCCTCTCAGTCTGCTGCAGAGTGTTCCAGCTTGTATTTAAACTGGCCGCTCTGTATGCAGCTTATGACAGGCTGCGCAAGCAGCCCTGTATCTCCGGAACCATAGATGATAGCAGCCCCATATTCGCCGAGCTACAATCCTCAAAGTCGATCTTTTTTTTTTTTGGGCAAATGGGCCTATCTTGAGAAAGGGGCCTGGAGCTGCAGCTCCAATAGCCCCTATGTTAATCTGGCCCTGCATCCAGTGCTGCAATGACGTTTCTGGATTCTGAGCCATGGGGAAAGCAAAGGAATTGTCAAAGGACCTGCGGGAAAAGGTCATTGAACTGTATAAGACAGGAAAGGGATATTAAAAGATATCCAAGGAATTGAGAATGCCAATCAGCAGTGTTCAAACTCTAATCAAGAAGTGGAAAATGAGGGGTTCTTGTCACTTACCTGGTGGTTTTGAGCAGGGGTCAAGTCCTGGGGAAAAAAGTGTGGGAACTCCCACCCAAGATCCACTCCCTTACCAAAAAAAAAAATTATACGCTCATATGCACGAACACTTCAAAAGTGGTATTTTTCAACCAATTTTTGTATTGTGTGTATGACGCTTAACTGTTAGTACATAAAAAAAAACAATCCTCAAATAAACATAAATACGGTAATTCTCTGAATAATCAGCATTCATTCAATTGTGCTTCCATGTAAATGTGAACATCATGTTCTGATCTTTATTGGGGAATGTTATTTTGTATATAGAGTGTTTATGAGGTGAGTTTACACTTTCATTGCACAGAGTTTGTATAACACAGGGTTAAACGGAAAGGTCATAAATATAGTGATGTGTTCCTGCTTAGGATATGTATGTTAGCTTGGGGGGCTGCAAACTCTGCAGGGCTCCAACACACACTCGCTGCTTTTCCAACCCTTCACATATTTCCACATAAACTTCCCTCCTGGCATTAAACTTTGCCAGGTATTGTGCTCAGCTTACCACACCAAACTGATGTTCCTCCCTCAGCTCACCTCTCTCCCTGCATGTCCTGTGAGCAGAATAGCTGTGCTCCTCCTCTGGGTTCTCTCATCATATGGCACTGAAGATAGAGGAGGGGGGGGGGATTCAGCGAGACACAAAGAGCAAGTATGCAGGGGACTGGGGGGGGGGGGGGGGGGGTGTGAGGAGACAGAAAATCAGGAGGGGCCGGCGGGAGGAGCGCATCACGAGAGGTCTGACTAAATACAATCTCTTAGCAGCAGGGACCTGATATACCCATCAGCTAGCTGTGATTGACAGGTAGATTGAAGAGGAAGCTGTCATGGGGCCCCCTACTGGCAATGCCTGAATAGTCAGTCCACCCCTGGTGTGCGGCACTTACTATTGCGAGCTGTGTCGGCGGCTGCTGGTGCAGCACCTGCCACACAGCTCGCATACTTCAAAGTCTTGCAGGATGTGGCTGCTAACGGGAACTGAGTTCCTGTTGTGGGAAAAGTACAGGAACTCTGTTCCCATGCGTTCCCGCAGGCCTTGAGCCCTGGTTTTGAGCCTGAATTGCAGAGAGAGACCTCCCTTACGACTCCAACTCACGGACCCCTGCAATGGGGACAGGGGGCACAGGAGGGAGGAGTGGTATGTGTGCCTGGCAGGATCAACAATCAGTTTCAGAAGTCCAGGAATCACTTGCAGGAGCAGGGCACTGGAACTGGAGACTAGACTGGAACTGAAGTGCTGGACTGGAACCGGGAACACACAGCAGGCAGAGAGGCTGGAGACAAGAGTACTGGACTGGAACCAGGAACACACAGCAGGCAGACAGGCTGGAGACTGGAGTACTGGACTGGAACCAGAAATCAGCAGTAGGCAGGGCCACCAGAGAGAGATCAGGCAGGCCGGGTCAGATAACAGGCAGACAGCAGAGGTACCAGGGAGCAGGCAAAAGAATAGTCAGGCAGGCCGGTGGTCAGGTATCAGGCGGACAGCAGAGGTAGCAGGGATCAGGCAGAAGAATGGTCTAGCAAGCCTGAGGTCAGATGCAGGTGGATAGCAGGACAAGTCACAACGGGTTGCCCAGTCTGGTAACAGGTAGTCTCAGATCAGATCAGGTTAAGCACACAGAACGCTTTATAGCAGACAGCGTGGACCGGCTGTGACAGACAGGCTTAAATAGCTCGCCTGGTGCCAACAGAGGCGTACACGCAATGGCGCATGCGAATGCGCGCCGGAGAGCCTGGAAGGCCGATTAAGGGCAGGATCTTCCTGACAGTTCTGTTGAAACCAAACCACCGTCAGGTAGACCAACTAAAATATCAGCCACGACTGCCAGAAAAATTGTTCGGGATGCAAAGAAAAACACACATATAACTTAAGATGAAATGAAGAACTCATGAAAACATATGGTGTGGCTGTTTCAAGATGCACAATAAGGAGGCACTTGAAGAAAGATGGGCTCCATAGTCAAGTCGCCAGAAGAAAGCCATTACTACGCAAATGCCACAAAGTTTCCAGCTTACAATGCGCCAAACAGCACAGAGACAAGCCTCAAACTTTTGGGCACAAAGTCATTTTAAGTGCTGAGACCAAAATTTAGTTTTTTGGCCAAAACCATAAATGCTACATTTGGAGAGCAGTCAGCAAGTTATATGATGAAAGTTACACCATATCTACTGTGAAACAGAGGTGGATCGCTGATGTTTTGGGGATGTGTGAGCTACAAAGGCACAGGGAATTTGGTCAAAATTTATGGCAAAATGAATGCAGTTATCAAAAAATACTGGAGGAACATTTGCATTCATCAGCCAGGAGGCTACGCATGGGAAGTAATTGGACATTCCAACATGACAATGATCCAAAACACAAGGCCAAGTCGACCTGTCATTGGCTACAGCAGAATAAAGTGAAGGTTCTGGAGAGGCCAGCTCAGTCTCCTGACCTCAATATCATTGAGCCACTCTGGGGAGATCTCAAAGGTGCAGTTCATGCAAGACAGCCAATAATTTACGGGAACTGGAGGCTTTTTAACAAGAGGAATTGGCAGCTTTGCCATCTGAGAAGATAAAGAGCCTCATCCACAAATACCACAAAAGACTTCAAGCTGTCATTGATGTTAAAGGGGGCAATACATGGTATTAAGAACTGGGGTGTGTAAACTTTTGATCAGGGTCACTTGGGTCATTTCTGTTGTCATTATGATTTAAAAAGAGTAAACACAATTGATTGCTAATAAATGGCTTCAGCCAAACACTAACCCCAAGTGAAATAAAAGTTATTGTGTTATCATTCATATTCTCTGAAAAATGGCCAAGAAATCATAAATTCTGCCAGGGTATGTAAACTTATGAGCACAACTGTAAGTTCATGACAACCTATCACAATTTTGAAGAAAAACCCTTACAAACCACTTTGACCTACAGGTAAGCCTAGATTAAGCGCATGTGCGCATGTGTCGTAGATAGCGACACACAGGCGCACTGAGTGTGCCGCTGCTAACAGCGATATGCCATTAGTTGCGGCTCCCGTGCGCATGCGCGGTAGTGACGTCATCACTGCTCCGGGCTGTGAGTGGCCGGAGCAGCGATACCCGGAAGAAGATGGACACTCCAAGCTACAGGGGACAGCTGGCTCCTGTGTCAGGTAAGTAACACATAATGGGCTACTATGCGATGCATAGTAGCCCATTATGTTTTACCTTTGCAGGGAGACAAATTGGGGTATGAAAGTATTTATGTGGAATGCAGTGCGAAGAAATAGTGCTTACCTAGAGTAACCACTAGAGGAAGTGTTAGCCCTTGTACACACGGTCAGACATTCCGGCTAAATCCGTCGGACTAAGTCGGACTTTAGTCCGGAAGTGGTCCGGAAGTGGTGTTGCATACACATGGTTGGACTAAGTTGTCGGAAGTTCCGGTTGCCAAGAACGCAGTGACGTAAGCCGCGTACGACGGCACTAGAAAATGGAAGTTCAGCACCACGTCCGGCACCCTTTGGGCTCCTTCTGCTGATCTCGTGTTTATCGCATGTTAGTAGAAGTTTGGTGAGAGACGATTTGCGCTTTTCAGATTTGTGCTTCAGTTCGTTACTGCTCTTCAGTTTGTGTTTGTCTGTGCGTATCTGATTATCAGTGCGTGTAGTCAGTAAGCATTTGTTTCTCATTGTGGACTATATCTAGGTATAGTACGCTTTGATTTGCATTGCTTTTTGTCTGCTTGTTTCTGCTTTTCAATTTGTTCTTTCAGGCATTGCTGTTTATCGGTGCTTTCTGTTGTCCGTTCTGACCAGCCAACCGTTTTAAACCATGTTTCGTGTACGTACTCGTCGTAGAGTTTGTGCTGTGCAGGGGCTTGGTGTTGGGCTTTTAGCTTTCACACAAGCCCGGTCCATGAACAGGGAGAGGAGGAGTTTGTGGACCAAGAATTGGTTGCGCCAGCGTGACCAGTTCTCGTACATGCCTTTGCTCCGTGAGATCCGGGAGAATAATCCTGATGATTTCATCTCTGGATGACGGACCCCGTTTTTCACTGTCTGCTGGCTTTGCTGTCCCCTTATATCACCAGGCAGGATACCTGCATGCGGCAAGCCATCACTCCGGAGCAGAGGCTCATCGCCACGTTGCGCTACTTGGCGACAGGGAGAAGCCTTCAAGACCTAAAGTTCTCCACAGGCATCTCCCCCCAGGCTCTGGGAATCATTATTCCAGAGACCTGTTCTGCCATCATTCAGGTCCTGCAGAAGGACTATATGAAGGTAAGTTTTCTCTTTTAACATCACATTCTATGTATTTAATGATTGCTAATGTCTTGGACTTCTTTCCTCATTCCCTAATTACCATGATTGCATTATGTTCTAATTGATATGCTGTGCCCCTTTGTCCTCATGCATGCTGGAAGCTTTTCAAGTTCTTTTTTGTCCTTCATGCATATTTGCCTTCACTAACTTCCCCACCATGCTCTTCTGGGCCCATAAACCTATAGTCTAATCACTTAGCAATGTCTTTTGTCAGCTCCATAGTATTGCTTTCCCCTAAACACCCCCTAAAATGTCTACAAATATTATGTGTGTGCTTAAATTCATGCAGAGAGCCATTTTTTTGGGGGTTGGGCCAAACTCATTAGGAACCCCCCTTCCCCCAACTGCTAGGTCAGCTGATAGCAATCCTCTATCTGCTGACTTTGCCAAACACACTCTACCTACCTTTTTTCTGGTCAGATTTATGGACAAATTCACCAAAGCATGTAGTGCAAGGGCCTACCTCAATACTTTCAAATGCTACAGTTTATTGTTTTATTTCTACTATTATTATCTTGATAGGTAATAGCAGAATGTCAAAATGTGTTTCCATTTTTTTTTTGGTATTATGACACTTCTTACCTGTCCGGTGGGCTGCCAATAGTGTAAGGAGGGGCTGGTCAAAGTATCACACACTATTTATGCATTCAGCTCTCAATGAAGTGGAGAGGGTTACCTGTCCAAAACATCCCCCCCCTCATTTTTTGCAAGGGCCCATCAGATGGGGGGAATGGGAGGGGGGGGGGGGGTGATGACTCTGATAAGGGTACCTTATACTTTAGGCTTTAAATACTCATTTCCCAAAATGTTATACTGATCTTGGCCAAAAATGTTGGTGTCTAATCTGCTTGCAATGTTGATGTGCCAAATTACAATTTTTTTTCTTGTTTCACTCCACAGTTTCCTTCAACGCCACAGGAATGACAGACTGTGGCCTCCCACTTTGCCAGCCGTTGGGACTTTCCCAACTGTGGAGGTGCAATTGATGGGAAACACGTCCGCATCGTCCCACCCCTCAACTCGGGGTCCTACTATTATAATTACAAGGGGTTTAATGGTATTGTGATGTTGGCGGTGGTGTCAGCGACCTATGACTTCCTGTATGTGTACGTGGGGCAAAATGGCCATTTGTGGGTGGGTGGAGTGTTCTCACGGACGGAATTCTACTGGCATCTCCAGAGTGGCAGTCTGGGCTTGCCACCCCCAGAGGAGAATGTAGAAGGACTCCCGATTGTATTCGAGTCCCTGGCAAACCACATGATGCATCCTTTCCCGATGAGGACCCTCACCCCAGATCAGAGGATCTTTAATTTCCGACTGGCCAGAGCCAGAAGAGTCGTGGAGAACACTTTTGGAATATTGGCCAGCTGGTTCTGCCTTTTTTTTTACGCCAATCCACATGGCGGAATATAAACTCAATCACATAGTGCTTGCCTGCTATGTTCTGCACAATTTCTTAAAAAAGACATTCAGCTAACTATGTGGTCTCAGTTGGCCCAGATGCAGACTTGCCGGAAAATGACAATCTCATGTCCCTTGAAGCTGCTCATCCTGGCTTGCCCCCCCCAAAGCGCCCGCGAGGTCAGAACCCAATACATGGAGTACTTTGTGGGTAGGGGGGCCATTGATATGCCAGACAATGTCTGAGAGTCATTTTATTGAATAAATGTTTCTTGGAAACTACAATAATCTTTGTTTTCATTTACTGCTTGGCTTGGTTTTAGGTGTCTCCTAGGTTATTTTTTTTTTGGGGCCTTTTTCTACAATAGTGCAAACCCAAGTTCAGAGCGAGATGAGGTGACAGTCTCTTCTTCAGATAATCGTATTATTTTGTGGGTCTGCTACACACACACCTTGTTTTTGTTGCTAATGTATGTAGTGCATTACTGACAAAAATATTGCTCATTTTCAGCACCATGGCAGAAATATGTGGGGTCCTGAAAATGGCATGATTGGGGAAATTTCCACATCACTGTGTGTGTTATTTACTAAAGGCATATCCACTATGCACTACAAGTGCACTGCAAAAGTGCACCTGAAACTGCACTTGGAGTGCAAAGTGGATTTTCCCTTAGTAAATAACACCCATTGCTAGAGAAAACAACAACTTTACTCTAAATACTGCTTTTGCACATTGAAAAAGGAAGCCACACATTGTTTATAATTTCACTTTTTAATCAAAGCACATTCACGTGTGCATTTAGAAAAGGGTTTTACAACAAACCAACATATTGGATGTATAGAAAACATTATTTTCAGTAACTTTTTTGTAACTTGGCGTTTTTGTGTAAACAGGAATGTATCAAAGCATAACATACAGAACACAGGAACTTACAAAGTTCAACTTTGAAAAGTGAAGACAATCTCAGACATGAGTATGTACAAACTGGGCTGATATTGCCTTCATCACATGGGGTGTCACCCCTGAAAAAGCCAAATTTGGAAGATGCACACAGTGTGTCAACATGTGCTATCTCCCATCATGGGGGATCAATGTACATGTTTTTGGGGTGCAACCCCTTCATCTCAGCCACTTTCCGCAAAACACGTATATTGATCCCCCATGATGGGAGATACCACATGTTGGCACACTGTGTGCATCTTCCAAATTTGGCTTTTAGTAAAATACAAAAGTTGTTTGTTTGAGCTAGTTTGGGGTGTTTCAAACTCTCCCCAAAACATCAATGATGTTCTTCATTTTATGTTGAACATCATTGATGTTTTTCTGTATAATTTCTAAATCGCGATTGCACCCCATTATCTCCTCAATCAGGATCTGGGCACTTTCACTGGTAAAATGTGATTCTTCTTCCACATCACCTAAAAAACAAAAATAAACACACCATGTATTATAAATATACCAACATACATTGATTAGCTTACCGTGAGCTGTGGTCTCTGACACTCCCCTGTTGTGGGGACAATTTATCCAACTTCAACAATCTCTCCTTCCTCCTCCTGCTCCTCTGCTTCTGGTGCTGGAATTTCGCCTTCTTTGGGAGTTGTGGGGTCCCTGGTGTCCTCAGACTTCCCGAGTCTTCTCTCCCCTATGAGAATGTAAAAAAGTAATACTTAGCACACAGAGGGCAGAACTAGGAATATGAAACATTGCTTGGAAGCATTGTACAATTGTGTTTTTTGGCCGAGTTCAAAGGTGAGAACATTATTTTGGACACTTTCTACAGCTGGAAAACTTACCTGCAGTGTGAACAAATGTAGTGAAGTGTAAGTTGGGAAAGCATCGAGTTGGGAGTGGGCTAACGAATGTATGTTTATTACGAACGATTGAACCCATGAACTTGAAAGTGGCCATTTTAAATTGTACAACATGAAATCAAAGCACATGGAGCAGTATGCAAGCAATAATAATAATATGAACACACGACAACTACTTACTTTTTTTGAAGAACTCATTTCAGGTCTGACCAGCGTTTTCTCAGTTGAACCTTGGATCGTCGTACCCCAAAATTCTTCTGAAGACTCTTCACAACTTTAGTCATGATCTTGGCCTTTCTGATATTTGGGTTTGGGTAAGGTCCATACTTCCCATCATAGTCGGTCCTCTTCAATATGTCCACCATCTCCAACATCTCAACAAAATACATATTTGAGGCCTTTAAAGCTTCTCCTCCAGGATCGGGACGTTTCAGGCTCCGGGATTTCCTCGCCCTTCTCGTTAGTGGAACTCTGATTTCGCACCTGCGTTGTCTCCGCCATGTGCTCTCCCCACTGCGCCGAAAGAGAAGGGGCGGGGAATAGTCTAGAAAGAACGTCAGGGGCGGGCGGAGTTTCACGCAAGCGCACTGTATATAAAACGCAACACGCGTGTGTCGTACGTACAATCAGCAAACAAAGGGAGAAGCTGACGCGCCGATCGTGCAAACAAAGGTACAATTTTTAACTTGGTACATCACTAGCTTATACTGCTTCTAGATTGAGGCCTGCATTAGTGGAGATTAGCCTGACATTAGGGTTTGTCTTGTGTTGTGTCTTGCAGAGATTATGGACGGTTTCAATGACCACAGTTTATTCCCTCTGTTCATCGATAAGTACAGGGAGCTGCCCTGCCTGTGGCAAGCTACGCACCCACATTACAGTAACAAACTAAAGAGGCAGGCAGCGATGGAGAAACTGGTTGAGTTTGTGAAGCCGGTGGTCCCCAGGGCAAACATCAACATCTATTTAAAAGTGAAAATTGGTGGCCTCAGGAGTACATATCTGAGGGAGCGGAGGAAGGTGCTGGAGTCCATCTGGAGCTGCAGCAGATGAAGTTTATGTCCCCAGGCTGTGGTATTATGAGAGGATGCAGTTTCTGTCAGACCAGGCTGATTTCAGGGAATCACTCTCTACCCTTCCTTCCACTCATCCTTCTATGCTACATTCCACACCCGCTGAGTCTTTCGACACCCAACCTGGGCCTTCCACTCAGAAAAAACTGGAGGAGCCCAGCTTGAGCCAGGTATAGTATTGTTCTACATATTTTGGGAGTAAAAATGAATGATGTAAAATTGTTTTTTGCTCTCTAATTGCTGATTTTAGAAAGTGTTTCACATATCAATAGACAGTAGTGGCCAAAACCATTGGGCCAAGAATGAAAAATGCTGGGCTCAGAATGATAGTCTTTTCTATTGGTTAACAATTTGCAACAGTCTTAAGGTGTAAATTGTGTGTGTTTGATGAACCTAAAACTAAAACTATGTCCCTTTTTCATACACAGGAAGACATCAGCCAGGAGGAGGGTGTGGAATGCAGCAGCCAGGAGGTGGCTGTGGAAAGTGGCAGTCAGGAGGAGGCAGGGGTAAGCGGCAGCCAAGCGGTGGGCGGGCGGAGGAGCCTGACTCAATCACAGGTCCCTCCCCTCCGACTTCCACGCAAAGGGCCAGAAAGGGGGGGGATGTGGAGGAGTCGGCTCTGAAGCTGATCGGGGTGGCTTCAGCGGCCCTCCAAGCCACCCCCACCTATCAAGAGACCTTTGCCGCCTTGGCTGCCTGCAAACTCCAGCAAATGGAAGAGGGGCAACAGATCTTGTGTGAGGAGCTAATTCTCCATACCCTCAACAAGGGGCTGTTGGGCCAAATCACACAAGCAACACACTTGTGTGATTTGGCCCATGCCCCTCCTCCTCCTTCTGCCACACCTCCAGCACCACAGCCACAGCCTGGAAGGAAGCATGGAAGGAAGACCAGAGAGTGATGGCCTTGGTTCAGTCTGGTCTGACAGAAGATGCAGCCTCTTGTAGGACCACAGCCTGGGAACATAGATGTCATCTGCTGCTGTTCCGGGTTTCTTGGACTTCAGGACCAGACTTCTCTCCCTCAGACATGTACTCCTCAGGCCACCAATTTTTGCGGTTAAATAGTTGATGTGTGCACTGGGGGCCAAAGGCTTCGCTAATCTCCCCAGTTTCTCCAGCGCTGCCTCCCTCTTTATTTGTTACTGACACCTAAATAAAGGTTTTTTTTGGTTGAAGAAATACTTGCGTATGTGTTTTACTTCAAAAGGGACAGTTTATTTGTGAGTAGGCAGGTACATTTCAAAAATACAAAGTGAAATGAATAACAAGGGGCACCAACACAAAACAACCTCCTGTAGATTAAAAAAGAAAAACAAAATTAAAAAGATAATAATGGTGTTGTGGTAAGTTGACACACAAAACACACCAACAAAAATGCAAAGATGAGCAAACTGTCAAAAAAGGAGATGTTGATTAAAAAAACCAACCACAAAAAAAAAAAAAAAAAGATTGGGTAGATTTGACGATTTAAAATATTGTATTGCTGAAATGAGTAAAAAGAATAAAGAAATACGTTTGGGAGAAGTGTGTGTGAATATGAGCATCAAAACAAGTTCATTCTTGCAGCATTGTAAAGAACAAGAGAATGCACTGCATGAAAGAATTTTTAACATTGCAGTGTGACGAATGTGCTATATCGATTACGAGCGGTAGTTTTACCTGAGCGAGCGCTTCCGTGTCCGAATTTGATTGTGAGCATACGTGGCACATTGTCTGTGGGAGTAGGCTATGTCCGATCGGAGCATGTTGTTGGAAAATTTTATAGCCAAGTTGGAAAACTTGGTCCGTCGGATACTCCGATGGAAACAGTCCGATAGAGCCCACACACGGTCGGATTATCCGACAACGCGGTCCTATCGGACATTGTCCATCGGAATATCCGACCGTGTGTACAAGGGCTAGCAAGCAGTCTGTTGATAGCATGTACCTGTTATAAGGGGCATGGTCTCTAGCAGCGGTCTGTCTGTCATAGCAGTGAAAACGGATTGCACCACAGAGGTTCCCATCCTTTACAGAGATACAGGAGGTTCAAGAGTAAAGTCAAGAGTGCATGGTGGGGCTCACTCCGCTTGTTAGGATCGAGTTGGCCTGCTGGTGGCACTGTGGTGCTCTAGGCTTTAACCATGTCCACCAGCAGGTATCTCCTAGAGGCCATCAGGCTCCATTAATCAGTTCCAAATGGTCTCAGTTGCTAGCAGGACATACTTTATAATGCTTCTCCCACTAACAAACAGCTTCTCAGTGTTTTGACTGCCAACCTTGCTGCCAGATTCTTATGCCTGTGTATCCTGCTCCTGAGCTAGTCTTGCATACTGTACCCTGCTGCTTAGTTCTGCTCCTTGTTCCTTTACCCATATTTGATTCCTCTCTTCCTTGCAACCCTGGTTTTTCCTGTTACTTGGGTCCCTCATTTTGTATATACAGTATTTTGTATATAATTAGTTGTTAGGTCTCTTGTTATGTTAATTAGGTATCTTGTCACTGGGGTTTGTTCATGTTTACTGTTTGCTGGTGTGTTATTGTCTTTTGTTTCACCGTAAATAATTCTCACTTTAAAAATATATACATATGGGCTTGTCCCAGTTTCTTTGTGTAACTATATACTGTATTTCCTGGCCAGCCTCACGTCAGCACACAATGGGTTAACCCCTTCCTCCAGTCTCTCAGTACCACCTTCTCTTAGCTGATAAAAGGGAGCCCCTCCTCCCCTGCCCTTGTTCCTTTTTTTTGGTCGGACTCCAGGCCACCATGCTCGTGGATTAGACTACACCCCCCTACCGAACCTACCCACCCAGGTTCAAGCCTCTCCTGGGATCGGAAGGTCCAGAACAATAAAGGTAGTTTCTTTTATCACACTGGACACTCTGTGACCGCACAGGGGGTCGGGGCTGTGGGGCTATAAAGCCTGGAGAGCCAGAAGCTCCAGTGCTGTTTTCCACAGCTAGTGAGAGAAGTATACTGGTGAGTTTTCCTTCACAGTGGGGGGGGGGGGGGCTGGGCTGTGTCAGTGTTTACTGAGCCATGATCACAAAATGCATTGCACCATGTGTTTACAGCTTTTCAGATACCCTACAAATCTGCTGCCACCCTGAGTGACTCCATATCCAGTATTAAGGTTTATTAAGTTTTTTCCTTTAAAAAGCCAGTAAAAAAAAAAAAGCGATAGAATAGGAACGTCTTTTTTCCTATTTCTATATCCTGTCTTTTGTTGCTGTAGTATGAGCTCACCACAGCCCCAAAGTGCACGAAGATCGTTGGAAAGGTAGGAGGGGTCTACGGGGGCCACAAAACAAAAGAGTGCAACACCAGCCTAATAAGGTGTTTTGTCTTTATAGGAGCAGAAGTCCTAAAAAAAGACGCGGAAGATAAAGTCCCGCCACCGTTCAAAATCTCTGCATGCATCTGGGTCACGCACAGGACATAGACCCCAAGAAATGGGCAGTCCAAGCCGCAAAAATGCTCAGACAGCTAGGGCGGCAGAACCAAGTGCGACAAGAGGCCGTCCCACCAAAGGCCTCTGCTGGGCTTGTTCAGCACCATCCGCCCCTGAAAAGCCCTTGTGCGCAGAATGCATAAGAGATGTAGCCACAGATAGAGAAACAGAGGCACGTAGAGAAACAGAGGCACGTAGGACAAAAGACTATATTCAGGAGGCAGTGACAGAGAGTATGCAGGCGGTCGCAGTGGACTAAGCCTAGAACCAAGAACGCATCTAAGCAGAAGCAAGATGCATCAACAGGGCTTGAAATATCTTCAGGAGATTCTTCAGACTCTGATGAACCGTTGGAATATTTGTTCGACTTCCAACTCATAGACCCTTACATTGTAGCAGTGAAGGGGGCCATAGACTGGGATCAAGACACTCAGCCTCTGGAAAAAATTAAAAGATATTTCCCTAACTTGAAAAGGCAAGGGGCAACCTTCCAGTTCATGACGGAGATCCGCAAATTATGCGATGGGGAATGGGGAAAGCCGGAAGGGAAGGCGAACGTACAAAATCGCTTTTTAAGATTATACCCATTTAACACCCCAGATGCTGCCTTTTGGGAGTCACCTCCAGGGGTAGATGTGGCCTTGCAGCGCCTAGCAAGGCAGGTGCCCCTGCCATTGCAGAATTCTACAACCTTCAGAGACCCAATGGACAGATGCACAGACACAGATGTAAAGAAGATCTATTTAACTGCTGGAGCAGCTTGTCGCCCGGCCATAGCCCTAACTTCAATCTCCAGGGCGCTGAAGGGCTGGGTCACAAATGTGGAGACGGCCCTGAAGTCTGACATAGAGACGGCCAAAATCACTTCAGCAATGGAGGAACTTTATCTCTCAGCCACCTTTTTGGCAGAAGCCTCTATAGACCTAGTAAAACTGCTTGCAAGAATTAGGATGTTTTCAGTAACGGCAAAAAGGGCCCTATGGTTACGCCATTGGGTGGCAGACAGTACCTCGAAACAGGCACTTTATAACATTCCATACAAGGGCAAGATGCTTTTCGGTAACACCCTGGAGGAAGCTATTAAACGAGCTACTGGAGGGAAGTCGGGTCTACTACCACAGAGACCCAAAAGGAGATGGCAAACCGCTTGGTCAGGCCAATCAGAGTTCAGAAGGTCGCAGGAGGCCAGGTCATATAGACCAGGCCGAGAATATACAAGACCCCAATGGAGAGGCTTACATAAGCTCGGGTCAAGCTTATGTTGGACAACCGGACGGCGGTCGCTTATATAACCAATCAGGGAGGAACCAAGAGCCTGCCGCTGCTGCAGTCGGCAACCGAGATATTCGCCTGGGCCAAGGCACATATGGAAGCCTTGACGGCAGCCTACATTTCAGGCAGTCAGAATTACATAGCAGACCATCTGAGTCTGGATTTTCCCAACAAAAACGAGTGGGCACTCAATAAGGACTATCTGAAAACAATCTTTTACAGGTGGGGTACACCCTCGGTAGATCTGATGGCGACCCCAGAGAATGCACAGGTACCCCCAGTTTGTGTCAAGATTCCACTGTAACGAAGCGCTAGCTCAAGATGCCTTCTCAATCCCATGGGAATTTCCCCAAGTCTAGGTTTTCCCACCGGTACCACTGATAATGAAAACCCTATTAAAAATTGTGAGGGAGAACGTCCATGCAATTGCAATCCTACCCTTCTGGCCATGAAGGCCATGGTTCCCACTGCTCCTGCAGATGGTGGCAGTTCCCCCAATAAGGCTGCTGCTGAAGAGGGACCTTCTACAGCAGGACCAATGGTGTCACCCCAACCCAGGCAGATTGCAACTGACAGCATGGCTGTTGAATCAGCCACACTGCAGTCTCAGGGCATTTTCAGAGGAGGTACTCACGACACTATTGAAGTCAAGAAGGGCCACAACTAATGCCACATACACCAGGATTTGGAGAAAATTTACAGAATTCGCTTTACAACAAAATTTCTCCCCATTGTCCGCAAACATTGTGCAGGTGCTGGAGTTTTTACAGTCAACTTTAAGTATGGGCTTAGCATACAACCCCATAAAGGTGCAGGTGTCAGCCTTGTCTTGCTTCACAGGCCACAAATGGGCAGACAAGCCACTAATAAAGCAATTTCTTAGAGCGGCCATAAGAATAAGACCACCAAGGAAGTCCCTGTTCCCAGCTTGGGACTTGGGCACAGTGCTAAAAGCTTTGCTCCAACATCCATTCGTGCCTGCAGAGACATGCCCACTTTGGTTCCTGACAGTCAAGCTGATTTTCCTCACAGCCATAACGCCAGCAAGGAGAGTTTCAGAGCTGGGAGCTCTATCTTGCAAAGATTCCTTTTGCATCATTCTCCCAGACAAAGTGATCGTAAGGCCCTCGCCAGCCTTAACCCCTAAGGTGGTTTCCAAGTTCCATGTAAATTGGGAGGCGGTCCCACCCAGCTTCACCCAACCGCCGAGAGAAGTGGAGGAACTAGATCTCAGACCATTGGACATGGTCAACTTATTTTCAACCTACTTAAACCGCTCTCTACAGATGCGCAAAACGGATACCTTGTTTGTCCTGCCATCAGGACCTAGAAGAGGAGAAGCGGCATGAGCTAGAGCCATAGCTACCTGGATCACCAAGGGGATAAGCCTTACATATGAGAAACAGGGGCTGACACCTCCACAAGTTATTAGAGCTCATTCTACAAGAGGGGTGGCAGCCTCATTGGCAGCTTCTGCTAAAATATCGGTTGAAGACATATGCAGGACCGCTAGTTGGAGCTCCTGCGAAACCTTCGCAAGACATTACAGTTTAGATGTCACAGTGGCTAGTGCATCAAATTTTGGAAACGCAGTGGTGTCAGCACCCTTCCAAGCAAAATAAAATATTCACTAAAGCAGTATTACCAGTTGTTTTTCAACTATTTTTGTTATCCCACCCTATATCAGCTAAATCAAATCCCATTGTGTGCTGACGTGAGGCTGGCCAGGAAAATGGAAAATTGTTACCAATACTTACTGTAATTTTCCTTTCCTGGCCTGCCCTCACGTCAGCACAATCTTTTTCCCCTCCCTACAAGCCTGTCGTCCGCTAGTATTGGAACAAAGGCAGGGGAGGAGGGGCTCCCTTTTATCAGCTAAGAGAAGGTGGTACTGAGAGACTGGAGGAAGGAGTTAACCCATTGTGTGCTGACGTGAGGGCAGGCCAGGAAAGGAAAATTACAGTAAGTATTGGTAACAATTTTCCGTTATCTGTCTTCCCAGCTGCTGATTCCTGACAGTAGTAGTGGAAAACACTGGACAAGGGATGAGCCTGATGTTCGAGTCGAACGTAAGTTTGACTCGAACATCGGGTGTTCACCCGTTCGCCGAATAGTGAACGATATGTGGGGTTCACATCAAATTCGAAATCTGCGAGGACACTAACATGAAAAAACAAAAGTGCTCATTTTAAAGGCTTATATGCAAGTTATTGCCATAAAAAATGTTTGGGGACCCAGGTCCTGCCCCAGGGGACATGTATCAATGCAAAAAAAAGTTATAAAAATGGCAGTTTTTTTCGGGAGCAGTGATTTTAATAATGCTTAAAGTGAAACAATATAAATATTCCTTTAAATGTCATGCCTGGTGGGTCTCCTTAGTGTGCCTGTAATTGGCGCATTTTTCCCGTGTTTATAACAGTACTACAGCAAAGTGACATTTCTAAAGCAAAAAAAATGTACAACTGCTCGCAGCTGTATAGTGTATTGTCGAGTCCCAGCAATATACAGGCAGTCCCCGACTTACGAACGACTTCTACTTGCGAACGGCCTCAATGCCAGCTGCTTGTACTCCACGCTGGTCGTGGATACCTCCAAGCAGCTATCTTGCCACATTCCACTTCATGTACCGCATGGCCAGAAGAGACCCCAGAAGTGCCCGGAACAGCCCGCATCCCTCCACAGGCAGACACTGGAACATCCCACATCCCTGCACAGGTGGAAGTTACTCTTACAAGCAGTATTCTGACTTGCAAACACATTCCACTTAAGAACAAACCTACAGTCCCTAATGTGTTCGTAACTCGGGGACTACCTGTAGATAAAATCATTGAAAAGAAATAGCATTGGTTCCCCCCCCAGTTCATTACCAGGCCCTCTTGGTCTGGTATGGATATTAAGAGGAACCCCGTACCCAAATTTAAAAAAATTATTGAGTGGGGGTCCCCCCAAAATCCATACCAGGCCTTTCAACCCTAACCCTAACCCTTTCAGGTCTGGTATGGATTTTAAGGGGAACCCCAAGCCAAAATTAAAAAAAATGGCTTGGGGTCCCCCCTGAAATGGATATTTTGATGATAGGCAACTCCTATCCTCATATTGATTAGTGGTTCCAAATTAATAACTACTGCAGTAGGGAACAGACACAAAAGATACGCTCAGCATCTTTCCAAATAACCGTTCTCCTTTATTATGACGCATTTGAAGGCTTTTATACACATGATTACGTAGGTATCACATTAATATTACAATTGTACGTTTATGGTAACAAGGGGCATTACATAGGCAGGCTTATTCTAATCAGAACTCGAAAGAATGCAAAACATGTACTGAAAACATTATTAGTGCCGTGTGCACAGTGAGAGATGTGCAATACATATAAAATAGAATACAATTATATACAGAACCTACAAATTTCCATTACAGTCTCCTCTCTTTTGATCAATATTTTGATCACTAACCATACCTGCTATCACCTTTAACCTGGAACCTCCACACGCTTAGGTGGAGGTAGTCCTGGCCAAAGAGGCAAAAACTCCATTGTGGAGAAAATAATAGCTGAGCAGCTTTTTTCATTACAAAATGACTTTTCATTGTGAAAAACAAAGACATATTTACAGAGTACTGGCTGTGCACTCCTGTGGCCAGAATGGCCTTCTAGCTTAATTGCTGGTATGCTGACTTATCAGCACATATAAACACAGACAATTCTACATACAATGGAAGAGGTACAAAAGACAAATATGACTTCAACATGGCTAAACTACTTTTCAAATATATATATATATCCCTTACAATTAAAGTAATTGAATCAAAAAGTACCCTAGACTGTTATAGCAAGAGGGAAACAAATCAAACACAGAGATTTCTTTAATTTAGACATTTTTGCAGTGTCTGGTGTGGATCCAGGTGACTTTTCTTTCAAGTTTTGCAAAACTGTACATGAAATAGATGCTGCATTGAGTCTCCAAACATTTCCTTATATATAAATGTCTCTTAACAATCCACATGTCACCCAACTTTAGTTTTAGATCCTTCCAAACTTTTAGGATCTGGATTTGGGGATAAAACACATAAATAAGTTTGTCAAAAACCTTAAAAAATCAGCAACATTCTCTGTGAGATCCGAATGGAGGAGTTCAGCTGTTGAGACAAAATATAAGCAAGTGAGCAACACACCCAAACCAGATCCCAAAGGGAAAGAGTCCAACATCCACTTAGGGGCTTGATAAAATATAATAAAACATTCAGGCAAAAGTTTTCTAGTTTCTTACTCTACTTTGTCCGCTACATTGTAGACAGTAGGGGGTGTAAAAAATAAAACCTCAAAACTTCTAATAAGGACTTTCCTATAAAAATGATTTCCTCTGCTACTCTCTGTAGATTCTGCACTCTGTACTTATGAACTACTTCTGATAACACTTTTTTACTGTGGCCTTTGCAGTAGCATTTGCCACTGGACATCCATAAAACATGTCCATACAAACAAAATACATACTCGTAAGATCCTGACTTGGGCATTTGGATATATCTTTTTGTTATCTCTGGAAGGGATGTTCAGCTTTTGGTAACACCTTTGGTAACAGGTAAAACAAGAAGTGGTATGTTATAAAAACAACTGTGGAGAAGCCTGGCTCTAGCCCACGCTCATTTACTAAGGCAGCCATAACTACTTGTGACTGATGACACGGTCCACATGTCAAGCTGGAGAGAAAAGAGTGTCTAGCAAACATAAATGATCACCTTTTCCAAACTCTTGTTTCGTAAAAAGTTGCCCTCTGTGGACCACTTGTGCTTCTCATTCTGGGGTCCTTAAAGTTGAATTATTAATCCCAGCTATACTGGGCCAGAACTCGGGTGGAATCTGTGAGTTGCACAGACCCAGCAAGTGTCCGGGGCTGTAAATGCAGCATCCTAAGAGTCGCCTGGTCTGCTTCCATATGTGAGTTTTACTGTTAGTATGGCTACCTCAGCAAGAACCTGGAAGGCTGAAAACAGCCAATCAAATTAACTTGGCATGCTTGATTGGTTTACCTGCCGAAGTAAAAACAAACTTCTGACCCTTCAAATGGAACCAAAAGCTCTTTATATCTCGACTATCTATATAAATATATACCCTTTTTATAGCTCACAGGCTTTTCTAAAACATGGCGCTGTGCTTCTTGAGCTGGGGAAAAAGGATCCAATGACTCCGAATACAGAGAATCCTTCTGGGTGATAAACTTCATTCTCAGTATAAAACCAGGAATAACACTACAAAAAAGTAAATACTCGGGTCTTCAGGGAGTGTGTCCTGCACTGGGCTCACAGCAGCTGATTCCCACGTCATCAATTTAACACATGTGTTTTTTCTTTGTCTCCAGCCTCCTCCAATAGAGGCAATAAGGTGGCTGGATCCAAATGTACGCATTTTTCATTGTTAGATTTGTACATAAACACACAAAACAAATTCATATTTTGAACCTTTCATTAGACAAACACTTAGCTATATATTTGCTGTGCAGAATGTCGGACTATTAAAAATTAAATATTCAACCAAAATAATATCTGTAACTTTGTCTAATAGCAACTTTGCATAAAGCTACAGCTCTGATACATCGGAGTGAACCCTTCATTACTGGGTCCAGCTTGCATAAATATAACAATGGCTTGTTTTCTATCATGAAATTTGTGTAAGAACTCCAGTTTCATGTTTCAAAAAGACAACTTTTTCCTGGCAATATTATAATAAATGATAAGAATACCCTGCAGTCATGCAGAGATGTCCATAAACTCTAAGTATTCTTCTACTTATACCCACTGCACTTACAAGGAAAAGGGGCACATCATTTCACAATCCACACATTCTGCTTTGGATTTCAAAAATAAAAATACATAAAAACAAAAGGACCAACAATATGTATGATGGACCAGAAAGCACTTGGCCATCAAAAACTATAAACCAACTGGCTGCAGGCAGCAGCTATCCTAACAGGGTGTGTGGACTTGATGTGATGGGTCTGTTATATTTACATTTTATTTATTATTACTCTCACATCATGGACTGCACATCAAGTTATTATTATCAGACTTTAAGATTTCATTTTCGTAGAAAAACTTCTTATGTATCCCATTCATCTTGGCTTTGTTAAACATTATGGCAGCTGTATTCAAATTAACAACCTCACCTTAATCTTTTTTTTCTTTCCACTCAATAAATGTAAAATTACAAAATTGTTATCTTAAACTAAACTAATTCCATTTTTACCAATTTCCCCATTAACCTGGATTTCATTTCCAACCAAAGGTTGTCTAAACCAGTTTCAATATATCTATATTTATTAATAAAATTGTTAAACTCATATTAGAAATTAATACTCATATGATAATTTCAATATCACACACTAATATATATGCACAGATAAATGTCCTTAAAGGGGGACATATTACTTAATTTTACTCAATTTCTCTCTCTCTTTTTTTTTTTTAATGCACTGTTTCCACTATCACAGGATATTAAATTTGTGTAAGACACGGTTAATTTGTAACCTTCATTTTACCATGTTTGGAAAACAGATTCAAAAATAATTGTGATCACATTGTTTATCATTAGATTCGTTAACCCGGGACATTTTGTTATAAATGTTTTGTCTAAAAAACTGAAATTGGCATGGTGTCCTTCCAGCTTATCACCAATCTCTCATGTCAGCCACATTCTTTCAGGAGAGCACAAAGGAGGGGGTCACATCTGCGTACATGACACAAGCGATAGAACTAAAGGTTCCAGCATTCACAAACATACTCAAATATATCTCTAAAATCGCTTACATTATTCCCATTTGTACACAACACATGCCTATCATTCTCTCACTTTCTTTTAACGCTTTTTAATACTTCCTTGCTTAAATTTCTGCTTTCTTTATTTTGTTCTGATATCCTTTGCATCCAATGTATTGTAATACCATACTTCACATACTGTACCTTCTATGATCAGACGGGCAGCTAAAGTGCTCATCCCATCTTCCCTCTCTGACAACATATAAAGGATTCTGTTTTAACTCTCATTACTGTTACTTGACTTTACTAGTTGTAGTGCCTGACCCCAAATTCATCATACAACTTAATATCAAAAGGTCCCTTTTTGTCTAGTGTTAATGTCACTCTTGATCCATCCTGCTCACATAAATAGCTGTTTCTCTAGCTGTATACTCTGCATGATTCTTTGTCCCTGTGGACTTTGGTGGTAACCCAGTTACCCTTTGTGGATCTCTGTCCACTTTAACCATTAATCTAGGGGCTCAGTATAGGCGGAACCGCACCTTCGGTTCATATATAGCGCTCCTCTTGCGCTGGGCATTTTTAAGGGTCTCTTACCCGTCATTCCCTTACTTAATTTAATGCCCATAATGACTGGCCAGTCTTCTCTACGTGTGCCTATACCCTTTTGCCTCTAAACTACTTTATCTAGCAGATGTACTACATATACCTGTGAATAGCACTATTCTTCCCTTTCTCTATAACACTCTGATGGACAGTAGACAGTGACAACATAACATATAACCACTAATCAATACAGTTCGATTAAGGGGAGTAAAATAGGTACCCTTTGTCCCAAAAATGCCTTACCGATCAAGGAAGTCTGATAACTCAAATGTAAGCAAAAGGCTTACCTCAGCCGGCTGATTATCAGAAATTCCTGGATCGTCTCAAGCTCCTCGTTTCGGATACTCAGGGTCACCTGATAACCCCTGCTGGGCTGGCTTCGCCACCTGAAATGGATATTTTGATGATAGGCAACTCCTATCCTCATATTGATTAGTGGTTCCAAATTAATAACTACTGCTGTAGGGAACAGACACAAAAGATACGCTCAGCATCTTTCCAAATAACCATTCTCCTTTATTATGATGCATTTGAAGGCTTTTATACACATGATTACGTAGGTATCACATTAATATTACAATTGTACGTTTATGGTAACAAGGGGCGTTACATAGGCAGGCTTATTCTAATCCGAACTCGAAAGAATACAAAACATGTACTGAAAACATTATTAGTGCCGTGTGCACAGTGAGGGCATTGTGCAATACATATAAAATAGAATACAATTATATACAGAACCTACAAATTTCCATTACACCCCCAAAATCCATACCAGACCCTTATTCGAGCACGCAACCTGTCACAAGAGAGCGCCCCCTCCCCAACCGTACCAGGCCACTTACCCTCAACATGGGGGGATGCTTTGGGGTTCCTCCAAAACAACTTGTCCCGATGTTGATGGCAACAAGTAACTCATCCCCACAACCCTTGCCAGTAGTTGTGGGGGTCTGCGGGCAGGGGGCTTTTCGGAATCTGGAAGTCCCCTTTAACAAGGGGACCCCCAGATCCCAGCTCCCCTCTATGTGAATGGGTACCGGGTACATTGTACCCCTACACGTTCACCAAAAAAAGTGTCAAAATGTTAAAAATGACAGTAGACAATTCCTTTATTTAAAAAAAATGATTCTTCGACGACCCAATAAAAAAAAATAAAAGGAAATATTCTGCCTCCAGCAAAAGCTCCCACTGACTGAAGCCTCTTCGTGATGACAGCTGTTATATAGCTGAGGGCGGGGCCACCCTTCTGACGTTACGCGACGTTGCATATCGTCAGAGGGGGCGGGGTCACCAGTTTACGTCACCAGGTGGCCCCGCCCTCAGCTATATAACAGCTGTCATCGTAAAAAGGCTTCAGTCAGCGGGAGCCTCCAAAAAAATTTTTTTAATTTGGGTGTTGGGTACCCCTTAATATCCATACCAAACCCAAAGGGCCTGGTAATAGACTGGGTGGGGGGGAACCCATGCCGTTTTTTCGATGATATTTATATTGCCAGGATCCGACAATACATTACAGCAGTTTTAAATTACTTTTTTTTGCTGTGCTACTGTTATAAACATGGGAATAATACGTTACTTTACAGGCATACGAAGGACACCCCCCAGGCATGATATTTAAAGGAATATTTCATTTTTATTGTTTCACTTTAAGCATTATTAAAATGACTGCTCCTGAAAAAACAGCAGTTTTTAAAACTTTTTTTGTATTGATACATGTCCCCTGGGGCAGGACCCAGGTCCCCAAACACTTTTTATGGCAACAACTTGCATATAAATTGCCATACCTGTAAAATTAGCACTTTTGATTTCTCTTTCTTTTTTTTTTTCTTTTTTTTTCCAAGGATTTTATTTTGAATGAAAGCACATGTAAATACAGAGATATACTATATCAAATATAAGATAACAATGAAACAACAGGTGAAATATGAGACATACATAGGTTAGCTGTAGGTAGAGAGCTGACTTTTTCAGTAACCTTGGATCCATGCCAAGCCCTGAGAACATACCGACTGTCAGATAAGCTTAAGCGTAAGCCAGCCTGGTTGACTGAGGATCAAGCTTTTTGATGCAGTTCTTTAGGGTCAAGGGGCCTACAGCAGTGAAGAAATTACCTATACTATAGAGTCCTTTATTCACTCACCATTTAAAGGCTAGGACATTTTTTCCAGGGGGGAAGTTTGGATTATTGTATAAATGAGTCAGGGGTTTATAGGGTGAGACCAGAGTCGGTGATGAGTGTAGGGCGTCCCAGAGAGCAAAGGAGTGGGACAGGGTAGGTGTGAGGATCGAGGGTCTATTTTTCAGGGGACTCCAAAGCAGAAAGTCTAAAATAAAGTTAAGGACAGCTTGTTTTTCTATTTGGACCCAGTCATGTTTCTCAAATGTAGAGTAAACTTGACAATTGACAATTGGGTAATCTGGCAGCCTGATAATATTTATAGAGATGGGGTAGTCCCAGACCTCCCTTTTTCCTATGTGTGTATAGGGTCCTTTGAGGGATTCTATATCCTGCCTTCCCCCAAGTGAACTTCGGAATTTTGCTTTGGAAAGCTTTGATATGGTCCTTCTGGATGGGGATAGGTAGAGAGCAGAAAAGATATAATAATCTTGGGAGTAGTGTCATTTTAATCTTATTTACCCTCCCCAGCCAAGAAATGTTATTTTGGGACCAGGTGCATAGGTCCGCCTCTAGCTTGCAATACATGGGAGGATAGTTATGGCTATACAGGGTTTCAGTCTTAGCTGTCAAATTAATTCCCAAATATCTAATGGAGGAGTCTCTCCATTTGAATTTGAAGGATTTTTGTAAATGATCCACAGTGTCGGTTTGAAGGGATAGGTTTAGTGCCTGAGATTTAGAATAGTTCACTTGTAGGCCTGATATCCTTGCGAAAGGCATCCAAGGTTTGGCATAAGTTGGGAAGAGAGGTTATGGGTGAGGAGAGGAAGAGCATAACATCATCCATGAAAAGGCTGCATTTGTGGGTTTGGCATCCACATGACCCACCCTTAATATTCAGGTTTTGGCAAATTGCTATAGCGAGCGTTTTTATTGCTATTGCAAATATAAGCGGCGAGAGTGGGCATCCTTATCTAGTACCCTTTTTTATCGTTATAGGCTTGGAATAGTAGCCTTGGAGCCGTATACGGGCTGTGGGATTGGAGTATAGTGCCTGCATCATGCCCATGAATCGCTGACCAAAGCCCCATTGCTCCAAAATGGCAAAAATGTAGGGCCATGAGACCGAGTCGAAGGCCTTTTGTAGGTCCAATGACAAGAGCATTCCTGATTGTTCAGGGCCCCCCTCCCAATTAGTTTGGAGAATGGATATTACATCTATTGCCCACATTATCTGATCTGGTCCTTGTCTGCCTGGGATGAAACCCACTTAATTATATATGTGTTAATGAAGGAGGCAATATGGTTAGCAAGAATTTTGGTTAGAATCTTGATGTTGCAGTTAATAAGCGATATAGGGCGATAATTACCTACTTCTTCCAGATTCTTGTCTGGCTTAGGTATCACTGCAATGTATGTGGTATTGAATTGTGGATCAAGTATGTCTCCTTTAGTTTTTTGTATTGAAGAATTTCGTTAGATGCGGGACTGAGGTGTTGGAGAATGCTTTATAATAGGGATTTGACAGGCCATCAGGGCCAGGGCAAAGCCAACCTTCAAGGTTTTTATCACTCCTAGCACCTCGCCTTCTGTGAATGGGGCTTCTAGGCTGTCTTTGTGTTCTGTTGAGAGCGATGGTATGGAAATTCCATCTAAATATGAGCCTAATAGCCTAATGCAGTGTCAGTGAGGGGCGTACATTGAGAGTAAAGTTTGTGAAAAAAAACACTAAATGTTTCCAGGATTTTGGAGGGGTCAGCCGTGGTGCCTTGGCCCGGAATTCTTATTTTTGGCATTATATATGACTTAATTTGGGGTGTTAATTTAGCAGCCAGCATGGAGCCCATCCTGTCCCCTTGGATATATAACCTGTGTTTGTTCTAACGGATTTGTTTTTCCGCTTTAGCTGTCAGAGCTAGGCTGAGCTCCAACCTGGCCTTGTCAAGTTGTGATACCGTGGAAGGGGAGGGGTTTGATTTTTGAAGAGCCCGGAGGTTGAGCACTCATCCTCTAATCTCTTTATGTCAGCTTCTCTTTCCCTCTTAATCTGAGATGCCATTCTGATGATCTCCCCTCTAATGTAGGTCTTGTGGGCTGCCCGCAGCGTTTCAGCCGAGATCTCTTCACTATCATTAAAATTAAAATATTCTTTCAGAGATGAATCTAGCATTGTGACATGGATAGGGTCAGAGAGAATGGACTCATTGAGTCTCCACTGTCCCTGACCCGTTCTATAGTGATGGGATTGAATTGCCATGACAACTATGGAATGATCAGACAAAATTGTGTCCTTGATATGGGACTTTATAATAAGTGGGATGGAGAGAGTTCTAACTAAGAGGTGATCAATCCCGGATTAAGAATTGTGAGGGTGGGAAAAGTGGGTATAGTCCCTTTTGGTGGGGTTACATTCCCTCCAGACATCCGCCATGCCTTGGGCATGAACAAGTTAAGCTATCTGGAGGCTTTCTTTGGTTGGTTGGGTAAATTGATCGGTGAGGGGTCTAGACTTATCCAGCCCCTGGTCAAAAGTGGCATTGGAGTTTCCTCCAAAAATGACTGTGCCCTCCAGTGATGGAGAGAGGGTGTTGAAGAGATATCTAAAGAATGCCGCTTAGGCTTTATTGGGAGCATAATAGGAAACCAGAGTATAGAGCTGCCCATCTATTGTTCCCTTTACCATGATGTATCTACCTCCTGGATCTTTAATGTCTGCGATCCAACTTAATTTGCATGTTTTAGCAATCACAATGGCCGCCCTATAGCCTTATTTTCCGCACTGGGCAAATAAAAATTTGGGAAGTGGGAATAAAGGAACTTGGGATAGTATAGAGTTGGGAAATGAGTTTCCTGCAGCAGAATAATATCTAGTTTTGAGGATTTGTAAGTGTTAAATATCTTCCTACGTTTAAGGTGAGAGTTTAAGCCCTGAGCACTATGGGTAGCAACCCGAAGGGCTTTGTGTGTGCGGCCAGCCATGAGTCTGGGATGGGGGTGCATTATTGAATCTAACGTCACTTACCTTCATGAGTGTCTTCCAGTTACATGCTGAGGAGGGGCATATTATTTCGTTACCATGAGGAGTTTCAGTCTGCCTCAGCCCACTGAGGAATATGCCTGAAATGGATGAAATGATTAAGTGATGCTCCAAAGGAAGAGAGGAAAAGAGAAGGAAGAAGAAAACAAAGTAGAGGGGAGTTTTCCCCTCCCAAGGCTACCTAGAACCTAAGGAAGAGAAAAGACCCCGTGTATCATCTCACTGTGAAATGTGAGATAATATAAGAAGATCAAAATCACCAACCAAATCAGTTGATTGTCCTATCCCCTGGAAACCCACAGGGGTCAAAGGGATAGGAGGAGGCACATGCAATCCACCCCAAACCAGGGCGCCCTATAACCTATAGTGCTGTAGTTCCTACTGTGACATATAGCAACAAATATACTACAGGTTGTAACATATGTAACTAAAACACAAAAGAAGGGTTTTCCGAACCCCAGAGTCTTCTCAACTTGAAACCTTCCCCCCCACCCCCATGGGATAAGGATGGGAGGCGGGACTACAGGGTCACCAAACATCGTTAGGGTGATTCCCGACTTGTGTTGAATATCCTGAACAATCAAACTATTTTCTCCCATAGCGAAACTGGAAAAGGAGTGGTTCTGACCCTTGTGTGAGAATTTCACCGCAAATGGGAAGGCCCATCTGTACTTGATGTCCCTCTGGGTCATGGCAGATAAGAGCGGTTTCAGGGTTCTTCTTCGTTGAATGGTGGTAAGGGAGAGGTCTGCAAAGTTTTGGACTGGGTGACCTTGGCAGGTGACCTGGGGGTGGGCACGGGCCTGTTTCATGACAGCTTTATTGACGGCATAGTGATGAGGTTTGGCAATGATATCCCTGGGTGAGCCGTCCTTTCTGGTGAGACCCAAGGCCCTATGTACTCTGTCTAGCTCCAGGCGTGATGGCAGAATGTTTGGGATCAGCAACTTCATTAAATCCTGCATGGCTGCTGTGACATCAATAATTGTTTCCAGTAGACCTCTGATCCGAAACGTGCGCCTGTCACCAATGTTGGCGCCAAAGGGGCTATTTAAAGTGAATACCCCAAAGACTCCTTGCTGCTTGGTCTGCAGCTTCTATGTGTCCTGAAACCTGTTATCCGTGCTGACCTCTGTTCCTTGACCCGGCTTGCTCTTACTAACCCTGTCTGCTTGATACCCTGACACTAGCTTGTTTCTTGGATTTCTCTTCTGCCTGCTGCTCTGCCTGATCCACCAGAAAGTTACCAACCCGGCCTACCTGACTCTGCATCTACTCCTCCAACATGCTGCCACACTGCTCTGTGAATCACACCTGTTCCTGTTCCATCTGTGATCCAGTCTGCCATTATTCTGGTCTACCGGTCTGCCTGCTGCACCTCCAGCCACGATCATTCAGCCATACCGATACTGGACTGATTCAAGGCACTCCTGCATCACCGTGCTTCTGTGGCTGCTGTTCCAACCTCAGGACCTCACAAGCCAGTGCAGCAAGAGAGGCTCTCCTCTACACGTCAGGCTCACGATCCAGGTACGTGACAGGAGACCATCCTAGATCTGATATTCTGGAGTTCTGCTTTAATTTCTCCTGTGATTGTAGCTGCCGTGGCAGCTAGTCCCTTTTCTAGAAGAGTAGAGAATTTGAGATAGAGATTGTCCACAGAAAACTGAGTGTTTTGGGGTTCGAGGGCCATGAGAGAAAGAGTTAGCTAAGGTGGGTGCCACTGCTGTGGAGAAAGCCTGGTCCCCAAATGGATGGCTGAGCAGGGACTCTGTGAAGGCTGGAGAGGGAGTCTGAGCCTGCAATCCTGAGGTGTGGGTCCCAGGGGTGAAGTGTAGCAGAGCAGGGGCCAGTACTTGAATGTGTTCTGATGTACCTTCTTTGAGGGAAACATGAGGCTGTGAGGCTGCAGCAGCTGCGGCCATCTTGGTGCACCCGGGATGGATGGAGACGGAGGATTCCGGGTCCAGATTTTGTCCGGCCCCGGAATTAAGAGTTCGGGGGTGTTCTCCGGAATGTGGGGGGTGTGGATGCCGTTTGGATGGCACTCAAGCAGGGTCGAAAGGTGAGCTGTGGGCGCTCCTGGATCGGTGAGGTGCGGAGCTCCAGGCTCAGGTGGCGATCTCGGAGCTCTCACACTTGCGTGTCACCACTATTGATTTTTCATGTTCGTGTCCCATAGACTTTAACGGTGTTCGAGCGCGCTCATTTTTTGCCCGTTCGCCCGGTGGGGTGTGCTCATTCCTTCACTGGACAGGTGGATGTGGACATTGGCTCAGCGTGTCCCTCCAAAATGCAAGTTATGGTAAAGGTATACAGTTTTGCTCATGAGTTTATATACCCTGGCAGAATTTATTATTTCTAGGCTATTTTTCAGAGAAAAAATATGGACGATAACACAAAAACATTTCTTTCATTCATAGTTAGTGTTTGGCTGAAGCCATTTATTATCAATCAACTGTGTTTACTCTTTTTAAATCATAATCACAACAGAAATTACCAAAATTACCCTGATCAAAAGTTTACATACCCTGGTGATTTTGGCCTGAAAACATGCACACAAGCTTGTAATTAGTGTGTGTGTGTATAAAAGGTCAGTAAGTTTATGGACTCCTGACAGACCCTTGCATCTTTCATCCAGTGCTACACTGACGTTTCTGGATTCATGGGGAAAGCAAAAGAATTGTCAAAGGATCTGTGGGAAAAGGTAGTTGAACTGTATAAAACAGGAAAGGGATATAAAAAGATATCCAAGGAAATGAGAATGCCCGTCAGCAGTGTTCAAACTCTAATCAAGAAGTGGAAAATGAGGGGTTCTGTTGAAACCAAACCACCGTCAGGTAGACCAACTAAAATTTCAGCCACCACTGCCACAAAAATTGTTCGGGATGCAAAGAAAAACCCACAAATAACTTCAGTTGAAATACAGGACTTTCTGAAAATGTGGTGTGGCTGTTTCAAGATGCACAAAAAGGAGGTATTTAAGAAAGATGGGCTGCATAGTCGAGTCGCCAGAAGAAAGCCATTACTTCGCAAATGCCACAAAGTATCCCACTTACAATAAGCCAAACAGCACAGAGACAAGCCTCAAACCTTCTGGCACAGAGTCATTTGGAATGATGAGACCAAAATAGAGGTATTTGGCCACAAACATAAATGCAACATTTGGAGAGGAGTCAACAAGGCCTATGATGAAAGGTACACCATTCCTACTGTGAAACACGGAGGTGGATCGCTGATGTTTTGGGGATGTGTGAGCAACAAAGGCACAGGAAATTTGTTCAAAATTGATGGCAAGATGAATGCAGTATACTGGAGGAATACTGCATTCATCAAAAAATACTGGAGGAACATTTGCATTCATCAGCCAGGAAGCTGTGCACGGGACGTACTTGGACATTCCATGAAAATGATCCAAAACACAAGGCCAAGTCGACCTGTCATTAGCTACAGCAGAATTAAAGGGTTTGTGAACCCATTTGTAAAAGTCTATGCCAGCCCCTCTATTAGAGGCTGGCATAATACACTGTGTTAAGCATTTTTTAAAATGAATCCTGTAAATACATTTTTAGCTGTCTTCAGGCCGGTCACATGACTCGCGGCGGCTTTCTATGCTCCGACGGATGGCTCCTGCGGGAGGGTCCATGATCTCCCTCTAACGTCAGCCGGGGAGATCACGTGATCGCTCCTCTCCTCTGCAGGATACCCGTCTCATAGCTGTAAAGCGGCCGCAAGTCACTTGACTGGCCTGAAGACAGCTAAAAATCAGTATTTACAACACTTGTTTTAAAAAATGCTTAACACAGTGTGCTATACCAGCCCCTAATAGAGGGACTGGCAGTGACAATTAAAGGTTTATGTTTTTTTAATAATAGCGGAGGGAGGTGGGGCTGAATGGAGACAGAGAGGGTGCTGACAGGGAGGAATCAGGGGGTAAGGGGAAAGAGTGGAGAGCAGAGGGGACAGCAGCCTATCACTGAGGGAGGCACTTTGGCCACGGTGATCAGGGCGGAGCTGCCCTGGTCTGTTTAGAGAGGTCATACAGGAAGTGATAGGTTTAGGGTTTTTATTTTTACAGTTTAGAGGGTGGCAGAATGCATTGCACAACCGATGTGCTATGTAATCTGCTTCAAGGGGCCAGGATATGATTTTTTATTTTTTTCGGGTTAACAAACGCTTTGAGTGAAGGTTCTAGAGTGGCCATCTCAGTGTCCTGTCCTCAATATCACTGAGCCACCCTGGGGAGATCTCAAACGTGCAGTTCATGCAAGACAGCCCAAGAATTTACAGTAGTTTATGTTTCCATTATGATTTAAAAAGAGTAAACACCGTTGATTGATAATAAATGGCTTCAGCCAAACACTAACCACGAGAGAAAGAAAAGTTTTTGTGTTATCATTCATATTCTCTTAAAAATAAATGAAGAAAGAAATGAAGAAATCATAGATTCTGCCAGGGTATGCAAAACTTATGAGCACTGTACATTGTCACAGGAACTGGGAGTTGACTGGAAAACAGTTGCAGTGCCAGTGTACATGGTGTACATTCACCTCTATAGCCGCGTACACACGGGCGGACTGTCTGGCCAACTAAGTCCGTCAGACAATCCGACGGACAGTCCGTCCTACTTTTGAATGAACGGACTTGACCACACACGATGAACAGACAGTCCGTTGAAAGCTTGCGCGATGACGTGTACAGCACGTACGACGGGACTAGAAATACGACGTCCAATACACTGCAATGCAACCTTCGGCCGTGTAAATCCTTTCTGAGCATGCACCATACTTAGTCCGTCCAACTTGCCTACTCACGAGCGGACTGTCCGCTGAAACCAAAGTTGGACGGACAATATTACGGAAATTCCGAAAGACTTAGTCCGCCAGACTGTCCGCCGAAAAAGTCCGCTGAAGCCCACACACGAGCGGACTGTCCGCTGAAATGTGTTTCAGCGGACTAAGTTGGACAGACAGTCCGCCCGTGTGTACGCGGCTTAACAGTAGAGTTCCACCTTAAGGTTGAGTATTCCCCACAGCAGCCTTAGCCTTGCCCCCATGTGTATAGTATAGTGACCCTGTGCTATGATTAAGCGCTAAATTCAGTGCGAAACGCGTCAGTTTTTTTATTGTTTCATGTCCTTGTTTTCTGCTGTGGTTCGTGTGATGTAGTGATTTTTATTTGAAAAATAAAGGCATCAACTATTCCAGATTCGATCCGGAGTGCGGCTGTCCAGAGCTTTTCTTTCTCTATCCATTGGTTTGTGCAATTAGCCTGCACCTGGGACTCCCCTTGTCTGGAAACTTCACAGTTTTTCAGGTAGAATGGCCTGGAGCGGTGGTTTTCCCCTTTCCATAGTGACCCTGTACCCAAGTGCCCAACGTAGCCCAGAAGAACCCAGGTGGGGTAGGCCTTCCATGTGACCCAGTACTTAGCGTCCAACAAGTTAATAGGAAAAGTATGGAGGACAACCTACCCGCTACTTCCCCCTCCCCTTACAAGCTCATGGCTGCAGTTGGTGTCATTTTTTACAGTTAGTGATTGTCTGTTCGGTAAAAGTGATCTGTAGTTACCAGATCACTTTTACTGAGATGAGAAGGGCTGACCTTCCCAACTCCCTGCTCACCTCTGGGGAGCCCTGGACCATGGTAAATAGCCATGATAGCTAAACACAGAGGAGATGGAGGAACATCCCTTCCCTGTGAATAATGAACCAGGGAAGGACAATGATTTGATCGCTTCCGATTTTAAAGATGTCATTCCATGGCTGGTACAGCTAGGGAAGCAGCGATGCAAGTATGATCTGTGCTTGATTAACTGCAATGGAGGGCAGGGAAAACATTGGAGGTCTAATAGACAGCTGATATCTCTCTAAAGAGTACCTGTCACCTACCCAAAGATACCACATAAGGGGCTCATTAGCCCCTTATTATAGAAATAAAATGAAATGGAAAAAAATATATTTGAATAAAACAAGGTCCAGCATGGGTTTATAAACTGTGATTACACAATATATGTGAGGTAACGCCATGAATGTCAGAGTGAGATCAATAATTCTATGGCCATTATACTTGATTAACTCTATATTGATAACCTATAAAGGCCTTTATAGCTTCCCCTATGAAAAATGTTATGTACCATAGTTTGTTGCCATTTTACGGGGTGCATGCAATTTTCAGTCTTAACATATTTGGTATCTACTCTGCTCAATATCATCTTTATATATTGTGGCAGAGCGAGGCTCTGTCCCTATGAAATTGGAGGTAAAAGAGACACAGAGTTTGCATATCTGCGGACTGCAAGACTACAGAGTGTAGAGTTTAAATGTCAGTTTTCTCCAGGTTTTGCTAGTTCTGGATGGGATTCTGTAGTTTGGAGATCCCTGAGAGTCATGGGTGGGACGGGATCTCCAACCCTGTGTCTGGGTCTTGAGGATAGCAAGCACGGTGTGTGCCCAGCTGCACACAGCCCATATAACGAGGGGCTGGTGAAAGTAGAGTGTGGAGGATGGTGGAGTGTGAGCAGCTTGCTGCTGCTGGTTGAAGACAAACCTTTGTTTGGAGAGTGGTCTGCCCTGGATGGACTGTTTTGTTTTCCCTTTAATAAACCTGGGCTACCAGGCCCTTAACTAGAAATGCCTGTCTGATGTGGACTCACTGCACAAAAAATGCATCTAACCACTTGAGTTAAACACCCCAATGTCACTATATATATATAAATATACATATATATATATATTGTATATATGTATATATAATGTGTGTGTGTGTATATATATACATATATATATATATATATATATATATATATATATATATATATATATATATCACACACACACACACACACACACACACATATATATATGTGTAGCGGATGACATTTTGGACAAAGTGTCATACGCATCTAAATTTAGTTTTTGCCTCAGAACAGTAGGGGTGCTGAGGGTTAATTACATAGGTTGGCCTTGAAATTAGTCTCGCCGGGCTGTGTTGGAAGTTCTGCCTGGTCATGTGAACGGTGAGGTGCACATTACAGGCCAGAACCAGGCCTGGTTGGACGTTTTGAGTATCAACCTTCTCGGAACCAATCAGTGGGAGTGCCGGGCCCCACTGGGGAGTCTGGGAAGGGGTACTTAAGGTGTGGGTCATGTGTTTTTTAGAGAGGAGTTCGTGAGGTCTGGTCTTGTTCCAGGACCGGGGTAGCCCCGTGAGGGGTCCCAGTCACGGGGTGTTCGACATCCCGCAACATGTTCCTTTTAGATGCCCCCAATGGACCCCTCTGGTCTGGGGTAGGGATCCGTCTGTTCCTGAGTCTCGGAAACCGGTTGGTCCGAGGCGCAGTAACTGAGGAAGGATTCAAGGTGTCCGGGTGTGCTCTTGGCTTGGAGTGGCACCACAGCTTGTGAAAGTGACCGGGGAGGACTCTTCGGAAGAGGGCCGACAAGTGGCATCCTGATAAGTGCCTGGTTACTAAGTTGAGAAGGACATTGACGAATTCATGTTTTTTCCAGTACCATTGAGGAGACAGAGAACGTTCCAGGTACTGAGGAAAAAGGTTCCTGTTCACCCTTAGTTACAACTTGTACACGTTCATAGGATTGCTTCAAGTTTTAAGTCAACGTGCTGACTGCCATGATCTCTGGCTAGAGATCTGTTCAGCTTTGAAGTACCCAGCTGCAAGTGGCTACTCTCTGGGTGAACTTTGATAGAACTGCAGTTCAAGGTGCCTGAGTTCTTCACCCTTGCCCTCTGTTTCCATGAGAGACTGTGTTATTGGATGTTACAATTGCAAAATAAAACCTTTCAAAAGGACTTTATTTGTGTCAGCGATTAAGTTGTTCGGTATCAACCCTGGGAACCCCTAGACATGAGAGAACAAGCCAAGGGGAGGTAACCAGTAAGCCCAATACGTCAGATAGCATTATAGGGCTTCTGGTTTCAGAAAATATACCATGTTTGGGGGTTCTAAGTAAGTAAAATTCTAGCAAAAAATGCTGATTTTAACATGAGTATGAAAAATTCAAAAATTACCTTGGGCAGCAAGTAGTTAACAATATGTAGTGCCCCCTCGGTTTAGGTAGGTGCTTAGTGGTGTTTTTTTGAGAGAGTAAGATGTAGAGATAGGTACATTTGGCCAGGGTCCTACTCTTTTCTAGGCCTGGTTGTTTATCCGGGATGGGAATGTCAGAGTAGATGGGGGTGTGGCTGCCTACACTTGGGCTCAGCAATACCTCCTCTGTTTGACAGTGGATTTTGCTGGAAAGAGAGGAAGGACTGAGGCCTGAGTGGCAGGAAACCCGCGAGAGAGAGTTGACCAATGGTTAATTTATTTGGTCAATGGGAGGTCTCACATATAAAAAGGGGGTTCACATGCTCCGGGGGGGTCCGGAGAGTCGTGAGGAGATCAGCAGGAGGGCCGGAGTACCGGGGTTCAGAGACCCTGGAGCCCTGGGAGGAGGCTGGAAGGCCCGGGGGTTCAGAGACCCCAGAGTTGGAAAGCCGGAGGCCCACGTCTGGTCCCTGGAGGGAAAGTCCTCATGTAGTACTGCAGGAAGACCGGGTGTCCCATGCAAGGATGCGCCGGACAACATGGAGGAGGAGGTAAGCGCTAAGCAGACAGAGAAAACTGGGAATCAACTTTCTGTGAGTAACATGGACTACTGCTTGGGAGAGAGCAAAGGGAGTGCAACCCAATGGTGCTAATGTCAGGGCTGGCTTAGCCCTTCCTCCTCTGGGCTGGCCACTCAGCTGTCGGCTAATTGCCAGCTCTTTTCTCTTTCCACAGTTACCAGCTGTTCCCGATGATGCTCGTCTGACCTGCCTATTTAAAGCCTTCCAGCTCACTCTTTCCTTTGCCTTCACATTGGTCACATCACTAGGAACCATCTCCTGCTGTTTGTTTCAAGACTGACTTGCTGACATCCCTCCTGGCTTCTATCCTGCTTGTAGTTGCTCTCCTTGGATCCCTGACGTCTGGACTTGCTGATTACCCGATCTGGTTTATGAACTTTGGACTGGCTGACTACCCAATCTGGCTACTGGACTCTGGCTATGCTTGACCACGCTTTTTTCTATTTACCTTTTTATTTTTATTAATAAACAAGTGTGATTTGATTGTAGTTCTGTCTCTGTCTGTTTCATGGTTCCTGACAGTACGCGAAGGCCATGAATTCAGAAGATACAGTCAATCCACTTGTTGGTAATATTTTTTCCAGATTGGATGAGCAAGATCACCGCATGGATCAGTTTGCCTTGGCGTTACAAACGCTCCGGAATCGTACGGCTCACCTGGAATCCCCCACGGTGGCTGCTCCGGTACAACCTGAGTCGTAGGCCGTCCCTGCTGCTGCGCCAGTCTCTGTGCAGGCACCCGCCTCGTGTATTACCTCTATAAGAGGTATGTCTGGTTCTGCTCCGCTTCCCCAGAGATTTGGGGATGATCCAGTTCAATGCAGAGGGTTTCTCAATCAGGTTGAGATATACTTCGAAATGCTGCCCCAGGCGTTTCCCACGGGCAGAAGCAAGGTAGGTTTTGTGATATCTTTTCTTTCTGAGAGAGCCTTGGCCTGGGCTAACCCTCTATGGGAGAAGCAAAAACCTGTTGTCTTGAGTTACCCTCAGTTTGTGGCCTCCTTTAAAAGGGTTTTTGACGTTCCCGCACGCTCCGCTTCTGCTGCCAAGTGCCTCATGTCCATCAAACAGAGTACGAGAACTGTTGCCGACTACGCCATTGAATTCCATACTCTGGCAGCAGAGGTTGCTTGGAACAATGAGGCCCTCGTGGCTGCTTTTTCTCATGGTCTCTCGGATTCCATCAAGGATGAGATAGCAGCCCGAGATATACCTACTGAGTAGGAGAGCTTGATCTCGTTTGCCATCCTCATTGACTCCAGACTCAGAGAAAGACTTTCTCTTAAGGAGCGCTTGCGGAAGCCTTCTGTACGTTTGCCTCTGAGATTTGTAGTCCCACCCATGCCTCCCTCACCTCCCATGCCTCCTGGTACCGAGTTGGTCAGTGAAGATGAACCCATGCACCCGGGCTTCACGTGTCTCTCTGCGGATGAGAGAGCCTTTAGGAGGAGGGAGAGATTGTGCCTTTATTGTGGCCAGGCAGGTCCCTTTTTGAAGTCTTGTCCTACCCGTCCAGGGAACACCCGGACGGGTGGGATGTTTGCCTCCAAGCTTTGTAGTCCCACCCATGCCTCCCTCACCTCCCATGCCTCCTGGTACCGAGTTGGTCAGTGAAGATGAACCCATGCACCTGGGCTTCACGCGTCTCTCTGCGGATAAGAGAGCCTTTAGGAGGAGGGAGAGATTGTGCGTTTATTGTGGCCAGGCAGGCCACTTTTTGAAGTCTTGTCCTACCCGTCCAGGGAACGCCCGAACCTTGAGGTCCTGTCATGGACAGACTTTAGGTGGAGTTGTTTCATCCCCAGTTATCCAGAAGGATAAGCCCCTGGTTTTGGTCACCCTTCTTGGGCTGAGTCATCCATTGAGATACAGGATCTAATCGACTCTGGGGCTGCAGGCCTGTTCATTGATGCTGCATTTGTTTCGCAGCACTCGATTCCGCTGCAGCTGCGTGACACTCCACTTGCCATTGAGGCTCTTGATGGGAGACCTTTACAGCCTGCCCATGTGACTCATGAGACGGTTCCATTGTCCATGGCCATAGGGGCTCTTCACCATGAGATAATCCAATTCCAAGTTATTTCCTCACCCAGATTTCCGCTGGTTATTGGTTATCCTTGGTTACAGAGGCACAACCCCTTTTTTGATTGGCTCTGTGCTGAGGTTATCTCCTGGTCACCACAATGCAGTGAGACATGCTTGCTGAAGGTATCCAAGGTCCTGTGCACCGCTTCACTCCCCTCCCTGCCGGAGGAGTACCGTGATTTTGGCGATGTCTTTGATAAAGGTCAAGCCGGTAGTTTGCCTCCACACCGGCCTTATGATTGCGCAATTGACCTTCAACCTGGTGCCATACCTCCTCGTAGCCAGGTTTACCCTTTGTTGGTTTTGGAGGATAAGGCCATGGAGGAGTATGTTGCTGACGCACTTTCTCGAGGTTTCATCCGCAAGTCCTCGTCTCCTGCTGGTGCTGGTTTCTTCTTTGTGAAAAAGAAGAGCGGTGAACTGAGACCTTTTATAGATTATAGGGGTCTCAATCGTGTCACGATTAAGAATGCCTACCCGATTCCAATGATTACAGAATTATTTGACCGCCTCAAGGGAGCAACGGTTTTCACAAAGCTTGACCTGAGAGGGGCATACAATCTCGTGAGCATTGAGGAGGGCGATGAGTGGAAAACTGAGTTTAATACCAGAACAGGCCATTATCAATACCTGGTAATGCCTTTTGGCCTTTGTAACACCCCGGCAGTTTTCCAGGAATTTATTAACGATGTCCTCCGAGATTTGTTGCAATTGTGTGTGGTGGTTTATCTCGATGATATCCTCCTATTTTCCAAGTCCCTGGAGAGCCACCACACAGATGTCTGTCGTGTATTTCAGAAACTAAGGGAGAACAATCGCTATTGTAAACTGGAGAAGTGCGAGTTCCATCGTGAACAGGTTACATTCCTGGGCTATGTCATTTCCAATGCTGGATTTTTGATGGACCCAGAGAAACTGTCAGCAGTCCTACAGTGGCCTTGACCCGTGGGTTTACGTCCTCTGCAGCTTTTCCTGGGCTTTGCCATCTACTATCGGAAGTTTATTTGTAACTTCTCGTCTCTGGTCAAGCCTCTGACTGATATGACCAGAAAGGACGGTAACCCACAGAGTTGGTCTCCGGAGTCCATTAAGGCCTTTGAGTCTCTCAAGGCTGCCTTTGTTTCTGCTCCTGTGTTGGCACATCCTGATCCTACATTGCCTTTTATCCTAGAAGTTGATGCTTCTGAGCCTGGAGTTGGTGCCCTTCTGTCTTAACGTCCTAACTCTTAGAGCGCTATGCATCCAAGTGGTTACTTTTCCAAGAAATTGTCACCTGCTGAATGCAATCATGAGATTGGTGACAGAGAGCTGTTGGCGATCATTTTAGCCCTGAAAGAATGGAGACATCTCCTTGAAGGTACCACTGTGCCCGTTCTTATTCTTACTGACCATAAGAATCTTACATTCTTGTCTGAGGCTAAGCGACTCTCTCGCAGAAGGGCGCGATGGGCTCTTTTCTTGACGAGCTTTAATTACATTGTCTCATTCTTACCCAGTACTAAGAATGTAAGGGCTAATGCCTTGTCACAGCAATTTTCCTCCACTTCCAAGTCGGAGTCGGTTCCGGTTCCTATGATTCCTCCTGATCGTATCTTGGCTACAGTTCGCACCAGTCTTACTTCTCCTTTGGATGTCAAAATTCTTGCTGCTCAGGTCCATGCTCCTCCTGATAAACCTTGTGACCGCTGCTTTGTCCCAGAGAGTCTCCGTACTGCAGTGCTCCAGACTTACTATTCTCCCAAGGCAGCTGGCCATTCTGGGAAGAATCAACTCATTTGGGCCATCTCCCAACAATTCTGGTGGCCTAGTCTATGGGCTGATGTTACTGCCTTCGTAGCTGCCTGTCCCATGTGTGCTCAGAGTAAGACTCCACGACACCTTCCAGTGGACCTCCTACAACCCATACCCAATGGAGAGAGGCCCTGAACTCCCCTGTCTATGGATTTCATTGTGGAATTGCCCAACTCCCAAGGCAACGCTGTTATCCTTATGTTGGTTGACCGGTTCTCAAAGATGTGTCATTGTATTCCACTTAAGACGTTGCCCACCTCTAAGGAACTGCCTTCCATTTTTGCTCGGGAGATCTTTCGGTTACATGGGCTACCCAAGGTGATTGTCTCAGATAGGGGCAGGCAGTTTGTCTCCCGGGTTCTGGCGAGCCTTTTGTGCACAGTTGGGAATCCAGCTTGCGTTCTCTTCTGCGTATCACCTGCAGTCTAATGGGGCAGCAGAACGAGCCAATCAGTCCTTGGAGCAATTCCTACGTTGCTATATTTCTGACCATCATAACAACTCGTCTGACCTATTACCTTGGGCAGAGTTTGCTCACAATAGTGCCTTGAATTCTGCCTCCCGATTGTGTCCATTTATGGCGAATCATGGTTTCCAACCTTCCATGTTGCCTGACTCGTTTATTCTGCAGAGTATTCCTGCATTAGAGGAGCATCTCCCTGGTCTTCGTTCCACTTGGGTACAAGTCCAGGAGGCTTTGCGTCATGCTAATGATAGGTACAGACTCCATGCTGACCGCAGACGCCTGCCTGCGCCTTCCTACCAGGTTGGGGACAGGGTCTGGCTGTCATCTAGCAACCTCCGGCTTCATGTTCCCTCACTGAAGTTTGCACCTCGGTTTATTGGGCCTTTCCATATCCTTCGCAGGATTAACCCAGTAGCTTATGCGTTGGACCTTCCTCCTAGTATGCGCATCTCAAATGTGTTTCATGTCTCCTTATTGAAACTGTTGGTCTGTAACCGATTTACCACCTCGGTGCCACGTCCTCACCCTATTCAGGTTGAGAACCCTGAGGAGTATGAGGTACAATCCATTGTTGACTCCCGTAGGTTCCGTGGGTGCATACAGTACCTGGTGCATTGGAAGGGGTACGGTCCGGAGGAACGCTCCTGGGTTTCATCCTCTGACGTACATGTCCCTGTCCTCCTCCGAGTTCCATAGATGGTTTCCCCTCAAGCCCGGTGGCCCTCCGAGGGAGAGGGGTCATTGAGGGGGGTATTGTCAGGGCTGGCTTAGCCCTTCCTCCTCTGGGCTGGCCACTCAGCTGTCGGCTAATTGCCAGCTCTCTTCTCCTTCCACAGTTGCCAGCTGTTCCCAATGTTGCTCGTCTGACCTGCCTATTTAAAGCCTTCCAGCTCACTCTTTCCTTTGCCTTTGCGTTGGTCACATCACTAAGAACCATCTCCTGCTGTTTGTTTCAAGATTGGCTTGCTGACATCCCTCCTGGCTTCTTTCCTGCTTGCAGTTGCTCTCCTTGGATCCCTGACGTCTGGACTGGCTGATTACCCGATCTAGTTTATGAACTTTGGACTGGCTGACTACCCGATCTGGCTACTGGACTCTGGCTATGCTTGACCACGCTTTTTTCTATTTACCTCCTTATTTTTATTAATAAACAAGTGTGATTTGATTGTACTTCTGTCTCTGTCTGTTTCATGGTTCCTGACAGCTAATCAGTAACTTAATACTGTGCATCCAAGGACCACAGTATCAAGCACTTTTCCAGGACTGATGGGTATTTGATAACTACAGTCAAGTTATGCTTGTCTGTCCATATTGGAAGTGCTAAGGTCTGAAATAGGAATTAGAATCAGGAAAGGATCGCTAGAAGGGTGTTAACTACCAAATACTACAGCAACAAATCAGTACCGTTTTTGGATTCAGAACTGGGGTCGGATGGGGCATCTCATATCTTCCATTCAACAGCCCAACGATTACGCTCAGAATAAAGCCTTATAAAATTCAAAGTTTGTCTGGTGTCCTGAAATTGCATGGGGGATTGAAAGCGGGGTTATCTGACAAAAAAGGTAATGAAAAAACACAGCAGCTCCTAAGGGGGTAGTGCGCTACAAATGTCCGAACCTTGTTTCAAGCTGCGCACTTACCAGTTAACACAGTTCACACAGTTAAATTGCAAACCTTTTAACAAAGTAATTGAGCACATTTTTACTGTATTTGGAATCAAACCACTAATAACAGAATGTGTTGCTGCTACAACCTTTTACAGTCAGAAACTGTTGCATATCCTTTGTTGAGCACTTAACCTTTTAATAGACATGTAAAACATGTAGTTTAGTTAGTACACATTGCTCTACAATGGAGAAAACACTGACGTAGCATTACTATGTTTTTTTTTATTAACTCAGGCAAAAAAAAAAAAAAAAACTACCCGAGAGGGAGGTTAGCAAATATTATATATTTACTTAGTTGGAAAGGTTGTGTGGTTTGTGTATCTTGAATACAGTAGCTAGTAGAGATTTGCCTTGTTGGCATTGTGTCATGTGACACGTTGAAGAGCGCCTACATTTTGCTTGAGATGTACTTATTTATACAGGTAAGACTTAATGTTATATATTTATCTTTCAACTCTTATTAGCATTATATATGTTATGATAGATGGGTGTTAATGTAACTATTACCAAATCATTAAAAAATCAGGCTCATTACATGCAATTGTAACATACTTTTAAATATAAATATATAATGGTTACAGATAGGCTGATTATTTGGCCAGTCAAACACATATCTATTGAGAACCAGTCACGGATTAGAACTTGTAATATTCTGAATTTCCTCCCCTATATTAAAACATTATAAAACACAGCTTTAATAAACACGGATTGATCCGAGAGTGATAATTAATGCTTTGAAATGTGGCTAAACAATGCTTACAGATATTAGAGGTTGGAAGTGCAGATACAATCAAACAACTCTTTTTTTTATAAAAGATCATTCCAAATATAATGCATGTATGGATCTGCTAAATGTGTTTATTTAGACTTAAGCCTCATACACACACTTAGATTTTCAGACAACAGATCGTCCGTTTTTTCTTGCATGCTAGTCTCATGTCAAAAGTGAAGAGGTTACTCACAATCCGAAAATTTTCGTACAACAGAATACAACGTCAGAAGTGACGTAATGTGTTCAAATGTTTTATATGTATTCTTTCATTTCTGAGCATGAGTAGTCTTGCTGTTAACGTTTTTTTTTGTACGAAAACTGTACTAATGAAACGAAAATCGGACGTTGAGTTCACATCCGACAAAATTTTTGTAGTCTGCTCATCCAAATTTTGTCTGACAAAAAAGCAAAATCGGCTGTTGAAAGCACCATACTAATGATCTGAAAATCGCCAGACAGCTTGTCGTACTAATTTTTCCATTCAATTTTCGTATCATCTGTATGGGCCTTTACAGAGGAGGAAGGGAAAGCATTAGTCAACTGGAGGATGTCTTGACATGTTGAGTGTATAAAAAGATTTGAAGTGACTGAGTAAGGATTACAGGTTAACATTTTCTTAAAGATGACAACTGAGGAGTCCTCTGTTTGTTCGCCATTGCTCAAGCTTTGTTTTGCTAAGGGGAGCACTGCCTGTCAAACACTGTTTTACGTGTCTGGTCATTGATGTGCATGGGCCATTAATGCCCACTATACAGTATCACAAAGGCTATTTTCTTTTAACTATGGCTGACCTCACTGCTAAGGATGAGCTTGGGTCGACTATGAGTTCACCATGAACCCCAGCTGTTCGTAGTTCCAGAAAATAGTAAACTACCGTGATTGTTTGCTCACATTGTTGACATCTTATGTACCAGCCCCCTCTCTAAAAAAGTAAGCTTTCCCCACAGCTTTGGTCAGTGTCTGTTGGAGTTGTTATTGATAGGGAGCGATTACAGATGGCAGGGAAAGTTAAAGTGCTACTAAACCCAGGACCCTGCATTCACTATATCTTGTATCCCACAGTACATAGAACATGGAAATGCAATTATTTTAGAAAATATAAACTGCTAAATACATTTTCTCATTAGCAGCATATAACAGTCTTGTGACTTCTATTAGTGCTGGTTAAAGCTTGTAGGAGATGTTTTCATTCTACTTTGACTTTCCTATGAGGCTGCAGGACCTCTGACCCTCTGTCTGGACAGTGCTGATTGGCCCTGTGCTGATCACATTGTCATAAAAAGTGTTTAGGGACCTGGGGCCTGCCCCAGGGGACATGTATCAATGAAAAAAAAGTTTTAAAAACTGCCTTTTTTTTGGGGAGCAGTGATTTTAATTTTTAATAATGCTTGAAGTGAAACAATAAAAGTGTAATATTCCTTTAAATTTCGTACCTGGGGGGTGTCTATAGTATGCCTATAAAGTGGCACATGTTTCTGGCAATTGTTCTTGTGACAGCTCTTATATAACGGAGGGTGGGGCAACCCGGTGACCTTGCCCCCCTCTGACGCACGGGGACTTCCCTATGGCTTTCCCCGTGGTGTCAGAGGGGGGCAGGGTCACCCGTAAACCCCGAACCAAAATTAAAAAACAAATGCGCAGGGTTCCCCTTAATATCCATACCAGACCTGAACGGCCTGGTATTGAATTTGGGGAGACCCCACGCATTTTTTTTTTTTTGGTGCGGGGTTCCCCTGTGGGGGAATCCCATGCCATTTTTTTCAATTATTTTTATGTTTATTGCTGGGACCGACAATTCATTATAGCCACGAGTAGTTTTAAATTACTTTTTTTCCTTTAGAAATGTAATTTTGTTCTCAGACTGTTCTAAACATGGGAAACATGCGCCACTTTACAGGCATACTATAGACAACCCCCAGGTAGGAAACTTAAAGGAATATTTCACTTTTATTGTTTCACTTTAAACATTATTAAAATCACTGCTCCTGAAAAAATGTCAATTTTTAAACCGTATTTTTGCATTGATACATGTCCCCTGGGGCAAGACCCAGGTCCCCAAACACTTTTTATGACTATAACTTGCATATAAGCCTTTAAAAATAGCCCTTTTGATTATTCATGTTCGTGTCCCATAGACTTTGCCTGTTCGCATGTTTTGGATGCGGGGGGTATTGGACTCAACCCTAAAAATAACCACAACAATAAAAAAGGAATAACAAAACAGTGAAAAGTGGTGTGAAAATCACAGAACTCAAGTAATCTATAAGTCCATATGCTCGCGTATAGAAGTTGATAAAACATGTAATAGTCCATAAGTGGATAGTGAGGAAAAATAAACTCTATAGCAGGGAAAGGTATTCCACGTGTCATCAGTGTTGAATGCAAAAACAACAATGGAATCACCACGGGTTGCATGAAGGCTAACCGGATTGTAGGGACTCAAATGGGCATATGCTCAATGAGCCAACAAGGCTTGTGGTGTAAACGCCAATGTTTCGAACCTTTACACCTGTAATCCAGATCAAAGTAGAAGATGGTCCATCCGTTCAGGGAATGACTCAGAAAAACAGTCCTCAGAAGTGGCCAACGTGATGAACTAAGTCTTCTCATGTAGTCAAAACAGTGTAACCAGAAAAGAAAATACTCCACATAGTGTGAATCCCAACAAATTTAGAAAATTTTATAAAATTGGGAACACTTGAGCATTTGGTAAGTAGATCAATCACTTGAAATGTACAGTCTAGGCACTGCAAAGACATCAGCGGTGCTCGTTCCGACGTGTTTCGTCTAAAGAGACATCATCTGGGGTATGAGCCTGCTGTGGTCACTGCGTTTATTTTAAGATATGAAACCCCCAATAACATAAATGCCAACCTGTGATTGTAACTAGTGCTCCCAACGTATTGTCATCACACTTCCTGATTAGCCAAAATGGCGCTGGGGCGTGCGTTCTAAGAGTCACTCAGAGGTGAGTTATAAATTCAGTACAGGTCAAGCCTCGCAAGAATGCTTTACTGCATATACAGACTGATTTAACTATTGTGGGTTTAGTAACATATGCTAGTTCTACTTGCTAAAGAAAATCTTTCTTTTTACATGCAGTCAGAGATACTATTGTACAGTGGTTTAGTAGATTCGGTAGAGATGTGAGAGTGTTTGCAGGGACAGGTAGATGTTGGTGTTCATTAGTGAAAACATCTATATTTACACTGAGTCTCAGACACATTGAGGTAATTAACAAAGCATGGCACTGTCATAAATACTGTGCCACTCTTCTAAACTGAGAAAACAGAACAGATTCTGCTCCCATGTAAGAAAAGGGGTGTAAGCTCCTAGGAAAGAACTGCTCAGTTTTTTATGCTGTGTCTGTGTCAGGCACAGTACAGAGAATGGGAAAGCTGCAGCTTGTCAATTAAAAATGAATAGCCTGCATACTAATGTCAATGACACAAAACCATCTTTGATATAAGTAGAGAGTTCACAACATACAGTCTGTGCTATCTCCATGACTGGGGTGACATGTGTTGGAGCGGGAGATGGACAGATGAGGCTATATATTGTGAACCACTACCTATTATATTAAAGCTGGTTTCACATTGGTGATAACATCAGTGCATGACCCATTCATTTCTATTTGACAAGCAGAACAGCTGAGTGGGGATGTGTATCTGGGTGCACATCATGAGAGTTGGAAGTACAGGGAAAGAGGCGAGTTTGGAGCGGTAAAACTACTATTGATTCCACAAACTCGGAGAGCTGGAAATGCTTGCTTCTGCTCCCTCTTCAATTGAGTGTGAGAGGGAGATCAAAAGCACCTGGTAGAAGCAGAGCTAAGAAGAGGGCTTATCTTACACCTCTTGGCTAGTACCCCATGGTGTTGGTGGCAGTGTGTAGCAGGAGAAGGAGTTGCATGGGTGCCTACAGTAGGTCTTAACAGAGTGGGTGGTCAGTCAGCAGTCGCTGACATGCTGCAGATGCTCAGATTGGAGCATGTGCAGAATGGTGGTTCCCAGGTGGAGCACAGGATCTTGCAGATGCAGGAAGAAAAGCCATAGTCAAGATGAACCAGAGTCAGGAACAACCGTGTAGTAGAGGTATCAAATCAGAAGACCGGAGCAAGGTCAGAAGCAAGGCCGAGGTCGATAACAGATGAGCAGCGGTCAGAAGATGAAGTCAGGTCACAAGCCAAGGTCAGTAACAGATCAGGATAAAGCTGAGTAAGGGAGTAAGCCAGGCCAAATACAAGATAGCAGGATGCAAGTCAGACCACGAGTCACAGGAGCTAAGGACCACTCAGCAATTTTCTTTAGTTGTGATAAACTCTGAATTGGCCTCTGGGCACTAAAAGCCAGCTAGTACAATTGCTAAGTCATTCTAATTCATGCTAATGCACACACAGAGGAAACTATGATTTGAATATGTACTGGTCTGCAAGCTGAACCATGCATGCATGCAAATCTTCTGACATGGCCAACCAATCAACCTACTGTAAATACATAAAACACAATACACTACAGAGCTATCTCTGTGCCAATCCCATGGTCATAGGGTATGATTAAGCAACTGATTAAAATAAACAGCCAAAAAAAAAAGAAAAAAATCGTATTCTCGGAAGTGTAGGAATAAATGTCAATAATAAAAATACCAGCTAACACCATAGATGCTTGCAAGGCTGCCTTTAGAAGCGGACTGGGAATCCACAATCTGAATTGCAAGAGGGAAGGGAAAAAAGTGTCAAGTAGAAATTGTGTAGCACAATTTAAAATAAAAGATCAAAAACAATATAAACAGCAATTGCACTCACAAGCGGGTGTGGTGGGGGATGATGACAGTTCACAGTGGATGAGAAGTGTGAACTGGGAGCTATGGTCTACATCCCTTATAGGAAGAAGGCGTATAGAGGGAGTGAGATCAGCCTGGGATCTGTCCAGAGGGAGCCGGCGTTATGCTGCCCTGTATAGTCTAAATGGTTTGTCCAGTGTTCAGATATCCGTCCAAAGTGTGTATCTTCAGCAGCAGTGTAGAGAGGAGCTGTTAGTCCATCCGCCATGAGAGCCAATGGGAACGCATTTCGCAAGTGTAGCGCCGCCTCCTGACGAGAATGCGCTATATGTTTTGAAAAATTAATATTCCTAAAACCACAGTTGGGTTTTGGGGCTAATTTTGCTAAATTATGGTTTCAGTACCAGTCTAGCTGGATTGCACTGAGTTCTCCTGGGCTGCAGGTGTCGCTGTCACTGCCAGCAAGTGGTAGAACGCAGTCTAGTTGGGTGCATTGAGTACCATTCTTTTCTCTGAGCTAGCCCAGTGGGAGGGTTTTCCAGCTGTGCATTCTGGGAGGTGGTATTTAAGGTACTGAGATCACATCCTTTGGGGGTTCCGATCAAGAAGATATTTTCTGTTTGTTTGGTCCTGGTCCTCCTGACCAGCCCCCATGGCCCTCCTGGCATGGGGTGCGGATCCATGCAATTCTGAGCCTCGGGGCTGGATAGCCCCAGGCGAAGCAACTGCAGGGACAGGCCTGAATGGAGTTGAGGCCCTAATGATCCAAGGGTGGTCCGGTGCCGTCTCATCTGAGGAGAGGCCCAGCAACTGGAGAAGCATCCAGGGGAGGACTCTTCGGGAGAAGGCCATGCACAAGGCTGGCTTCTCTGAAGGAGCCTGGAGGCTCAGTTGAAAGACACTTTGTGGATCTATATTTCCTACTGTATCACCGGACCGGCTGAGAGGTACTGGTACCGTATGATAGTTCTCTAAATTTGTCTACGTCCCTCGGTTACATCCAAGTTTGTAGCAGAGACTTTGTTTCTCAAGTGTTCTTCATCCAAGTCTATGGCAGAGACTTTGTTTTTCTCAAGTGTTCTACATCCAAATCTGTTGCAGAGACTTTGCTTTACTTAACACCCTACCGGCTGCTAGGCCTAGTGAGAGGAGGTCTATCCGGGGGTTGTGAGAATCCAGTTGTGAAACGTTTATTCTCTGGATTTACCTGAACTTCCTTCCTAACCATCTATCCTGCATTAAGAGACTGTGTTATCTTCTAAATAAATAACCCAAAAGAAGATTCAGTGTCAGTTTCTGCATTTCTTTGGGCCATCTACCACGTGAACCCCTAGACGGAGGCGAGGTCAAGAAGGTAACGTTAAGCCCAACAAAACCAGCAGCTCCTTCAGGGGTCAGTGCTACACAAGCAAGCCACGTTCCTTCATCAGCCTGCTGTGTTCAGTGGAGACGCACTGTTTACTTCTTCCTCTGCCGGATTCTTCACTTCTGGACATTAATCCCTCAGTAGTAGCCACCTCAGATGGACAGATCCCAGGCTGATCCCTCTATACAGCTTGCCTTCTTCCTTTAATGGATAAAGACCATAACTCCTGGTTCTCACTTGGACTTCCAACCCACTGCAAACTGTCCTCATCCCCCACCACACCCGCATGTGACTGCCATTGCTGTTTATTTTGTTTTTTTTATCTTTCAATAATTTGTGCTACACGATGCCTGCTTGGCGCTTTTTCCCCTTCCCTCTTGCAATCAACCTATATGCATGTAATTTGTTTACAAGTTACTAGCAGACAATTCATATCCTGTATGCAAGGTCAAATCTGGTACAGATCCATGACAGTTTTTTATATTGAAAACTACCATGATCCCATTGTTAATCAGTAATGGAACCCGCTTTTTTTTCTGTTTCACTCTGAAAGAGAAACTGATGGGGTGAGGCAGAAACACCTGAAATAGGTTTGTCTGCTTATTGCTGTAGCACACACCACTTACACAATTTTCCTATGCCATTACAATGACCCAGACAGCCCCATTGTATATAGCACACTCCTACAGCAGATTTTGTAGACATCACAGAGTGTTCTTCCAGAGAGACAGAGATATACATTTTTGTGTCTCAGTAATAACTTCACTTGCTGTTTGGCTGTTGCAAATAAGTTGTGGAAAAAGGACTGCGCTCAGATAGAGCTGATTTGTAGACCTAGGTGGGGGAGTATGCACAGGGGAGTTGCGGACATGTGGTGCAGAAGTGAGTTTTGTACAGGGGGCGCAGAGTTGAGGACAGGGTGCAAAAAAGGAATTGCAGACAAGGGGTGCAGAGCTGAGCTGCGGACAGTTCTGGATAGGGGTGCAGAAGTAAGAAGATAGGGGTGCAGAGGTGAGTTGTGGACAGGAAGTGTAGAAATGAGCTGTAGATGGGCATGCCGAGGTGAACTGTGCATGGTGGGGTATTGACGTGAGCTTCAGATTGGGTGCAGAAGTGAACTTTGGACAGGGGCCCATATAGCAAGGATAACTTGCTACAAATTTGTGGCAGTGTTGACTTTTAAGTCTGTTAACTTGCTGCACATTTTCAGTGGCAAGTTGTACACTTGTAGAGCTTAGCACAAGTTCTAGTTCACACTTTTCCAATTTGTAGCAAATTTGTGTGGCAAGCCTCTACCAAGAGCAAAGTTGCCATATTGAGTCTAAAGCAAGAGCAATGCAAGTCACAGTGACTGCTGTGGTGGGATGATTATTGCACAACATAACTGATCCGGAACTTGCAGCAGACTTGCAGAATGTTTGCAAAGAAAGTTGGAGTCATGCAATGTGGATTTGCTACAATTGCGCAAGCAACTTGTGGAGCCTGGCAAGTCTAGCAATAGCTTAGCAAGTCATTTTTAAACTTGCAGCTCAATTGCTTGCTATCAGGGGGTGTAGAGGCGAACTTTAGATAGGGGTACAGAAGTGAGATTGGGACATGGGGGCAGAGGTGAGTTGTCTGCAGTGGGGTGCAGAGGTTAACAATATGCCTTTAAGACCCTCCCTTTCCTAGTGCAATTTGGCCACACTGACCCTATGATGCGGGGCACAAAATGCATTACACAGCTACACTCCCCCACAGGGGTGGGGATATACGTGAGTTCCTGCACCTAATCTCTGACAACAAAAAACTCCCTGCTTGAGAGGAAGACATATTACTTCCCTCTGTCAATGTCTTGCAGGTCACAGAGAGGATCTTTATGGCAGTGTTTTATAAACTTTGTTCAATTCTTTTTCACCAATACCATATCTGAAAGATCTGATTACTACCTGTGTTTTTTTTAACTATCTGCTTTATTGTAAGGAAACTCTCGGATGAAAAAGCCTAAACACATAATACGTGAACTGCCGCTATTGTTACAGGCTTTTACATGCACTCTCCAACTATAGCAGGGGTCTCCAAACTTTCTAAACAAAGGGCCAGTTTATTATCCTTCAGACTTTAACCACTTGCTTACTGGGCACTTAAACACCCTTACATTTTCAGCTTTCGGTGCTCTCACACTTTGAATGACAATTACTCAGTCATGCAACACTGTACCCAAATGAATTTTTTGTCCTTTTTTTCCCCACAAATAGAGCTTTCTTTTTGTGGTATTTGATCACCTCTGGGGTTTTTATTTTTTGCGCTATAAATGAAAAAAGACCGAAAATTTTGAAAAAAAACGCATATTTCTTTGTTTCTGTGATAAAATTATGCAAATTATTAATTTTTCTTCATAAATTTTGGCCACAATTTATACTGCTACATATCTTTGGTAAAAATAACCCAAATTTGTGGATATTATTTGGTCTTTGTGAAAGTTAGAGAGTCTACAAGCTGTGGTGCAAATCATACAAAATTGATCACATCTGATGTACTGGTGGCCTATCTCATTTCTTGCGACCCGAACAAGTCAGGAAAGTACAAATACCCCCCAAATTACCCCTTTTTGGAAAGTAGACATTCCAAGGTATTTAGTAAGATGCATGGTGAGCTTTTTGATGTTGTCATTTTTTTCCCACAATTCTTTGCAAAATTAAGATTTTTTTATTTTTTTAATTTTTTTCCACAAAATTGTCATTGTAATAGGTTATTTTTCTCACATGGCATGTGTATACCACAAATAATGCCCCGAAATACATTCTGCTACTCCTCCTGAGTATTACGATACCACATGTGTGGGACTTTTTCACAGCCTGGCCACATAGAGAGGCCCAACATGCAGGGAGCGCCATCACGTGTTCTAGGAGCATAAATTACTCATCTAACTTGTTGACTACCTATTACTCTTTTGAAGGCCCTGGAGCACCAGGACAATGACACGTGACACTGATGACAGATGGCACTGATACGTGGCAATGATGACACTTATACATGGCACTGATGACACGTGGCACTGATGACAGATGGCACTAATATGTGGCACTGATGACAGATGGCACTTATACGTGGCACTGATGACACGTGGCACTAATACGTGGCACTGATGACAGATGGCACTAATACGTGGCACTAATACGTGGCACCGATGACAGATGGCACTAATACGTGGCACCGATGACACGTGACACTGATGACAGATGGCACTGATAAGTGGCATTGATGACACGTGACACTGACAACAGATGGCACGTGACACTGACAGGTGCCACTGATGACAAATGGCACTGATACGTGGCACTGATGACAGATGGCACTAATATGTGGCAGTGATGACAGATGGCACTATGTGGCACTGATGACACGTGGCACTGATGACAGATGACACTTATACGTGGCACTGATGACAGATGGCACTGGGGACAAATGGCACTGACAACAGGTGGCACTGGGGACAGATAGCACTAACAGGTGGCACTGGGGACAGATAGCACTAACAGGTGGCACTGGGGGCAGGTAGCACTGGGGAGGATGACACTGGGGAGGATGGCACTAGGGAGGATGGCACTGGGGTGGATGGCACTGGGGAGGATGGCACTGGGGGAGGATGGCACTGGGGCGGATGGCACTTTTTTTTTACTTTTTTTTTTTCACTTACGGCCGCTGCAGCCATTCATCTCTCCGTTCTCACGTGCTGTCTGTGTGAGGAGGGAGAGCAGCGCTGAGAGATGATCTCATATGTTTACATATGAAATCATCTCTCATTGGATAGGCCAATCGCGCTGTAAATGGCCGCTGTGATTGGCCGTTTACAGCGATCTGTGACTGGCTGTGTCCGAGGGACACGGCCAGCACAGAACTTCCCAATGCGCGCTCCCGGGAGTGCGCATTGCGGAAGTAAACAGGAGGATGTCCGGGGAGGCCTCCCGGCAGATAGCATCCGCTCTGTAGCCGTCTTTCGGCTATAGGGCGGGCACGAATCGGTTAAAGGGGCTGGACTGTGACCAGTGGGAGATTAGAAAATGTCCTGGCATCGGTAACAATGCCCCATCATTGGTGTAAGTGGGCGGAATAGTGCATCATCATTGGTGTAAGTGGGCGGAATAGTGCCCTGTCGTTGATGTCAGTGGGAGGGAAAGTGTCCCATCATTGGTGTTAGTGATCAGAATAGTGTCCCATTGTCAGTGTCTGTGGGAGGAATAGTGTCCCATCACTGGTGTCAGTGGAAGGAATAGTGTCCTATTGTTGGTGTCAGTGGGAAGAATAGTGCCCCAAGGGCCAGATAAAGTCAGGTCCACAGCCCACAGCCCACAGCCCACAGCCCACACTGAACTATAGTAAGTTCATGGTTGTATTTGTGTATTTACTATACAGTTAAAGTGTATTGTATAGATAAAATATTTATTTATTTTTAGTTTTAGGGAAAGAAGGCATAAAAACATTGATTAGGTTATTTTTGTTGCTTTTGTTCTTTGTTTGTGAATAAAGTGTCAATATGAGACACTTAAAAAAAAAGCTGTGGTGGAGGCTGAGTCTGCAAGTGCAGCGGAGGTTGTGGATGCAAGTGAGACTGGGGCTACAGGTGCAATGGAGTCTAAGGCTGCATGTGCATTAGAGGCTAAGACCAAGGCTACTGATGCAGTAATGGAGACTAAGGCTGTGACGGCAGCAGCGGCTAATGAGGGTGCAGTGAGGACTGAGCCTGAAACTGGCAAGTTGTGGGTGCAGAGGCTGTAAAACTGATGGGAATGCACAAAACAAACTTTAAGAGCTCAGATTAGCACATTGAATCCTTGCTAGAGTGCTGACTAAGTGTCCCACGATAATTTAATAAGGCACCCGATGCTCCAAAGCGCCATATGAGTAATACTCTGGGTAAAGCCCAGAAGTGCCTGTGACCATTCGAGGAGACACTGGGGCTGGATAAGAGGTAAAAGACTGTAACAACCCCCCCCCTCTTCCTTACAGGGTACAGTACATACATTAAAATTAGAGATGAGCTTCGTGTTCGAGTCGAACATTGGCCGTTCGCCCGTTCGGAGAATTCCGAACGTTATGGGCCGTTCGCGCCAAATTCGTGTGGCGCTCACGGCCCACAATCATCGCAGTGCATTGCTGGCTCATGATTGGCCAAGCATGCACTGTGACCCCGCATGCTTGGCCAATCACAGCGCCAGCAGTGAGGAGAGCCATGATTGGCCACAGGCAGGATGCCTGTGGCCAATCATAGCTCAGGCTGTGTAGTACACGCCCAACACTATATAAGGCCGCCAGCGCGGCGGCCTAGTGTAGTGTGTTGGCGTCTGAAGCAGTTAGTGGGTGTTCTGTGTACCTTCCACACAGTACACATCGATCGTTATCGGCCGATTTTCGATCTTGCTCTTCTGTAGTGGTTGTTGTCTGTGTGCCCTGACCGCAGTATACACTGCTATATTCACCTCACCTATATAGCTAGTGATCTATCTTTTATAATAGAGCTTGCAGTCAGTAGTGTTAGGAGCTTGTGCGTGCTGTCTGCGTGCTCTGTACCCAGTACACACCGCTATATCCACCTACATAGCTCTTCTCTATTTGAGCCCACTTGCCATCTGCAGGAGTTATTGGAAGTTGTGTGTGCCTCCAGCACAGCACAGTATACATCTGTATATACCCCTTTATCACTGGTGTTCTATAATAAAGGCATCTGCAGGAGTTAGTGGGTTTTTTGCGCCTCCAGCACAATATACACCTGTATCTACCCTTTATTGCTGTTCTCTAATAGAGCCATCTGCAGGGCTTAGTGGGTGTTGTGTGACTCAATTACAGTATACCCCTTTATCTCTGGTGTTCTATAATAAAGGCATCTGCAGGAGTTAGTGGGTGTTGTGTGACTCCAGCACAATATACACCTGTATCTACCGTTTATTGCTGTTCTCTAATAGAGCCATCTGCAGGGCTTAGTGGGTGTTGTGTGACTCCATTACAGTATACCCCTTTATCTCTGGTGTTCTATAATAAAGGCATCTGCAGGAGTTAGTGGGTGTTGTGTGCCTCCAGCACAATATACACTACCCAACTGCTGTTTTACCCAACTCCCTTCAGGCCATTACCATGTCTGGAAGGCCAGCAAGGAGAGGCAGACAGGCGCGAGCCAATAAAAGAGGGCAAGCAGGCTCTGTGTCTAGAGACAACAGTGCTGGTCGTGGACGCGGTGCATTGTCATCAGCACGTGACCATGGGACACGCTTGTCCTTCTTTTCGGCAGCTGGACATGTTGAACCGCAACATGCCAACGACTTGATAGAGTGGATGACTAAGCCCTCTTCATCCTCCTCATCCTCTCTCACCCAGTCTCAGGGTACTAGCAAAGCAGCTGCCAACGCATCGTCTTCCCTCCTCTCAATGTCATCATCAGTGACTCCTTCCCTAGACCCACCACGTCCTCCTGAGGAGTCTCCTGAACTCTTTGAGCACAGTGTTGGGTACATGCTCCAGGAGGATGCCCAGTGTTTTGTAGGCTCTGATGATGACACTCAGCTAGAGGAAGGCAGTAGCGTGAGCGCAGAGAGAGGGGATGCTCAAGAAGGACAGCAATCTGGCAGTCATGTTCCACAAGCTGCAGCATACTGCCAGGTTTGCTACAGCGATGAAGAGGGAGGGGATGATGAGGGCACTGACTCCACGTGGGTGCCTGGTAGGAGAGAAGAGGAGGAGGAGGAGGAGGCACATGTCCAACGAGGCAGGATGCCCTCCGGGGGCCAGCTTAGGGGCAGCACACCGACTGAATCACACCGCAGAGCTCAGCCTGTGCAGGGCGCTGCCTCTGCGCGTTATTCTAAAAGTTCTTTGGTGTGGGCCTTTTTTGAGACGAGTGCATCAGATCGCACCACTGCTATTTGCAACATATGTCTCAAGCGTATCTCGCATGGCCAAAACATCAGCCGCTTGGGCACCACATGCTTGACCAGACATATGTTGACCTGCCATGCAGCTCGTTGGCAAGCGTACCTCAAAGACCCACACCAAAGAACAAAGCGGATCTCTCCTTGCTCCTCAACAGGTGGCATCTCCAACTCCACTAGACCTTCAGTCCTCTCTGAAACCTGCTCTGAGAGGAATGAAGGTGTAGAATTAGGTGTGTCACAGCCAAGTGCTTCCGGGCACTCTGCTAGCAGTACACCCACGTCCGATTATAGCAGGCAAATGTCCCTGCCCCAGCTGCTGGACCGGCGAAAGAAGTTCACTCCCAGCCATCCACATGCCCAGCGGTTGAATGCTAGCTTGGCTAAATTGCTAGCACTTCAACTGCTGCCTTTTCAGTTGGTAGACTCGGCCCCCTTCCGTGAGTTTGTACAATGTGCGGTTCCTCAGTGGCAGTTCCCCAAACACCACTTTTTCTCATGGAAGGCGATTTCGGCTCTCTACCGGCATGTGGAAGGCAATGTCCTTGCCTCACTGGACAGGGCGGTCAGCGGTAAGGTGCATATTACCGCTGACTCATGGTCCAGCAGGCATGGACAGGGATGTTACCTGTCTTTCACGGCCCATTGGGTCACTCTTCTGGCAGCTGGGAAGGATGCAGGACAAGGTGCAGTAGTGTTGGAGGTTGTTCCGCCACCACGCCTCCAAAATGCTACTATTGGTTGTGACACACCTCTCTCCTCCACCCCCTCCTCTTCTTCTTCCTCCATGGCCTCTTCCAGTGCTCTGTCCTCAGAACCAGCGGTGCTCCGTAGGCGTTCCAGGGGCTACGCAAGTACGCAGGCAAAACAATGGCATGTCGTGCTTGCGCTGGTTTGTTTGGGGGACAGGAGCCACACTGGGGCAGATGTTTTGTCAGCTCTGCAGGAGCAGGCCGAGAAGGGGTTGACGCCATGCCAGCTTAAGCCAGAAATGGTGGTTTGTGACAATGGCACCAACCTCCTCTCCGCCCTCTGACAGGGACAACTGACCCATGTGCCCTGTGTAGCTCACGTCCTTAACCTGGTGGTGCAGCGGTTCTTGGGCAGGTATCCCGGCTTACAGGATGTCCTGAAGCAGGCCAGGAAAGTCTGTGTGCATTTACGCCGATCATTTAATGCCTGTGCTCGGCTGGCTGAGCTCCAAAAGGAGTTGAACCTGCCCAAGAACCGCCTTATATGTGACATGCCCACCAGGTGGAACTCAACGTTGGCCATGCTGCAGCGGCTGCACACGCAGCAGAGGGCCATCAATGAGTACCTGTGCGACTACGGCACCAGGACAGGGTCAGGGGAGCTCGGTTTTTTCTCACCACGCCAGTGGGGCATGATCAGGGATGCATGTACTGTCCTGTCACCATTTGAGGAGGCCACAAGGATGGTGAGCAGTGACAGTGCATGCATCAGTGACACTGTACCTCTTGTCCACCTCTTGGAGCATACGCTGCGTGGAATAATGGACAGGGCACTTGAGGCAGAACAGAGGCAGGAAGAGGAGGACTTCCTTGCCTCTCAAGGCCCCCTTTATCCAGACAGTGTTCCTTCTGTGCCACCCATCACACAGGAAGAGGATGAGGAGGAGGAAGAGGAGGAGGAGGATGATTGTGTCAGCATGGAGGTGGAGGCTGGCACTCAGCATCAGCAGCAGCAGCAGTCTTGTAGGGATGGTTTACAGTCCCAAGAAACACGTGGACTTGTACGTGGCTGGGAGGAGGTAGCTGCGGATCATGTTGCCCTTAGTGACCCAGAGGACTCCGGACCGAATGCCTCAGCTAACCTACGCTGCATGGCCTCCCTGATCCTGCAAAGCCTGCGGAAGGATCCTCGTATTCTTCGGATCAAGGATTGGGACCATTACTGGCTGGCCACTCTCCTTGATCCATGGTACAAGGGTAAGATTGCCGACCTTATCTTGCCATCGCAGAGGGAGCAGAGGATGAGACATCTCCGGGAGGCCTTGCAGAAAGGTCCGTGCAACGCGTTCCCAGAGACTGGGAGGTTACAAACTCCTAGTCCTGGACAACGTGTTGCTGAGGCATCGGTCAGAAGGAGCGGTGGAGAAGGTGGCCGTCTGGCTGATGCATTCAGACAATTTTTTAGTCCGCAGCCCCAAGGTATTATCGGTTTCAGCAACCATCGCCAGCGTCTGATTTACATGGTGCAGGAATACCTAGGGGCAAGGTCAGACTTGGACACCTTTCCCACCGAAAATCCTCTGGCTTACTGGGTCTTGAGGATGGATCACTGGCCAGAGCTTGCACAGTATGCAATTGAGCTACTGGCCTGTCCTGCATCCAGCGTTCGTTCGGAACGCACCTTCAGTGCTGCTGGTGGCTTTGTTACCGATCACAGGGTGCGCCTGTCCACCAAATCAGTTGATCTACTGACCTTCATCAAGATGAATCAGTCTTGGATCACCCACAGCTACCAAGCACCTGAAGCTGATGATTTTTTTTGAAATATCACATCCCTTCAAGACTGCCTATGCTGAGTGACTGCCCTGTTATGTTGATTGTCTATCCTCTTCCTCCTCCGCTGATATGTTGGAAGAACATTTCTGGCTCTGGGTGATGCCATCAGCCCAATTTTTCTGCCCCTGTTTAACAGGGGTGTTTAATTACAATTTTTGATGCAATGCTTTGCAGCAGGGCTAATTCCTGCAATAAAACTAGAGTATATGGGAGAGGTTGCAGTGTGGTGGCACCAGCACCAGTGCCTAAGGCCCAATTTTTCTGCCCCTGTTTAACAGGGGCATTTAATTACAATTTTTGATGCAATGCTTTGCAGCAGGGCTAATTCCTGCAATAAAACAAGAGTATATGGGAGAGGTTGCAGTGTGGTGGCACCAGCACCAGTGCCTAAGGCCCAATTTTTCTGCCCCTGTTTAACAGGGGCGTTTAATTACAATTTTTGATGCAATGCTTTGCAGCAGGGCTAATTCCTGCAATAAAACTAGAGTATATGGAAGAGGTTGCAGTGTGGTGGCACCAGCACCAGTGCCTAAGGCCCAATTTTTCTGCCCCTTTTTAACAGGGGCGTTTAATTACAATTTTTGATGCAATGCTTTGCAGCAGGGCTAATTCCTGCAATAAAACTAGAGTATATGGAAGAGGTTGCAGTGTGGTGGCACCAGCACCAGTGCCTAAGGCCCAATTTTTCTGCCCCTGTTTAACAGGGGCGTTTAATTACAATTTTTGATGCAATGCTTTGCAGCAGGGCTAATTCCTGCAATAAAACTAGAGTATATGGGAGAGGTTGCAGTGTGGTGGCACCAGCACCAGTGCCTAAGGCCCAATTTTTCTGCCCCTGTTTAATAGGGACTAGTAATTACAATTCTTGATATAATATTTCAAAGGAGGGCCCGTTCCTGTGCCCACCCAGAGTAACTGTGAGGACTTATAGTGTTGTGGCACCAGCACCACAACCACCAAAGGTCAATTTTTCTACCACTGTTCAACAATGGCATGTAATTACAATTCTTGATATAATCGTTCACAGCAGGGCGCTCCAGCGCCCACCAAGAGTCACTTTGAGGGCTTACAATGTTGTGGCAAAACCAACACCTTGTTCCGCCATTTCTGCAGAGCATATAGGGCAGGCCCCTACTTTCAAACATCCAACTTACAAACATCTCCTACTTGCAAACGGAAGGAGACAACAGCAAGTGAGATGAAAAAAGATGGACGACAAAACAAATTATACAGGGGTGATAACCCTTCCCTATGTTTTCCAAAAAGCTTAAAAATAGTTTTTTTGACTGGAGCTACACTTTAAAAATGTACCAGTTGAAAATTACAAACAGATTCAACTTAACACAACAAACCTACACAGTCCCTGTCTTGTTTGCACCGCCTGTATACTGCTGTTCTGAGTATATAGGGCCCGGGGGCCACACGCATTTCCTTTTTTTAATATGGGTAAAGGGTTCCCCTTAATATGCGTACAAGACCCAAATAGGCTGGTAATGGGCAGGGAGGGCTACCCATGCCAATTTTCTCAATGATTTTCAACCATATTGCAGGAACCAGATATAACATTAAAACCGCAAGCAGTTTTAAATTGTGTTATTTCCGTTTAATGTCATTTTGTGCAGGGACTGTTCTAAACACGGGAAACACGTGGCACTTCACAGGCATACTACAGACACCCCCCAGGCACCATATTTAAATGAATATTTCACTTTTTTTTTCACTTTAATCGTCATTAAAATCAGTGCTCCCGCCAAAATGGACATTTTTAAAAACATTTTAGGCATTGACCCATGTCCCCTGGGGCAGGAGCCAGGTCCCCAAACCCTTTTTAGGACAGTATCTTGCATATTAGCCGTTAAAATAAGCACTTTTAATTTTGAACGTTCGAGTCCCATAGACTTCAATGGGGTTCTAACGTTCGTACGAATTTGGGGTCCGTTCGAAAGTTCTGGTGCGAACCGAACCGGGGGGTGTTCGGCTCATCCCTAATTAAAATATGTAACTTAAAGGATACAGAATTGATCTTGGCAGTGGTTTCAAAAGAACTGGCTTGAGCTAAAGGTGTTTAACTGTGTTCCAAGAAATTTTAACTACACTTCTCCTTTGTACAGCTACACAGCTATGGTCACAATTGCATTTGCAAGATACCAGCGCTTGGTATCCTAACCTTTTGGTAGTCTATGCACAGTCTTAAGGTTTCATCATTTATCGCAACAAATTAAAAACTGTCTCAGACCAAAGAGGTGAAATTCTATATAAACCATTTGTTAAAATGTTTTTATTATACAGTATATTTGGTCATGGGCTGTGTCTTTCGCATCAAAAGTGGGTATGTTTTTCCTAAAGGGGATGTAGACCCTGGAATTAATAGAGCAGTTAAAGAAGTGGTGAGGAGGCAAGGTGTCAGGTGTTTGGAGAAGACGTCAGTATATGCACCAGGGACCTTGAGCATAGACTAACAATACTACTTTTGAAACTGGACTAAAAGTAAGGCATTGAGAATTGCAGAAATGCCAGAACTTCGAGGGTGGGCCTTTCAAGGACTAATTCTCTTGGATAAACATTGATATAACCCCGTATGGGAGAGGAAACCCTGTAAGTTTAGTTGACAGTGTAAATTTATTATAGTATATGAACTCCATCCAGTGTACTTCTGGAGTGATACCAAGGACTTGGTCATATATGGAATATTTAAAGTGATTTCTGAGATGTGTTACAGACTTAATTTCACATACTTGTATGCAGAGCCGAAGATGACGAGAGTGGCCTCTTGCACATGTCCTGTCGAAGTACCTCTTGAAGTCGAGACAGGGTCTGCAGGGGCACTGGAAAGGATACAAGTGGCAGGGTGCAGACACTAGAACTTGAAACTGTATGAACTGTATGTATATTCCTGTATGAACAAAGCATACACCCCATAGTGTGTAATTATCTCAATTAAAAGCACTAAGTGTAATTTTTGTATAAAACATGGAGATCAGCTTTAAAGTGAAAGTAAAGGCCTTTGATTATGTTTAACCTACAGGTAAGCCTATACTGTAAAAAGGCTTACCTGTAGGTACTGTGTATAACTCCTAAACATGCACCGTCAAGGAGATAATTACTTGTGAAGCCATCGGTAATGTCACCCCGGCACACGCACTGTGAAGGAACGGCCTGTTGCCGTTCCTTTAGAGCCCTGTGCCATAAACAGTGACGTCATTACAGATCTTCCATTCGAAGGACTGGAGCCCGCAACCCCGGAAAGGATGACTGGGTGAAAACAGTAGCCCTGTCAGTGGTGACAAGGCGCAGCTGGAGGGCTTTGTTTTAAGGAAAGTTTCACATAATGTGCTAGTATGCAATGCATACTAGTACATTATGACATTGCCTTGCAGGGGAAAAGTTTTTTTTCTTTTTTTTTCACTGGGTTTACCACCGCTTTAAATATTTTTAACTTAATGTAACTTAACTGTGACAGTTAACATTCACAACATGCCTTGAGCCGGGGTTCACACTAGCGTGATCTCTACAGTTGTATGGCTGAACTCGCACTGGATTCGCAAAGAAAATAATGCACGGACTAGTTTTTCCCAGCGTATGGGTGTTCTCACCTATGCGATCCGATTCCTGTGTGAGTTCACAGTTTGCACTGCGATCTGTGAACTAAACTGGGGGTGTCATTTAATGACACTCACAGCGGTTCGCACAAGGCAGTGTAAACTGCCTGCGGGAGAGGAGCGATGCAGGAGCCAGTGTGTAATCACACTGGTTCCCGCATCGCATCAGTGTGAACCCAGAGTTAATGTAAATGTTTTGGGAAACAGTTACAGTAAATCCAAGGCTTTAGTTCCATATTAGGTACACTGGGTGTTTAGCACCAGTGTATGAGACTTTCGCTTTTAGCTGCAGGTAGAGGGCACAGGTGCACCATCCAGACTAGGAAGGGCTGACAGCTGCTGATGGACGAGGCTGGACAGTGCACCTAAGGGCACTTACGTTTAGGGTAGTTTTCACCCAAGGATCATGGCCCAGAAGACTGGTTGCAGGATGGACAGCAAAATAGGTGTCATTGGAAATTTGTGTTTGAATGTTGACACATACAGTATGTATGGCCCAAGCACTAAACTCTCGCAAGTATATCCTGGAGCTGCATTTGCCACTCTAGCACTGCAAATGCCACATTCTGCCATCCTGCTGATACTGAGAATGTGAACTGAGAGATACACTAGCAATGCTAACGATATGTTTGCAAAATAAAGTATATGGATGTACTGCAGATTTTTGTACAGAAATGAAATACAAGCTCGTAAATAGGATTCATTTAAAGAAAACATGTAGCAGAGAGTAAAGCAGACTGCCATCCTGATTTTATTGCAGGAGTTAAACAGCAACCATCTTACCCATCTTACAAAATTATGGAATAAACTGTCAACTCACTATGAACATAAACAAGCTTGGAAATAATAGATGGAGCATACCATGTAGTATGATATAATGCCGTTCCTCTAATGAGTATCTGACAGCTGAAAAGAAAATTAAAGTTGTTTCTAGAACTGTCATAAATACAGTTTTCATAACAGCTTTATGATATTGCATTCCAAATCAAATCATCTGAGATAAGTATATTTCAATTTCCTACTTGCACTAACACATCTGCTTTCATTTCTTTCCTCAACAGATAATGCTGCCAGCAGAATTTTAAGGCAAAAGAAAAATCAGACTATGCAATTCATGTAAAGTGGCTGAAGTATAAACACACACATAGAGATGTTGGTGAGCATCAATGTTGTATAAAAACTAGTCTAGATTTTTCCAAATCCGTTTACCTTTCTACCTATAGATTACTAACTGAGCAGGTCTAACTCCACAAGATATTGGGGAATGAAAGCTGCACTCCAATATTCACTCTTCCAAACAACAGGACCCCTTTTAAGGCTGGGCAAAATGGGCAGCTGCCCTGGGCCCCATCATTGTAGTGGGGCCCAAAGCAGCTGCCTCATACTTGCCAACTATTCCAGTTTAAATTCCCTTATCCCTTGAAGTTGTAGTCCCATGCTGTGTCCCGATATCTCAATGTAAACTTCTGCTTCTGCTGCCCAGCTCTGCCCTATTACCATGTACAGATGACTCACCTGCAGACCCTGTGTTTACATGTAAATAACCGGCATTGATATGTAAATAGTGTCAGCATTAATATGTAAATATTTGTGGACCACGGCATTGATATTTAAATAGAGTTGGCATTCATATGTATATAATTTTCCCCTGAAGTCACATCCACCATCACCTATACTGAATGCTGCCCACTGGGGAGGTAAAGGGGCATGCCTACAATTGTGTTCATTAAGCCTAACATCATGTTCTACAAAAGTAAGCAAATTGGAGGTGTAACCCTTCTTCAAAATAACATAGTGCCGAAGCACCCTGAATTTTGGTAACCTTTAGCAACCAATCAGTGAGCAGTAATGCTGTGCACTAACCTCTTGCAACCAATCAGTGAGCAGCAGTAATGTGCAGTAACCCCTAACAACCAATTAGTGAGCGGTATAGATTATTATCCCCTTCCCGCCGAGCGTACGCAGATGTGCGTACTCGGCTTTCGGGGGTTATACCGGGATGATGCCCACACCTGCAGGCATCATCCCGGCACTGTTTTTCAGAGCTGGCAATCGGCATTCCAGCCATAACAACCGATGCGGCTAAAAGCCACTCGGCTGTTATGCCAGAGGAGCGGGAGGGGACATTCCCCCTCCCGCCGCCTCGCGTTGCTCTTACCAGGGCTCCCGTTCAATCGTGAGGCCCGATCGAACATCCGCTGCTTCTGGCGGCTAGGGACAGACTGGACTGAAGCCGTAAGCGGCTTCATTCCAGTCTCCTAATCGTAAACATGGAAGCAATGTCATGACATCACTTCCCGTTTACTTGGCTGCCAATAATGGCGCCTGTTTTAAAAAAAATACAGTATTCAGAATCGCCAAAAACGGCGGTCTGAATACTTTGAAGTGCAAAGGAGGGATCGGGGGTCTAAAAGAGTACCTGTCACCACCTATTACTGTCACAAGGGATGTTTACATTCCTTGTGACAGCAATAAAAGTCATCATAATTTTTTTTAACAATTTATTCATTTTAAAATAAATAAGAAAAAAACATTTTTAAAGCTCCCCCGTCACGGCGAGATCACTCAGCAAAGAAAACGCATACGGAAGTCTCACCCGCATATGTAAACGGTGTTCAAATCACACATGTGAGGTATCGCCGTGATCCTCAGAGCGAGAGCAATAATTCTAGCACTAGACCTCCTCTGTAACTCTAACCTGGTAACCAGATTTTTTTTTTTAAAGCATTGCCTACTGAGATTTTTAGGTACCGTAGTTTGTCGTCATTACACCACTGCGTGCAATTATAAAGTGTGACATGTTTGTCATCTATTTACTCGGCGCAACATTATCTTTCACATTATGCAAAAAAATTGGGTTCATTTTACTGTTTAATTTTTTTTAAATTCATGAAAGTGTCCCTTTTCCCAAAAAGTTGCGTTTAAAACACCGCTACACAAATACCGTGTGACATAAAATATTGCAACAATTGCCATTTTATTCTCTAGAGTCTCTGCTAAAAAATCTATATATATAATGTTTGGGGGTTCCAAGTAATTTTATAGCAAAAAATATGGATTTTAACTTGTAAACACCAAATGTCAAAAATAGGCTTAGTCATGAAAGGGTTATTATTCGTATTAGTATTATTCAGTAACCTCTAGCATTCAATCAGTGGGCAGTATTGATGTACAGTAATCTATAGCAACCAATCAATAAGCAGAAGTCATGTGCTGTAACCTCTAGAAAATAACAGTGAGCCATAATGTGTTCTGTAACCTCTAGCAGCCAGTCAGTGAGCTAAACTGGTACACTGTAACCTCTGGCAACCAATCGTAATCGCTGCCTGATCTGATTCAGTAAACTGATTTTGAGTCTAGCTGCTATTTATTGTATGTCTCAAAGCATGTGGAGAGTGAATTTGCATGGAAGAGGGGGCCCAAGAAAATGTTTGCCCAGGGTCCAGTCAATATTAAAGACGGCCCTGCCAAACACTTTTAATTGTCTGTCAGCAATACAACTGTATCCATAGTGTTCCCACCCAGGGATCACCCATCTTTAAGGAGTTTCACCGGGCTTGATTGTGATGGTGAAATGCATCAAGCAGAGGCAGTCCCTGGGTAGGGACATTATGGATGCAGCTGTCTTGCTAACAGACAATTAAAGGCGTTATAAAGTCAGACGTTTATTTTTATCTTAATTCATTATATGCCTTATGGTAAAAAGCCTTCTGTGTGCATCAGCCTCCTCAGCACCCTCTATTCCTTACCTGAGCCCAATCTCTGTCCAGCGATGTCCATAAGTCCCTACTGAATGGCTGAGACAAAGCAGCGGCCCCACTGGCTCCAGCGGCTGGCAAACAAAGTCAATTAGCCACACAGGAGAGAGAGGGGTGGGGCAGAACTGAAGCTCCATGTCTGAATGGAAACACGGAGCTGCAGCTCGGCCCGGGTGCCCCCATAACAAGCTACTTGCTGTGGGGGCACGCGACAGGAAGGAGGGGCCAGCAGCAGTGAAGAGGGACCGGAGAAGAGAAGAATCTGGGCTGCTCTGTGCAAATCCACTACAACAGAGCAGGTAAGTATAATGCCTCATTCAGACTAAATGGATCCGCTTTCACGGAGACCGTCTCTGTCTTCCGGCTCAGCGGGAGATCTCTCAGTTGATCTCCGCTGAGCCGGCGTATAACAAGTCCCTCTCTGCTCACTTAGCGGGGAGGGGCTTGTCAAGCGCCACTGGATTCTATGGAGGGATCGGATGAAAACGGACAGCATGTCCGTTTTCATCAGCTCTCACCTGATCCGATCCGCCAGCGACGGATCCGGACGTAGGGCCATCCGTCTGCTTTTGGCGGATCAGACCGGGTCGGATGTCAGCGGACATGTCCGCTGACATCTGTCGCTCCATAGACCAGCATGGAGCGCCCCTTTAGGTCTGTCGTCAAAACTGACAGGCGGACCTGAACGGTCAGACAGTGTGAAAGGGGCCTATGTTATTTGTTTTTTTTTTTAAATAGACTTTACAATCACTTTAAATTTCTTGGAGAAGTGAATTTTGGAGTGCAGCTTTATCACAGATACAGAATGCTGGTATCCTGTGAAACAGGCTTGCCTTGACCAGAAATGTGTGCACTTTCACAGAGCAAGCCAGGTGCAAGTATCTTATACAATAATTTGATTTATTAAATATACAATAAATAGACAATTGTATAAAGGTACCTGCAATATACCAAGCCCCATAAACCAAAACCAGTGAATCAAATGAGGGTAAGTGCTAACAATGAACAACTACCCAAACCATTTAAATACCTATATACAGACTGAGCATAGTCAATGTCAGAGTAGGGGTCATGCACAGGAGATCAGGCAGAGGAAGCAAGAAGCAAGCCAGGACGGGGAGAGGGTACACGAGAGCAGGGACAAGCAGGCAGGCAAGGATCAGGAACAGGACCAGGAACACAGTATGAGTACATGATTCACAGATCAGGGGCACATGGGCAGAACACTAAGACAAGGGGGAGTAGCACAGGATGGATTAACCAGTTAGTGACTGCCCGGCCCATAGCAGATTTACTGCTACAGGGCATCTCTCCTGTGCAGAATCACGTATATATATACTTGATTCTACATTTCAACCTGCAGGGGGTGCCGATTGTCCAGCAAAGACACAGAATGAGGCTCTGCCTATGTAAACAAAGCAGAGCTCCGTTCTGACAGGGGGGTAGTGATGGATGTTGTGGGAATAAAATCTATCTCTTTACTTAGTAAAAGCACCTAACAAAGTGCACAAAAACACTGGCTAGGTACAAAGTTAGCCCTCTGATCGCCGTAAATGTTTAACCCTTCCCAGCCATTAGTACAGTGACAGTGCATATTTTTAGCACTGATCACTGTATTAGTGTCACTGGTTCCTGCAAAGTGTAAAAAGTGTTAGTTAGGGTCGAACTGTCTGCTGCAATATCGCAGTCACACTATAAGTTGCTGATCGCCGCCATTACTAGTATAAAAAAATAAAATAAATAAGTTTGTAGACGCTATAACTTTTGTGCAAACCAATCAATATATGATTATTGTGATTTTTTTTTTTTTACCAAAAATATCTAGCACAATACATATTGGCCTAAATTTATAAAGAAATTCGATTTTTGTTTTAATTTATTGGACTTGTATTGTATATTGGACATTTATACTAGAAAGTAAATATTATTTCATTTTTTTTAAATTGTGTGCCTTTTTTGTTAATAGCGCAAAAATAAAAACTCCAGTGGTAATCAAATATCACCAAAAGTAAGTTCTATTTGTGGGAAAGGGATAATATAGATTTTATTTTGGTACAGCCTCGCACGACCATGCAATTGTCAGTTAAAGTACTGCAGTGTCGTGTCGCAAAAGATGGGTGCCGTGTCGCAAAAGTGGTTAAATACCCTCCCAGCAACCAGCCACAGGTGGTGACTAATTACTAAGAGCTACTGGGTGACACCCGCTGGTGGACACCAGAAATAAAAGCTACAGATCTGAGAGCCAGACTGTAAACCCATTCCTGAAAAGATTTCATTCATCAATATCTTTCAGTGGGGAGTAGGGATGAGCTTCGAGTTCGAGTCGAACTCATGTTCAACTCGAACATTGCCTGTTCGCCTGTTCAGCGAACAGTGAACAATTTGGGCTGTTCGCGGCAAATTCGAAAAGCCGGAACACCCTATACAAGTCTATGGGAGAAATCTAAAGTGCTAATTTTAAAGGCTAATATGCAAGTTACTGTCCTAAAAAGTGTCTGGGTCCTGCTCCAGGGGATATGGATCAATGCAAAAGAAAGTTTTAAAAAAGGCAGTTTTTTCAGGAGCAGTGATTTTAATAATGATTAAAGTGAAACAATAAAAGTGTAATATTCCTTTAAAATTCGTATCTGGGGAGTGTCTATAGTATGCCTGTGAAGGGGCGCATGTTTCCCGTGCTTAGAACTGTCCCTGCACAAAGTGTCATTTCTGCAGGAAAAAAATTATTTTAAAATCAGCTATAATGAATTGTCGGCTCCCGTAATACAGAGAACACTCAAAGAGTGTTCTCTGTATTACGGGAGCTGACAATTCATTCATTGATAAAAAAAAAAAGCGTGGGGTTCCCCTAAATTCAATTACCAGGCCCTTCAGGTCTGGTATGGACATTAAGGGAAACCCCGCGTCAAATAAAAAAAAATTGACGTGGGGGTCCCCCCAAAAATACATACCAGACCCTTTATCCGAGCACGCAACCTGGCAGGCTGCAGGAAAAGAGGGGGGACGAGAGAGCGCCCCCCTCCTAACCGTACCAGGCCACATGCCCTCAACATTGGGAGGATGCTTTGGGGGTCTGTGACCCCTCAAAGCACCATGTCCCCATGTTGATGGGGACAAGGGCCTCATGCCCACAACCCTGGCCAGTGGTTGTGGGGGTCTGCGGGAAGGGGGCTTTTCAGAATCTAGAAGCCCCCTTTAACAAGGGGACCCCCAGATCCTGCCCCTCCCTTGTTTGAAATGGTAAGGGGGTACAAATGTACCCCTACCATTTAACAAAGACGGGTGATCCAGCGACGGGTGATTTTCAGTCCAGCGCAGTCCATCCATGCATCCATCTTCTGTCTCCACTGAGGAGACACTGCGGGGATCCCAGTGCCTGACATTTCTTATATTAGGAGGGCGGTGCCACCCGTCACCTGACCCCGCCCCCTCTGACGCTAGTGAGGGAAGCCAGGGGTTCCCCAATGACGTATGGGTGACCCCGCCCCCCTCTGATGTAACGGAAACCTGCGTTACATCAGAGGGGGGCGGGATCTGGGGACAAGCCCCCTGCCTGTTAAGCCCCCTGCCCGCAGACCCCCACAACCACCAGCCAGGGTTGTGGGGATAAGGCCCTTGTCCCCATCAACATGGGGACATGGTGCTTTGAGGGGTCACAGACCCCCAAAGCATCCTCCCAATGTTGAGGGCATGTGGCCTGGTACGGTTCAGGAAGGGGGGCGCTCTCTCCTTCCCCCCTCTTTTCCTGCGACCTGCCAGGTTGCGTGCTCGGATAAAGGGTCTGGTATGGATTTTTAGGGGGACCCCCACATCAATTTATTTTTAAATTTGATGCGGGGTTCCCCTTAATATCCATACCAGACCTGAAGGGCGTGGTAATTGAATTTAGGGGAACCCCACGCTTTTTTATTTTATTTTATCAATGAATGAATGTCATGGTTATGCAATAGAGTTTGTCTGCTTACCTGTTTCCATGTGTTCATCTCTAGAGAGCAGCTGACCCTCACCTGACTGCTTTTGTAATCCATCCTCTGGCATGACTCCACCCTAGCTCCTATCAGAGAACTCTATATTAACCTGTGCACTGCAGGCCAACCCTGCTGATCAACCATTGTGTATTCCTTTGTGTGTTTAGCTTCCTGTTACCTGCCGTGTGCTCTTCTCTTGTTCCGTTACCGACTTTGGCATGTCCTTAACTATCCCTGTTTGCCTGTGATCCTGACCTATTGGCGTGTCCCTGACTATTCCTGTCTGCTTGTGGCCCCGACCTTGGCTTTATCCCTCACTATCCCTATCCTCCTGTTGCCTACTGTGGGTGCGAGCTGGGGGACCCTGGGGGTCGCGACCTGGAGCCAGTTGCAGCCAAGTCCATCCTCACCACTAGAGGCTCTGGTGAACACCTGCTGGCTCTTAGACTCTGCGCCCCAGGGAATCTTACACTCTAACCTCGGTGGGATCTGTCTCCGTCCGCAGCAGTCAGCCTTAGGGTCCACAACCTTGCGGTGCACTCCTGATCCCTATGGTGTGCATCTGTCACCTCGCCTCAAGGTGATCTGACAATGAATTGTCGGCTCCCGTAATACAGAGAACACTCATTGAGTGTTCTCTGTATTACGGAGCCGACAATTCATTGTAGCCACGAGTGATTTTAAAAGACTTTTCTTCCTGCAGAAATTACACTTTGTGCAGGGACAGTTCTAAGCACGGGAAACATGCGCCCCTTCACAGGCATACTATAGACACCCCCCAGGTATGAAATTTAAAGGAATATTACACTTTTATTGTTTCACTTTAATTATTATTAAAATCACTGCTCCTGAAAAAGCAGCCGTTTTTAAAACTTTTTTTTGCATTGATCCATGTCCCCTGGGGCAGGACCCAGGTCCCCAAACACTTTTTAGGACAGTAACTTGCATATTAGCCTTTAAAATTAGCACTTTAGATTTTGAACGTTCGAGTCCCATAGACTTTAATAGGGTTCTAAAGTTCACACAAAGTTTAGGTCTGTTCGCAGGTTCTGGTGCGAACCAAACAGGGGGGTGTTCGGCTCATCCTTAGTGGTGAGCAGAGATGGGCCTTTTGAGCCAGCACCCTGGGCGTCTGCAAAGGCACAGGTTGGAACAGTGCTATGGATTTGAGATCTAGCTCCATAGTTCTGATAATTACTGGTAATTATCAAAAACATGCTTAGCCCACATCCGTATTCTGTATATCCCCTATGAACCAAGGCAATATTCATATTTCAGCTATTGTATGAGCTTAGTGATAACTTTGTCATCACTTAAAGGCTAAGTATACCTTTTAATAAAAATAATAAGTGCACATTATATTTTTTTTCACAGGATCCTGCAAAGTATGCCAGGCTCATGCACACACTTCTCTAGCTCTCTGCCCATACCACTGTACGGGCTATCTGTTGCAGAGCTTAGCTGGAGGAACTGGCAATGGACTACTATTTCTCTGATTATTGCACTTGTATTCTATTGGGAACTAAAAGTCTGTCTGCCGTAACAAGTTTGGCAGCAAACAACAACCCACCCCCCCCAGCTGCCAGTGGAGTAGCACTACTCCCCTCTCGAGGCACTAGCACAGAGTCCCCCTCCCCACCACCACCTGTCCTTACTCTGGATGCAGGTGGTAAGAGCATGACGGGCTCGGAGAAACCTGTCCTCTCCTGGAGCAGCTTCCGCTGTGACTCCTCTCTCCTCCCGGCGCTAGGCATCCAATAGGATCGCCCGATGTTTTGGCCAATCGGGAAACAGGTTTCATACCCTATACCCTATACCCTATTTTGAAGCCTATTTGAGCCCATGGCTCTAATCAGGTTCTTAAAAAAAAAAAAAAAAAAACTGGCTGCTCTAATTCATATGCCCAGTGACCCGAAAAGGGTCGGACACATGAATAGGGGGCGGCCCTGGATAGATTTATGCTATGCATGAATCTATCTACTGCATATAGGGGGAGGAGAGGGGGGCGGCGTCCAGGCACCCCTAATGGACGCGCTGCCCCTGGATACAGTATACAGTATAGTCCTTAGAAATTGCAAGTAGACATTAAAAAAGAAGCTGAAAATCATGCAGGGAATCCAAGAAGTTGCGGAAAGGGGTAGCAAGCAGCCAGACAGCGTGTACAACATATAAAGAGATATTTCTAGTAAGCTTATATTGGATTGTCAAAAATTACTGTTCTTTGTATTGTTATTACAATGCTAATATTATATATTCAAATATACAGTATAATATGATTCAGATATAATATGAATATAAAATGAAACTGTATGCTGTGACTGAAGATAATAATAATATTTTTTATGTTACAAACTATTCTTTCTCTTGGCAATTCTTTTGAAAAATATTTTATCTGATATGCAATTGATTATCTTGTTTGATCAGTATTCATGTTAAAATAAAAATGGATCTATTAAAAAAAAATTGCTGTGTAAATGTCTCAAGCATGTTCACAGCTGTCAGCAATGATCCCTGCTGTTTGTGTAATATGTTTACTTCCTATGATCTTCAGCATCATCTACTGGCCATAATGCTATATTTTCTTTATTAGAGCATTTTAGGAATAGACTGCATTATGGGCAGTTGATCTACTGTAGATACAGCTGAAAGTCATAGGATATTAACATATTTAAAAAATTACAGGGATTATTCCTGACGGCTGTACAAATGCTGGAGACATTTGCACAGCATTTTTTTCTGTAAATAGACCCCCTAGTGCTACTATGGATAACATTTTATTCTAGACTTTTTACCATTTGTAACTGACCCTAAAATTAACTTTTTATTTCGAAGCATGGCATTTTTTTTTTTTTTTTACAAATGACTTACAGAACAAGCATGACCTAAGCTATTTTGCACTTAGTTCTGCATTCCTATGACCCATCACAACTGGTTTTCAGGTGTTGGATCGATCCCGACTTTACAGTCAGGATTCACCCAGATGCCAGGACCGGCAGCTGACTCAGCCTCTCAGCAAGCTGCTGGGAGACTGAGCCAGCCTCTCATGCCCCCTCCACAATCTGGTGCTCCAGTGAGGGTCAGAGGGTCCAAGGGTCAGAGCAGAGAGCCAGTGACTGACAATCACGGGCTCTCTGCAGACTGGATACTGGGATCAGCCGTCTTTAATCGATCAGTTCTCGGTGTAAAGGCAGCAGTGGATAGCTGCAGCTGGTATTGGTACTGCAGCCAGTTAGGTGAGTATGATTGTTTATTTTTTTGGATACCTAAACTTCTCTTCTAATGTATTTGTGAATACAGTAGACTAATTGTCAGCAGAAAAATAGAAATTGCCAATTGCTAACTGAATTTGTCTGTATGTTTATCCAAAATAATTGGTTTGTACCTTTTATTAATTCTCGGGCTGATGATGTCACAACCAATGACTCTTTGTATTCATTGCTAGGATACATCGCTTATGTGAGTGGCTGAGCACCAATTGGATAGACTCTACTGTGCTGCAGGTATGAGACAGGAAGTCTTGGCACCAACCCGGAACACAGTGCTGTATGCTGTATGTAGCCTCAGCTACACACCCAGCAGCCACACATGTTATTGAGGGACATAGTTCGTACTATATAAAGTACATTGAAAAGCTGGAGTTCAGCTTTAAAGTGGTTGTTAAGCCACTATGTTATGTTTATACCATCCCCTTTGTTAGATAACAATATTTGTTCTAGTGTCTGCGTTTTATAAAAAAAATGCTGATTTCTACCTGATTTCTGAGCTGTGAATGATGGAGGCATGTTAATTGACCACAGTGTGTCAGGGCACAGCAGCCTTGATAAACCGTGGTCAGTTAACAGGGGAGATGTGTTAACCAGGCAGGATCAACCAGATATTTTAGGTGATAAAGAGGGCTAGATTATGCAGTACAAGCTTTAAGGGAACAGGATCCATATTTTTTTAGGGGAGCAAACGATCAGCAGGTGTTTCTAAGCTGTTAGAAACTAAATAAAACTGACTTTAGAGTCCCTGTTAGTTCACATTAAAACCAACTAGAGAAATTATGATGGTTTGGTTTAAAGCTCCTTTAGTGCTTGTTAAAGACCTTTCCCCCTTCCCTAAATTTCTCATCAGCATGTATCCCTGTGTAGCACTGACCCCCAAAGGAGCTGCTGATTTAATTGGACTTACTGTTACCTTCTTCACCTTGTGCGTGTCTAGGGGTTTCCCAAGGTAGATGGCCCAAGAACTGTAGAGACTGATGCCAGATCCACTTAAAGGTATTTTTATTTTCAAAAATAGTTAACAAATACAGTCTCTCAACTTAGGGTTAGAGGGTTTAGGTAGGAAAAATCCAGGTACTCTTGGTGCTAAGTCAGTATGAAGAAAACACATCTCTCACATCAGGAAATCCAGAGAATAGCCACTCACAGCTGGATCCTCACCCTTATTGGATAGACCTTCTCTCACCAGGTCTAGCAGCCAACAAGGTGTTTAAATCAGATACAAGTCTCTGCCACAGACTTGGTGTAGAACACTTTAGTAAAACTGAAAGGTTGTAAACAACTTGTAGAACCCTCGTATGGTACCAGTATCTTGCAGCCGGAGCACCTCTGAATCATTCCTTCAGTTTATTTACCTCGGGCTAGCCAGCCCCGAGGTTTGAAGTCGGGTGGATCCGCACCACAGGCCATGGCAGTCCTGGGGGCTGGTCAGGTGGACCAGGACCAAACAGTCAGAAAACACTTCTGGACCGAAACCCCAAAACCCGTGACATCCGCACCTTAAGTACCCAGAAGGCACAGCAAGAGTGACACTCCCACTGGACTGGCTCCGAGAGAGAATAACCTTAATGCACCCAACTATACTATGTTATAGAATCTAGACCCTGCCATGATGACAGCACCACCTGTGGTCAGGCAGAACACCAGGCAGTCCAGCTAGACTGGTGCTGAGGTCTAAATTAAGAATAATTGAACCCAAAACCAAACTGCGGTATAAGGGTAAGGTTAAATGACAAAACACATAGCGTGTACTCTTCAGGAGCTGGCGCTATACCTGCTTTCAGCATTGTCAAATGTTAGGTTTTTGCCCTTTAATTAAGACGGGTTCTCCTTGTGCTTCAGGAACAGCCTTTTAAACCCATACGGTCCCTATCACACAGCCTTTTTGATCAGGTCTGCCTATCATTTTTCAGGCGGACCTGATCGGA